>NW_027397085.1:14047673-14228570 GCF_003265705.2 Callorhinus ursinus | reverse complement strand
ACACACACACACACACACACACACACACACACACACACACACACACACACAAAGTGCTGCTCTCAAGGAAACCAATAGCCAAACTCTGTCATGGTCCAAAAGGATGTTCTCCCAGATGATAATTTTAGAAAAAATGATGAGATACCCAAAAATTGACATGAGAGAAGGAGAGCAGTACTAAAAATCTAATAATTGTTGGCTTGATAAAAAAGAGAACTCTGGTTTGGACCAAATAACAATCTGGCTGTCCCAGAAATTCTAAAATTCTCAATACTTAACAACTGTACATACATTAAACCATTGGTTTACTGACAAAATGATAGCATTCATAAACCAATATTGGTGGGGAAAAGTTTATAAGGTTGCAAAAGTGCCTACCTTGCTTGTCCCATCTGTCCAAAGTATAACCCAGGGAAATCAGTTCATACAAATGGATTTCATACAACTTTCCCCTCTCATAGGTAATTATGTTTAGTCATAGTTTGTATGTTTTCTCATGGGACCAGAGCTTTCCCTTATAGACAAGCCAATGCTGCTTCTGTTAGAAAAGATTATCCCTACCTGGGGAACTGCTCTTGAACTTCATAGTGATCAGGGAACCCATTTTACTGGTCAGGTGTTTCAACAAATCTTACTTATTTGACCAGTGTTACCACATTGTCATTGTGAATATTATCTCTGGTCCTCAGTCACACACACTAACAGCATTATTAAGACTCAACTGGCAACATTTGTAGACACTTTCCAAAATCTTGGCCTAAAACATTACCATTGGTCCATCATCCACCCTGTTGGGAACTCATGCACTCTCATCCTTTGAGATACTCACAGGATGTCCAACACACTTTGCTCCTGCCTTGTGTGACCCACAGTTAATAAAAAGAGATATACTTCAATAGTGTAAAGGCCTAATTATTTCCATTAAAAATAATCATGCTTTGGTAGAGCAGGCTTTTCACAGTGCACTCCCAGGAGACAACGACCTTATGTATCAAATCTTACAACCTGCATTTTTCATCTGTTGGAAGAGACTCCTCCGGAAAGACTCTTCAGCCTTGCTGGAAAGACCCTTATCAGGAACTGCAAACCAACACTTGTGCTGCCAAGCTGCAGGGAATAGAGTCTTGTATTCACGCAATACATCTAAAGAAAGCACCAAATCCTGATTAGATCTGCACACCATCTGGTGACCTGAAAGTAAGGATTTCCAGGAATTGAAGCAGATGACATCTGACGAGACCACTTTTCCAAGATATGCGGACCAGATCTGTATACCTTTTTCTCACTATTGCTTTTTCTCTCTCTTTCATGGAAAGACAAGACTCTTGTCTGCATCTCTCAAACCCTTGCAAAATGGGGAAAACTCTTCTTTTGATTATGGCCTTTTGGAAACAGCCTCATCATGATCCTGGGACAAATTAATTTTTCACTTGCTTTTTCTGAAGGATTAGAAGGTTCAGCATTCACAAGAGTTTTCTTTCATCTGAACTATTAACTAACTTTGGATTCTTAACCAGTTCATGGTCTCTGAATGTACAACCCTAGAGGCTATTTTACCAATAACGCATTTGGTTCCAAAGAGTTCTTTTGACAGAGCAATACTGTTTGAAACCATCTTGGAGGTTTTACCATTTTGCAAAAATGTTCATTAGCTATTGCTTCATGTTTGTATGTGGACTGTATCTTCCCAAATGCACACAATTAATTCTTTCAGTGCACTCGCAGGATCCATGATTCTGCTTTCATGGCTGCTGTAAGCTCAGACTTCTGGGAGGCATACATAACTCCAGGTATACCTTCATAGGGAGGACTTTTCTCCCCTAAGTCAAAGTAAGTGCCAAGAAATATGTCAGTTGCCTACTTTGAGACCCAGAGTCCTGGTTTAGTTCCATCACATAACTTGGAATCATTACGTTACTTCTGTTTTGTATAATTATTTTAAGTTTTGTATTTTATTGACTGCTGAACTTTTTAGAAACAGTGTACCCAGTAAGGTGATGCTGGCTCAGTAGTTTGAGATGATCTCCAACACTTCTGACCTTGAGAAAATATAGACGTCAGATGGGAAGTGCCTGAGAGTTTCTCCCTCCTAACCTTCCTTGTTACTCAAATATGGCTTTAAGTGGTTTCCAAGCACTTTGCACTTTCTCTCCACCATGGGACATGACAACTAGTAAAGGTCCTTCCTGGCACTGAGAAACAAAACCACTAAATATAAAGAGTCTGACTATTGATCAGTGATGCTTTCAAAGAAAGATCTTAATCAAAACGTGGAAAATGTGAAAATTAATAATGGGAAACCTCACTACAATGCAGTCAAAAGATTCGGCAGGGGAGCTGTCGCCCTACCACTCATCCTCAATTGCAGACCCAAACAGGAAGAGATGGACCATGTACATTGGATACTGCTTTACTACCCCACAGGAAGAAGAGAGGCTTACTTCCTCCCCTCCCTCCCATCTCTCCCCCTCCCCCAATAGCCCCGCCCATGAGAGACTCACAACTCAGCCAATGAGAATCCACTCTACTTCCAACTCCCAGTTTACTCCAATGGACTTTTTGTTTGTGACAGCCTTCCCAACTTCCCCGTTTCCTCTATAAAACTTCCCCTTTTCCGCTACAAAACAACGCTCCTCTCCTGTGTTCTCTGGACTTGCCTACGGTTTTGCTGTAGCTTGCTTGTCCCAGACTGCAATTCTCTGCCATTCCCAAATAAATCCATCTTTTGCTGGCAAAGTAACCAGCAGTTTGGCTTTTAAGGTCAACAATACCCAGGGGGAGAAGAGCAGTTCTTAGGCTTTTTGTCCAATAGGGCCACCTGGAGGGGTTAAGAGATCTCAAGAGGAGGCCAGAGACTTAGCACCTAATATATAATAATTAAGAAAAAGAGTCACAGGAAATCATCTGAAAGAAAGGTACCCCCCTCTAGGTAAAGAGACCTAGAGGAGAGAGACATCCAACAGGATGCCCTCTCAAAAGCCCACAAAGAGAAACAAGAATCGGCAGTAATCATGGGTCAGGCCTCCACAGGGATGCCTGCACTGACTACGTACTGGACCTCGAGGGCTCGGGAGGCCCCAGCCAAATAAGAACATCGCTACCCGGTGTGCACCTTGCTTCCTGAGCTTCTGGCTGGTGCCAGAAGCTAGAGAGCTGAAGGACCACACCCTTCCCCACTGAGGACTTCCAGGAAGAAACAGGTCTGTCTGAGGAAAGAAAGGAAAAGCCATCAGCAGGTGTGGAGTTTTGATCTCACTGACCTGGACATTGCAATTGTAAAGCACATCTCTGGTTATGATTTAAAGTAACCATGGGATATCTATTACTTATGAGGGAGCAGAAAAATCACTGGGTTGGTAGTTTTCAAACCATGATTAGGGGAAGATTATTCCCCATGGAACAGAGTTTAGAGAAGCAGTAGGAAAGGAAAAAAATAAGTTGTATTCTGATTACAATCCACATATCGTGTTTGTGCAGCATGCCAGCTACATTTGCTTGGCCCAGCTGGCATAACTCTTGTAACAACCATCCTCAGATCTCATCGTGTTTGAATGACAGTGATTGAGATGATTGCTTTCACTTTCAGAAAATCCCCAAAGAGGAAAATGCCATCCCTGTGATTTGGAGAAAAGGAACTTGGTCAGATACTAAGAACAGGACCTGGTCTAGTAGCAGAGGTATGAGCCTCTACAATTCACAGTTTTTTGTACCCCTTGTCTTCCTTTGCTAACTTCAACCCTCACAAAGCCGCACTAATGTAATAAAGAACACACAATTTTGTTATGCAGGGGAGAAATTAAGATTCACCCAGTTTCTAAAGGAAACCAGGTATCTTTTATCTTATCTTATTTCATTAAGAAGCTGTGACAATGAGAACCAACAAGGTATGGAATTCCCAAGGAGAAAGGATAAAAGCTGAAGATAGCACAGGAGGTGGAACTCAAGGTAATGAGTTAGTTAGGTCACTTAGTGGACAGGGTAAGAGCAAAGCAGAAGATGATAGTTGTCCTCAGCAACAACACATCAGCAGAGGGGGAAAGAAGGAGAAGAAAAGCTCAAGGAGGGGTAATTAAGTGAAGTATTCTAGTGGCCACCTATCACCTAGCTAAGAGCAGCCATTGCTCCTTGAAGACTCCCATGTACTCTAGGGGCATAGTCAGGGAGCGTAAGTCTTGAGAGTGCTTATAACCTGTAGTCTCCACCATCCCCAACTCTGATTACATATACTCAAGATAGAGTAAAATAGCACTGCCCTGTACCCTAAACCCCTCTACTGAAACTCAGAAAGATCAGCTCCATGACAGTAGCAAACAGACAAATTTTTTACATAGTCAAGTTATTATAACACATTCTGATCAGGATGGCTTTAAATTATACAAGTACATTTCTTGCCAAAAGTGTTTTTTAATAAGGCCTAGAGTAAAATTGAAAGCAAAAGCGTAGTGAGTTTTTTCAAGTTTTTATCTTAGGTTCCTAACTGAAGAGATACATTTAGTAGCTATTTCTCAGGTGACTAAACTTTGCTGTCACGCTTAGTTTTTTTATGTATTTAATTTGTCTTTAAACCTGGATTCTGTGCAAAGTTCCATAACAGCTTTAAAATATAGGCTTTGTTAGGGATGTGAAAGCTGAGAATGCAGTAGTATTTTCTCCTTATTAACTCATCACATGATACCAAGGGGGCATGGGTGGGAAAATGGGAACTTAGAGCACTCAGATATTCAAATTGGGAAGAGACAAGGCCAAACGTGTCTTTTCATGACCCTAAAAATAATTGAGGTTCCACATAAAACTTGATTCCTTTATCCTTGAAATCCTTTGGTTTGAGAGTTGAATCGTATAATATTTTATTTTAAAAAATGGTCCTGTTTGTCTAAGGATTTGGGTTGTATTTCTGCTTTTGTTTTCACTGGTTGGTGGGTTTTTGGAAGCAGGGTTTTTGTTGGTTGGTTAGTTGGTTGGTTAGTTTTTTAATCTCATTTCAGAAGATATCCCTTGTAAGGATTGATAAATGAGTGCTAGACATCTCCACTTTTAACTGCTGGTGTCCACTTGTAAGAGGAAGCCATGGGTGATCCTTCAGCTGACTCAAATTCCAGAAAATCAGCCTAAGTCATCTAAAGCATCATTCATTACTATTCACGGAGGATATGAACTTATAGTCTAGCTAAGCAGATAGCGGTGCCACACAACACAGAGTGTAGAAAAACCACTTGAGTGATGCAAAATGCTTGAGGTCCAAGAAGCCTCAGAAGTTTAATGGAGTGAAAGAATATGGGCAACCTCAAACTTTCATCTGTCCCTTTTTTGCACTCCAGCGTGACTTGGGCAACTCTCTGAACATCACTTTCTTCATCCGTAGAATTTTGAAAATGACACCTGCTGTGTCAGGTAAAATGAGAGAAAGGCAGTACCTAGCACATAGTAGGTGCTCTATAAATGTTGGTCTCTTCTCCTTCCCATAGGGGAGGCCATGTGGGACCCTGTGTTGCAGCACACGATTAGCTCTTCATATTTTGCAAGAGGAACTGCCCGGGCTATGCTCCTGTTCCCCAGCCTGGCACTCACCCTGGGTCATGTGTCAGTCCTGTGGAAGCCAGCATCGTACGGCACCTTCCCGATGAAATCCAAGGCGCGCTGGCAGCTGCTAGGCAGGAAAGCCACCGGAGACCGCGCCTCCCAG
Source organism: Callorhinus ursinus (assembly GCF_003265705.2). NCBI lineage: Eukaryota > Metazoa > Chordata > Mammalia > Carnivora > Otariidae > Callorhinus > Callorhinus ursinus. Next base: position 14,222,887 of record NW_027397085.1, on the reverse strand, counting down.
AAGGTGGTGGTTTCAAAGTGAGTGCTGTGTTTCCATGGACTCCTCAAGGAAAATTTCCAGGTAAGATGGTCCAGATGACTGGAAACCACATGCCAAAAATGTCAAACTTCAATATTTCAAAATGCAAATTAGGAGCACCCTGTTGGCTCAGTCGGTTAAGCATCCACTCTTGATTTCCGCTCAGGTTATGATCTCAAGGACATGAGATCGAGCCCTGTTTGGGGCTCCTTGTTCAGGGAGAGTCGGCTTGAGATTCTCTCTCTGTCACTCACCCTATGCCCCTACCCCCCATATGGGCTGTCTCTCTCTGTCTCTCTCTAAAATAAATAAATAAATCTTTAGGGTTGCCTGGGTGGCTGTTGATTAAGCACCCAACTCTTGGTTTCACCTCAGGTTATGATCTCAGGGTCGTGAGATTGAACCCCAAGTCGGGCTCTGCGCTCAGTGGGAAGTCTGCTGGAGATTCTCTCTCTCCTTTTCCCTCTGCCCTTCTTCCTGCTCTCTCTCTCTCTTGCTCACTCTCTAAAATAAATAAATAAATCTTTTTTAGAAAATCTTTTAAAAATGCAAATTAAAGGAAAACGCTTCTCTTCATTTTTCAAAGTAGCAAAGATTTGGAAAATATCCAATGCTGAGAAAGAAGAAGCAAAAACTCACTCATGTAGATCGCTTGGGGAAACAAATGGAAACAAATATAACTGTGTGTATCTGGGTCCTTAGAGAAGCAAAGCACATAGCAGGCCTGGGTGAGGCATGCAAGAATTTTATCAGGGGAAATGCCCATGTGAGGGAAAGCAGAGAGACAGCAAGGAAGGCTGGGAGCTGTCACAGCCTATGGCCATCTGACCCCCCAACGGAGGGAGGGAAGGCTGGTGTGAGCACCTCACCTGCCTGGCGGCCTAAGGGAAGGTTCAGCAAGGCAATGGGACATCCTCCCTCCAGTAGCAACCACCAGAGGAGTCCCATGTCTCCCAGAAATAGGCCTGCTCTGGCATCTCTGTGGCACCGGCTCATGGGCTAGAAGCAGCCCATGGAGGTGTGGCTGTGGACAGACCCGTGGTCACCTCTGCCCCCTGTGTTTGGAGGACTGTGGGCACATTCCCGTGGCTGCCACACATTTGGCAATGTATATTAAAAGTTTTTTAAATGATTTTACTTTTCTTTTTAATCTTGTAAGTATACCCCTTGAGATCTATCCTAAGGGAGTTTCCTAAAATGGGAAAAATAACTTGAGTTACAAAACTGTTCATAGGAAGTATTTCTGACAGCAAAATATTCGAAGCCTGACGTCACTTTCAGTTAACCGTGGCGGCATCCACCTCATCGGTTCCACTCGCTTACTTGGGCCACCTGAGCCTGTTTTGAGTTTGTGAGTTCACTTACAGTGATTTAAAAAAGGTAAAATACCTTTTTTAAGGTTAGCAGAACTTCATCCTGCTGAACTTCTTTGTGACTCTAGGACGCAAAGGGATATTCTGCATCTTAGTCTGGGGAGGCAGCTTCCAGGGTTGAAGGCGTATGTGAAAACTCACCAGACTGTGCACTTAGGATTAAAGCCCTGCATGCACTTCACTGGCTGTGTTTTAGCCTCAATAAAGAAAGAAGAGGGGAGATCAAAGGACACGCTGCTCAAAGTTAGAGACTGTGCAGCTCTGGGTGTTCTGATTCTCCTTCATGGTTTAACAGTCTCAGACATCAGCCGCTGGTTCAGCGGACGTGGGAATCAACCCCGTGACGAGGTTCTCACCACACAGATTCTCATTGTGGCAGAGGACCAGGAGAACTCGAGAGCCACTTTCTATCCGTACCCGCCCCCCCCCAATGTGGCCTCTTCTCTTCCTCTGTCCGCGTGCTCACCCTCTTACCTCCATGATCATGCTCCTGGAGCTGCCGCCGCTCCCTTAGTTCTGCCCTTGTCACTAGCGCGGTTCCAACAAGCTGTGCCGACCACCACCATCTCCTCCATTCTTTCAGGGGACCTGTGAATATCTAGTTGTCCTCTCCTTCCTTTATCATTAAAAAACCTTTTACTTTATTTTTTTTAAGACTTATTTATTTGTCAGAGAGAGAGAAAGAGCATAAGCAGGGGGAGTGGGAGAGGGACAAGCAGGTTTCCTGCTGAGCAGGGAGCCCGATGCGGGGCTCGATCCCAGGACCCTGGGACCATGACCTGAGCCGAAGGCAGACGCTTAATGACTGAGCCACCCAGATGCCCCAAAAACCTTCTTATTTAATCCAGAAAACACTTGAGTGACATCACTGGATTTTTTTCTCCAATAAAGTATATTATAAACCAAATCTTGCTGTTTAAATTAAAGCTGCAATCTGTCACTTGTTTGACGTGTAACATCTGCCCCTCAGAGATGACAAAATTGATTTGAATTCAAATGAGAACAAAATGTCACTCAGCCCTGGGATGTGTACTCTGTAGCCCCCATCAGGACATGAATACAGTTCTGCATGCAGATATCCAGCATTTGTAACTTAGAACCAAACTGTGACTTTGAATAACTAAGTGATAAATCAGGGATTTATATTCAGTTCAGTGTGGTGACAGGTTGCTGACCTGTTCTTATACTATGCATTCAACAAATATGTATTGAGCAAATATATATTGTTGGCAAATACTGTGGATTACTACTCAATATCCATTCTCCCCTTCTTCCACACTCACAGAACCTTCATTTTATTCTGGGCAGGAGCATGTCTAGACTCAAGCAATAAATCAATGTTGGTGCACATATTTGTAACAGTTTTGTTCTATTTAGCCAGATACTAAATGTCCCAATTTCCTTTTGCAGTAGAAATGGCCATGGGAGCCAGTTACGGCTAAGAAGATGTAAGGGGAGGTCTTCTGGAGCCTTCTAAGAAGGCTTTCCTTCCTGATAAAAGAGATGGATGCCACTGGCACCATGCCCCCACCCCCACCCCATCCGCCTTTTTTCTAATGCAGATGTAATTACGGAGCTCCAGCAGCAAACTCAAGATCATGAGGCAGTAAGTGAGAGAATGAATGGTAGTCACACTGAAGACAGCAGAAGAGAAGGTTAGGTCGGTTCCTGAGATCAGAAAGGCAGGATTAAATTAAGGGTCTCAGAAATATAAGGGGCCTGGCAGTGTTATTTAGGCAATAAAATACAGAACCAATGAAAAATGAATAGTAGGAACCCCCAGGTGCGTTAAGAGCCCAAGTAAGGCTAGCATTAATTTAGAGAAGAACCCTGTTCTCATTCATATTTGGTAACAGCATAAAATGAGATAACTTTTTTTTGGAGAGCAATATAGCAGTATCTATCAGCATTTAAAATGCACAGATCAATTAAACTAGCAATTCTACTACTGGGAAATTATCCTGCAGAAAAACACAGGTGCACAAAAGATATATGTACAAGATTATTTATTGCAGCATTATTTGAAATAGCAAAAAAACTAGAAGCAACCTAAATATGAAATTGGGAAAATAAAGTACAGCCATTCATACGGTGAAATACTATGCAGCTGTTCAAGAAAGAATGAAGTAGTATACGTGTAATGACATGGAAAGATGCCCAGGAGATATTCTTAAGGGGGAAAAAAAAAGTAATGCGTATAATATCCTATTTTTATAAAAAAAAAATCTTTAAACGTAAGTTTGAAATGCCACATGTGTATGTAAGTATACACACAGGAAAGGTCTGAAAGAGAAGGGCCAAACAAATTAAATGGACCCAGTTATTATGTTTCCATGTCTTTTTTACCAGGTCCCATTTGTGCAGCAATATTAACTGAAAGCAGACAACAGAAATAACTCAAGGATGAAGTTCAGCATGGATGACAAGCAGCTAAGAAATCTGCAGAGTTAAAGTAGCTCCAACATGATGAACCTTCCAGACAAGATTTGGTAGGGGAAGCATGTAAATGCCAAAGAAGCATCATAAAGAGGAAAAAAGGAGAGGAATCAGGAGACTCAAGGTCATTATCAAGGTAAAGAAAATGCTCAGGAAATGTAACATGAATCCACAGAAGATAAGGAAAAGTATCTGTGAAAGATGTGGAGGATAGGGACTTCGTGTTGGGGAGAAGAGAGGCAGCTCTGAGTTTGAGTCCCTGGAGCTGGAACAGATCTGAACAAGGAGCAAGCCCCTGAAGGGAACATGCCTGGGGTTGGCTGGAGGGACAGATGAAATTATGATGGCAAAGCCCCACTCCATTGTGCATCACAGACCAGGCTTCCAAACATGAGCAGAGTTACACTGTACTCCGCTGGCGTCTGTCCCGTTCCCATCAGCTTTTCTCCCTGACTTCCTCTCCTTCGCTGCAAGATAGTATGTTCTTAAAATTTCTTTCCTGGCCTCTGCCCTTGAACAAGCTTATAGTTTCATTTGAGGGTTTCTAAGGGACTTTATTGCTAAAAATTTCAGAGGCTAACAAAATAACAAATGTTACTGATCTTTATGGTTAAGTCAATAGAATGAGCCTATTTATGGTGGTGGTGTTGCACTTCCTCTCCCATCTCTCTTAGACCTCGATGATAAGTGCCACGGCTAAGTGCCGACCCATCCATCTTTTTATTACTGGTCAGGTTTCCACATTCCCTTTCCCTTGCACTCCACTATCTTTTCTCTTGCTTTAGCTCTGTTGGTTGTTTTAACACCAATGTGAATGAGGAGTATGAGCTTGTAGCTAAACGTCTGACATTTCAGAGCAAGCTCCAGACCTGTCCCTTCCACCTCAGTGCCTTCTTGATATGCTCAAAACCATTTCTTTTTTTTTTTTTTTAGTTTTATCTTATTATGTTATGGTAGTTACCATACATTACATCACTAGTTTTTGATGTAGTGTTCCATGATTCATTGTTTGCGTATAACACCCAGGGCTCCATTCAGTACGTGCCCTCCTTAATACCCATCACTGGGCTAACCCATCCCCCCACTCCCTCCCCTCTAGAACCTTCAGTTTGTTTCTCAGAGTCCATAGTCTCTCATGGTTCGTCTCCCCCTCCGATTCCCCCCCTTCATTTTTCCCTTTCTACTATCTTCTTTTTTTTTTTTAGCATATAATGTATTATTTGTCAAAACCATTTCTTAACAAAGGCCACCAAAGCTGAGAAAAGCATGGTGGGTCACCAATGGGAATATAGCAGTTTTAGGGAATAAAAGCAGGGGGCTGGATACAGAAGCCAACCAACAGCAGCGATGAGCTTAAACGGATGCCGCTGCTGTGAAATCGTGGAGGGACCAGGGCAGCAGTCTCCATGTAGCAGGGACAAAACCCCCCTCCAGCACTGGTGAAGTATGAAAGAGAGTGACCTCAAATGATGACATTTTGAAGGAAGTGACACCAAAAAGAGGGAAGCAAGTATGTCCATCGGAGTTTTTAGTTGCAGTACACATTAACCATCTCTTGACTGGGTGAAAGGACCAACTTGGAAAAGAGTTTTAAACATGGCGGGGCTCAGACCTCACTGGTGGAGGTGTGGTCACAGCCAAAGGATGAAGAGAAGTCTGTTGGATTTCCCAGGCCAGAGCTGGTCCCTCATTGCCAGGCAAGCATGAAACCAGCCTCAGGGCTCCAAGAGCCTAAGCTGGAGAGCAGGTGTACATTGAAAGCTGGATGCCTCTGCAGGCCTGAGGTCTGGAGGACACGGTGTCCTTATTGGAAGAGTCACATCAAGATGGTCAGAGGTCTGGACTGCTGTGCACGGTCACCAAGAGACTGTGTGGTGTGGGTATACAGCTGAGGCAGTGTACCACCGGAGGTCCCCATGCATCCACTACTTACTGACTGGTAAGCGTTCTGAAACCAGGAAGAGGAGCCCCCTTTCTCCTGCAATGGCCTTCCTCTACTGACAAATTTAACATCATGTTTAACCACATGGACTGGTATGTTTAAAGGTGCTCTGAAAACCTAACATGGTAAACAAAAATGAGACATTATTGTATGTTTTGGCTCTTACAAGTAGTGATTTCCTCAACAGTTTAATGACTTAGTAAAAAAAGTTTTTAAACCGCCATCTCATTTAAAATTTGAATTCCTCAACTAGAAACCTAAGAAACCAATTCTAATTTATGTACCTACCATGTTTCCTCACTGCGGGGATATTTTCTACTTGATTACCTTATTCATATTTATATCTCAAGACCTTTACCAAATACATTATCTAAACAGAAAAGCAATAAGTTGTGTAAGAGTATTGGACTAAGACTTAGGATCTGAGCTCTGGTACAAACCAGCAGGAAAACCACAGGTAAGTTACCTAACCTCTCCCGAAATCAGCTTCCTCATCCCTAGAATGAAGGTGGTAACTCCTTCATGTTGTAGAAAGTGAGGGTAGATTTCAGAAGCAGAACAATCCAGGTTCGTAACCTTTGTCTCACTCATTCTTGCTATGAGACCTGGGTAAATAAAACTAAAATTCTGAGAGCTTCGATTTCCTTTTTTTTTTTTTTTAAAGCAATGCAAGTCTTTATTTTGTATTAGCTTATCTTTATTCATTTTATTTTATAATACCGGACCCTGCATTAAAATTCGAAATCTGGGAAGGCTTCTTTTCCCTACTTAAAGAGTTCATAAATATGAGCAGTAAAGCCAGTTCATTCACTTAAAGAGAATTTGTTTTAAAACAATAGAAGGTGATACCCACAGGTAGCAATACAATCTTCAGGAAACTAGAGTATCAGGATTAGTGAATTTGCCTCCTTGTCCCACTCTCCACAAATTTATAGTTTGATTCCTACACTGAAAAGGAAAGGATAGACTATTTGTAGTCCAACAGGGGAGAAACTCTTCCCAAACAACACTGCTGGCTGAAACCCCATTTGTTCACCTCGAGACGATGTGGAGTTTTCCTTCCTTGTTGGCCTTTTGGATGTTTCTCAGACGTATTGCTATTTTGCCTTTTCACTTTTTTTCCACAAAGAATAAAAACTTTCTTTGAATGTAGTGTGAGATAGGGGTATGACCTCCGATATCTAAACTCACTGGTTCACGTGCGATTGAACTTTCAATGAGAATACCTCATGGGCATTCCTATTTCTTGATTCTTCTTGAGAGAGAAAAATAAAGGAGCTCAAAGAAATCTAGCAGCCCTTAGGTTACAGGACAGCCGGCTCCCCGATATCGGTCGTAAGGCTGGGCTTGCCGATAATTCACATAAGGCTCTGATTCTGACCCAGAGCCTCTTTCAGAATAGACTCCAGCCGCATCGGCAAAATCACAAATCAACACAGAAAGGGTGAGGAGCCCTCCTAACACATCAGAGATCTTCAATGCTTCCGATTAATGGAAAATATTTATTGTAGTAGTTATTTACTGCTGTGTGATGGGTTCCCCCAAATTTAGTGGCTTAACAACAGCATACACATTTATTATGTCAGTTTCTATGTGGTCAGTTTCTGTGAGTCCGCTGAGCCGGGTGGTTTCAGGCTTGGGGTCTCTTGTGAGCTTGCACTCAAGGTATCAACCAGGGTGACAGACATGTAAAGGCTTGACTGGGGCTAGAGGACCCACTTTCCCCCAAAAAAAGAGAAAAGAGAGAGAATAAGGCAAAAGCAGCAATGTCTCTTTTGACCTAGTCTTAGAAGTCATACCTTGTCCCTTCTTCCACATCAAGTCACTAGAAGCAAATTACTAAATCCAGTCTACACCCAAGGGGAGAGGACTTAGCTTCACCTTTTCAAGGAAGGAGTGTCAACGTGGAGGCATTTTTTTTTTAATTAGAGGGGGGAAAAACACATAATGTAGAATCTGCCATCTTAATCATTTTTAAATGTACAATTCAGGGATGCTGAGAATATTCACATCATTGTGCAGACCTCCAGAACTTCTTCATCTTGGAAAACTGAACTCTATGCCATTAAACAGTTCCCTATTTCCCCCTCCTCCCAGCCCCTTTTTACTACCATTCTACTCTCTGTCCCATGAATTTGACACTTTAGATTCCTCACGTCCTGGAATCATACAGTATTTGTCTTTTTGTGTCTGGCTTATTTCCCTCAGTACAGTGTCCTCTAGGTTCATCCATGTTTTAGCATGTGATGGGATTTCCTCTCTAAAGCTGAATCATCTTCCATCAAACAGATATACCAGTTTGTTCATCTACTCATCTGTCCATGGACACCTGAGTTGCTTCTACCTCTTGGCCCTTGTGAAGAATGCAGATGTGAACATGAGTGTGCAAATATCTCTTCAAAATTCTGCTTTTTCGAAGTGGGATTGCTGGATCATTTGCTGGGATAGTGTTTTGAGCAAACACCATACTGTTTTCCACAGTGGCTACACCATTTTATAGTTTTACCTAAGTGCACAAGGGTTCCAGTTTCTCCACATCCTCCCTAACACTTGTTATTTTTTTGTTTCATTTTATAATAAACATCCTAATGGATGTGAGGGGGATATCTTGTAGTTTTGGTTTGCATATCTCTAATAATTAGTGATGTTGAGCATCTTTTCATATATTAGTTGATGACTTCTATACATCATCCCTGGAGAAATGTTTTTTTGAAGACTGTCCATTTTTTAATCGGGTTTTTGGGTTCTTGTTGTCAAGTTGTGAAGGCATAGTTTTAACCCACACTTACCTTGCAAGTTTGTTGTGAGATCTAAAACATTCATGTATACAGATCACATTTAATGTCACATAGGAGGCACCCCAAAAATATTACTTGTCCCTCTCAGGGTTGTTATATTAAATAGTGTATGTAAATGTGCTTTAAAAATTATAAAGTGCTATGCAAATGTGAGTTAATACTAAATATCTATATGCAAAGTATTTAATATTTTTCTCAGGTTCTCCACATAAAATGTGTATATCTTTTCATCTCTAGACTTTGTTCTGGTTTTTAGCTGTGATTCCTTCTTCTCCATTTAATTGCAAGATTTATCAAAAAATAGCAGTCAAAATAGAATGAGTAAAGGCAGAGAAACAATAGCTAATTTCACTAAAGCCACATCAGAGGAAGATCTATTTGAAAATAAAATAAAATGGGAAGAAACCTGCAAAGATAACACCGTTGAAAAATCCTAAGAGGACCAGAGCTGCTGTTCCTGCAGAGGATGTGAGTGATGTTGAAAGATTAATAACATTTGGATCACGTTAATTACAGTGATGTTATAAACTCGGCTATTCTAGTTGCCATAACAACCCGCTATATGTCGGTTTTCTAATGACATTTTGAACAAGTGCTGAAGCGAACTGCCTCACTTGAGCACTTTGATTGCTGTCATTCAGTGATTTTTAAAATGAATTGTTTTGTTCTTAAAGAGTCAGAATATGTCACTGTCTTCAAAAATATTCTCAAAATTATGGAGAGGAAATGATACACATTTCTATACAATTATGGAGTACTCAGGAAAAGGAGATACATTTTGTTTGTCATACGAAATTAACAGATTTTTTTTCATAGGGATAAGGAAAAGAAAAACACACACACACACACACACACCACAGTAGGAAAGGGGAATGCACTTCATACCTCTCCGAGGACGTGTTCCCTTAGGGAACAGCTTGACAATAGAATTCTTCCCAGAAGGAGCTTACTTTTATCAGTTGTATTTCTCTCCTATCCAGTCTCTCTTTTTCCTTCCACCTCCCTTTTTCTCCCTTCTGGTGAATGCTTGGAACCCAAGATGCTGATCGTGGTGGCTGCCACATCTGGAATTAAGTGAGGAGAGATCATGGCCTTCAAATGACTTTCTGATCTCTCTTCCCTCTGCTGACCAACCCACTCCTCTCTCTCCAGGGGCTGCCCCAGGTACATAATGAAAGGAAGACTACTTGCCACTGGCTTATATTAAATACATATCGTGTGGATGACAAGAAGCAAAGCATGATTGTACTAGACGTGTTTCTAAGTTCGCGCCTGGTCCCCAGCCTCCTCTGCTCCTGCTGCCTGTGGGGGACCCTTCCCCACCCAGCCACCCGCCAACAGCAATCACCAGCTGAACCAGAGGTGAGGACCAGAGCCAACTCATCTAATCAGCCTCTCTCTGCCCTCTTCTCTACTCTCCTTCTCTTTCCCTCCCTCTCTACAAGTCGAGCTAAGGTGAAAACCCACCATTTGCAATGGTGTTTACAGTAGAAATGTGTTCAGTGACAAAACTGTGCTACGGGATTCTGAAGGGGGGGTGTGCCCAGTGGCCCCCGCCACAGACCCAGCAGTATCTCTATACCCCATATCTCGGGCAATACAGGTGGCATTCTCTTATGTAAAGCATATCAGAGTGCCCTATAAACCCTGATCCCACTGTCATGCCTTCTGTGTAAGCCCAATCTGCCTCTTGGCCCGGCCAGCCATTGACACCCCCTTCCACTCTCTCTCCTCCCTGCTATCCTCTGTTCTTAGAAACTCCCTCCACGTCCAAGGGCTTCCATCCTGCCCTCCCAAAAGCCCCCACTGTACCGTCTCCTCACAGTCTTCCCAGGCACCAGCAAAGTGAGCTCATCCATCCAGCTGGGCTTCCGTTGACCCAGAGCCACCGCAGGACCCGAGCCATGGCCCAGAAAATGGGTGTCAGGGAGAGAGGTGCTGTCACCAGTGACATCATCTGGAATTAACAAAGCTTACATGCGTTTGACTCATTCTGCATCCGGGGTGAAGCAGATTTGCCGACCCCCGGCCCTTTAAGTCTTCTCTGGATGCTCCTTTTCTAGTTACAGATTTCACTGGAACTTATATGAACAGGTTGAGGGAGCAGTCTGTGCCACTGTCACTCTCTACCCTTCTCACTCTAGTTTCTGCCTGGGAACACTGACCAGTAGGGCTCTCATCAAAGGGCTCCTTTGCCCTCTGCTCCCCGGGAAGACTGTGAGGAGACCGTACAGTGGGGGCTTTCGGGAGTGACACTCCACTTTTAATATTTTAATCAGAACAATTTTAGAGGAAAACAAGATGTTGCAACCTCGGTATTTTGACTTCAAGTACACTTTAACCTGGGCACCAGAAAAAAAATTAGACATCGTAGAAATAATCAACACAGATTTAAATCGGAAGAGCCAAAGCTATATATGTTAAATTTAATAATGACAAAAAGTGAACTGAAGAATCTCATTGTTTCGGTAATTCTCAAAACTACAAAAATTGACCCAGTTAAAATCACATTTTATAGAAATAACACAAAATAAAACTGACAAAGGCAAAACCTGCTCAAAACCGGGTTTATTGACTTTTAAAATTGACTAAAAAATCAAATCATCTTGTCAAAAATTGTACCTATAAAACCTGACCCAGGAAAATTAGACTTGGTAGAAAATGACCACAAAAGAAAACTCAAAATTGCTGAAGCCAAAGTTGGGAACATTTCATACGAGTACAAAATGTGATCATTGAATTAAATCCAAATTATTTCAGTGAAATACAAATACTGAAAATTATGTGACTCCACAGTAAAAAGAAAATTGATCAAAGAATTAAATTAGCTCAAAAGAGTTGTTTCTAGAAAATAAGTTCTTGATGATATTCTCAGAAATATTGGAATAATTCTGATGAAAGTGTTTGTATTCATTTAAGAAAAAAGTCCTAAGGGTCAAACAACTGTGAGAGGAAAATATCCTCTGTGGGATTTCTCAGGTAGCCCCCACTCCCCAGGCTTCCAGTTTTAACGTTTTATCATTTTTTTAAAGATTTACTTATTTATTTACTTGACAGAGAGAGAGAGCATGAGAAGGGGCAGAAGAAGAGGGAGAATCTCAGGCAGACTCCCCACTGAGCTCGGAGCCCGATGTGGGGCTCCATCTCATGACTCTGAGATCATGACCTGAGCCCAAACCAAGAGTGGGATGTTCAACTGACTGAGCCACCCAGGCACCCCCTAATGCTTTATTGTTTTTGAGGAGATCTAGGATCTCCTTCTAGGGTTCTAACACCTTCTCTTACATCTAAATACCATGTACTCAGTGAATGACCTTAGCTGGTTGCTAAGGTCAAAGTTTACTACAAGGCATGAAGATTCACAGATACCCTTACCACTTCCAAGGGAATTCAGACTTTAAAAGCAACCTACATGTCGCCTCACGCCCATTAGGATGGCTACTATCAAATAACAACAACCACCAACCCACCAACCAACCAGAAAACAGCACATGTTGCGAGGGTGTGGAGAAATTGAAAGCCTGTACGCTGTGCAGCCACTATGAAGACAGTATGGCAGTTGTTTTCAAAAATTAAAAATAGAATTAGCATGGGATCCAGTAATCCCACTTTAGAATATATATCTAAAAGAATTGAAAGCAGGGGCTCAAAGAGATGTTTGCACACTCATGTTCATAGCAGCATTATTTTTTTTAAAGATTTTATTTATTTATTTGACAGAGAGAGAGACAGCGAGAGAGGAGACACAAGCAGGGGGAGTGGGAGAGGGAGAAGCAGGCTTCCCGCTGAGCAGGGAGCCCGATGCGGGGCTCGATCCCAGGACCCCGGGATCATGACCTGAGCCAAAGGCAGTCGCTCAACCAACTGAACCACCCAGGTGCCCCCTCATAGCAGCATTATTTACAAGAGCCAAGAAGGAGAAGCAACCCAAGTGTCCATCGATGGATGAATGGATAAACAAACTGATATATATATATATATATATATATATCATATATATATAGTGTTAGATTATTCAGCCTTAAAAAGGAAGTCCCATCACTTGCTACAGCATGGGTGAACCTGGAGGATGTTACACTAAGTAAAATAAGCCAGCCACAAAAGGACAAATACTGTATGATTCCACCATATGAGGAATGGAAAGTAGCCAAACTCATAGAAACAAAAAGTAGACTGGTGTTTTTCAGGGACTGGGCGTAGCGAGAAGTAGGGACTTGTTCAATGGGCATAGAGTTTCAGTCTTGTGAGAGGAAAAGTTCTAGAGCTCTGTTGCACAGCAAAGACTGCTTAAAACTAATGAACTGTACACTAAAAATGATGAAGGTGGTAAATTTTGTGTGTTTTTCACCACAGTTTAAAAAAATCAAGCTACATGAATTTGTAATGGGTAGAACTTAAATAGGGTGGACAATTTAGGAAGTTGAGACAACAGCCTAAAAAAGTGTTTCTCCAACTTTTCCATGACACTCTCTTCGGGTCAGAGCAAAATAAATCCAGTTGATCTGAAGGCCATAGCTTGGAGCAGAAACTTCACGAAAGTTTTGTGTTTTGTCTCTAAAATAGGTACAAATTTTGCCTACCACTTCATACTAGATCAGAGTTTATTTTTATATAGAAATAACATTGTAATTGCAATGTGCAAGGGCGAGTCTGTTTCTTTGAGTATAGTTCTATGCTGGATCATAGGCTTTGAGGCAAGTTAGTGCAAAAATAAAGAAATTTAAGCCAACATGGAAAAGGAGGCTTACACTGATTTGTATATGACGAAAACGTCAAGACTGTAAAAACTGCAAACTTTTCTCCTCCCAAATAGTCTGTGATAATGACACCCCAAGCAGAGTCATTGTATATATCCTGTAGTTTCACACTGTCGCTTGGCTCAGGACCTCACCCTCCTAAAGGTACAGATACTCCAGGTGAGAAGAATATGCCAATGTTTGAAGCCACAGTGTCTGGGCAGAACCACCAGGCTTCAGGACGTAGAGCCTCCATGAGTGAGAAAATTCCCCTTTCCCACTGCCCTCTCTCTAAGCCGGCGTTCCTGAAGAGAGAATTTCTGGTCACTTCCCTGGAAGGAGAACCAAGACATTACAGTTTTGCCACCAGTCATGCTTGGTGCTGGAAGGAACACTGAACTTTTGGAGCACCCTCCACACCTCTGTCTTTCTGGTAAACTCCTACGTGGATCTCAACACTCTGCTTGGGCGTCACCTCCTGGTGAGGCCTCTGCTGAGTCCCCCCCGCCCCCCATCCAGCCACCTCGCCTCCGGCGCTCTCGGGGCCACGTCAGAACCGCAGGACTTAGGCTTTATGTTGCAGGATCCCAGTCCTGGCTGAGCTCAGACACTTCTGGTGACATAAGGACATGTAAGGCCGCAAGAAGCACAGGCATCAGCCAGGCAGTTCTATAGTCCAGCCGCGGGGAGCCCTGGAACCCTGGGAAGGAACTAAAACAGACTTGCCCTGAGAGAAGAGACCTTCGGCTCCTTCTTCCTATGATGATGCCAGACTCACAGTTCAGCTCCTCTCTCTCTCTGGACTCCCTGCTTCTGCTTCTGACCAGTTCACCTGTCACCTCTGCTTCTGTTTCTCCCTAATTTTACTCTGGTGCTGTAGTTTTCTGGGTTTCTCACCCTGGAAACCGTCAATGATAGGTGGCCGGTTGGGTGAGTAAGTTGAGTCCGCTGTTGGGCAGAATGACGATACTAGGCCTCCCAGGGGCCCTGGTAGGCCTGAAGCTGGTTGTGTTTGGCCGAGTTGCAGGCTTCTGGGCAGTTCAGTCATGGCCCCGTAACAGGGTTGCATGACGACAGGAAGCAGTGCTCCTGAGCAATGAACGGTTTTTGCTGCTTTGCTCAGAAGGCGATCTGTGCACGCTTCCATTATTTCATGTATCGTACTGTAATTGAATTGTTTTTCCACATACCCAGTCCCCTACAGAACGAGAGCCCTGAGGCCAGTGACAGCCGTCTCCTATCTTTGCACCTCAAACCCCTAGCACAGCACCGGGTGCATAGTAGACTCTCAGTAAAAGTCTGCTGAGGGTAAGTGAAATACAGATGGAATCAGACAACCTGAATTCTGGTTCCGATTTTGCCATTTCATAGCTATGTGAACTGGGGCCAATTATGTAATCTTTCCAAACCTCCCTTTCCTCTTCTGTTAAAAGATACTGTTGTGATTAAATATTAAATGAAATGTGGACATGCCTAGCACAGGGCTCGGCCCACAGTTGCTCTGTGTTTATGTATATAACATATTACATGTTATATTAAGTTAATCATATTCATATAATACAATATAATTATATATAAAATTGATGCATAATAATTATATAATCAATATATATTTTTTTCTCTGTTTGTATCACTGCCATGTATTGTAATTATGTCCAAATACACCTTCTCTCCCAATCAGAGGGTGAATTTGAAGGAGGGAATCTGTGTCTCATTAACGTTTGCAACACCACGTCACCCCATATTTCTGCACTAAGTAAGTATTTAATAGGAATCAATGGTGTGTGTTTGGTGGGGGGCAATGGATGTGAAGATGGCATTTGCTTAAAATCTCCAGATCTTAACAGTTTTCAAGAGTTAAAAACAAGCGGGACATAGGAAGCATCACAAATAAATTACGGTCAAACTTAAGTTTCACTAACTCTGGGTGCCTAGCAATCTTCTAACAGCCAAATGGAAATAAGGCTGACCGTGTTCCAGTTTTCCAGTGTGTGTCTCCACCTGCTGTATTTACTGGAAAGCAGCGGAAGCATTCCTTCTAATACAATTTTGTCAAGCACGTATCCCTGGGCTACCTCAGCCCTGAGTTGGGCACATGTACCTGCACATTTCCGCAGGCACCACTAGGGGGCAGGCCCTTCCTCCAGATGCACTCTGAGCCCGGCCGCAAGTCCTGAGGAAAAAAATAAAAGAACGTGCCACTGTCATTAGGTTTGTTTCTAAATGGAAAAGTACATGTGGGCATGTCCCGATTTGTATTGTGTTCTCTTAATTAGTTATGCAATCTTTTGGCTCACCTTTCCTTTTGTTTCCTATTTCCTTGTTCAGATTCTTCTCCTTTGGATTGTAACAAATAAACCTTTTATTCATTTATTTATTTTTAGAGGCTTGACCCACAAAAATAAATCAAGATGACGCAACACAAGTAAACACCGCATAATTTAGTTGGTGAAGGTTAAAAACCTGAGGCTTCATTTGGGTTTGTCATTTTTCAAATAAAGAATTTTTTTTAAAGGAGAGGTTTGATTTCCCTAGATGTTCATATTTTGCTGGCTGGCCAGATGGGAAAGGGGGAAAGGGGGAAAGGGGGTGGCAGAAAGAAGAAAACTAAGAGAGATTCTGTGTGTGTGTGTGTGTGTGTGTGTGTGTGTGTGCGCGCACGCACGCAGATGTGAGGGAGCATGTGTGAGGGTGGAGGAGGGACAAGCCAAGCAGACGTTGAGGGGTTGTTTGGTCCCAGGTCCCACTGGCCTGTGAGCTTTATGGGGCCACCAGGAGTGGTCCTGGACTCTAGCTCCCCTTTAGCCTTGGAGAAGTCATTCTGCTCACATCTCAATTGCCTTGTCTAGAATGTGAGAAATGTATACTAAAAGATCTTCTAATTTAAATATGAGCCTGTGTTGAAGTAGAGAAAACGTGGGAGGGGGGTTGGAAATGCGGGATGAATAGGCATGGAGAATTCTGAGAGTAACCATTACGAAGAAACAATGGAACAAACCAACAAAGAAACTCTGAAGCTGGAAGTTTCTTCCAGCCAACATGACTTCCATGCAGACTTCCCTTTGAAATATTTTCTCAGGTGGCTGGAACTCTCAGCCCCTGGGCTGCCTTCTGTCCCACTCTCTGGACTGTCCAGGGAAGACAGGTAGGTATCTGAGCCGTCAAGCAAAGATGCAGCAGTGACCAGGTAGGCTAGTGTTGGCTGGGCAAGAGAGGAGCAATTTCCAATCCAAAATGACAAACTAACAAAATTCTCAACAAGAAGTGACTCATGCCTAGTTGGAGCAGTGGTTAAAAGAAATTTGTTCCCCTGGGGATGGTACTGCTACCCTTCCACGGCTGGTGTAAGCTCTGTTGCCTCAGTGAGTGCTGGCTTTTTATAACTTTTGGAAAATGCCACCCTTTTTATTTTACCTCCACAGCTGCAAATACTCTAATCTTACAGAACTCTAATAATCAGCTGGGCTGTGAGTTCAGAGCCATTACTGCTGTCTGACTTCATAATAGCCAATTAATTACTACTTACAAAGTTTCAATTATTTTTTATCTTAATACATCTGAGAGTTCTCTCCAGATAATCATTGAAGGAGTCTCCACCCCATTTGGTTACTCCCATGAAATTATCTCTAGGATGAGCATAAAAGATTGTTACTTTGCCTATAACAAATATATACATGAAGAACTCAAAGTACCGTACTTGAAATTTGTTACCTCTGCAATTTCCAATAGCCACCACTAGGGGATGCTGCTAAATTCTTAACTGGTAATTCTCAAAGTCTGGGTCACAAAATGCAGATTTGTAGGCTTGGTAGAATCAGAAGGGTAGGAAATTGGGAAATCTGTCTTTTTAATAAGTTTCCTGAGTGAATTTGAGACAAGAAAAGTTCCACAGCAGTAATAAGTGCTTCTTAACTGGTGCAAGTTCCCTGAACTCCTTCCACAAAAGAAAACCATTTTTTAGAAAATTAAGTCATCCTTGATTAAAAACACAAGTGTGTGGGCTCCTGGGTGGCTCCATCCGTTAAGCGTCAGACTCTTGATTTCAGCTCGGGTCATGATCTCAGGGTCGTGAGATTGAGTCCCAGGAAGGGCTCCGCACTCTGCATGGCGCCTGCTTGTCCCTCTCCCTCCACCTCTGCTTCTTCCCCCTCTGCTCCTTCCCTCTCTGCTCCCTCCGTCTTTGCTCCCTTCCATTCTGCTTCTCTCTCTTTGTCTCAAATAAATAAGTAAATCTTAAAAGCAAACAAACAAAAGCAAAAAGCCCCACAAGTGTGAGTATCCATATAAGGTGTATCCATGTCAACCACTTGGCTGGAACTCTCAAACACTGAGCTGCCCTCTGTCCCCCTCTCCAGGTCACCAGCATCCCTGAGCAACACGATCATAATCGTTTTCCAACCAGTTTCCTTCCTTCATTTCCCCCAGAATCAACTCTCCACATAGCAGCTAGAGTGATCTTTTACAAAATAAATTCTATCATCTCCCTCACCTGCTCAGAGCCTTCTAATTCACTACCTATCACCATCAGAATAAAATACAAACTTCTTATCATGGCCTACAAGGCCCTATATGAATGGGTGCCCAACCAGCCCTTCTGGTGGCTCTCCCACACGCATCCTTGGCCCTCCCCCCCTTGCTGTTCTTCAAGTAAACCTTTGGATCTGTGAGCTTGCTCTTCCCACTGCTCTTGCCTCGGGTCTTCATGGCTGGCTCCTTCCTCATTTCTTTTACATGTCTGCTCAGATGTCACCTCCTCAGAGGCCTTTTCTCACCACCTGTCATCAGTCTTACTCATGGTGGCTGGGGTCCCAGGAGGGACTGAGCTGTCAGAAGGAGACAGACCAGGATAGGCCATTTTGCAGTCACAAGGCTGGAGTACACAGTACATGTTTGTTGAATGAAGTAATGGAAATCTTTAAGCTAAATCTCTGTGCAAACTGAGAAAATACAAAAATTTTAAATCTAGTTGCAAATTGGGGCCCTCTCTTCAACTATTCAGTGGCTTTTTAATGAAGCTTTCTGTACGCCTCAACTTTAACACAATCTTCCCTTGCCCTGTTTCTTAGGTGTGGTTTTCAGTAGGGGTTTGGGGAGAGAGTCGTCCTTCTAAAAAGGCACTTCAGAATTTTCAAGGACCAAGGGATCAATGAAGTTTAAACTATGTGTTTAATACATTTCAAGTTAATATTTTAATCATTAAATTAATATTTTTACTATTTTTTAACTTAAAGCAAAAAAGGTTATTTATCAGTTCACATAACTGAGAAGTCCAGGGGGATATAGCTTCAGGCAGGGTTGGATCCAGGGACACGAACATTGTCATCAGGACCAGGTCTTCTCCGTCATTTGGCTCTGCTTTCCTCTGCACTGAATATCTTGACTATTAACATAAACTAAAGAAATCAGACTTCAACAAAATGTGGTCCTAACCTTCTTCCCTGTACGAAGATGTTTAGTGTTGAGTCCTCCAGGTCCTCTCTCCACCCTTGTCTAGCCTGCTTGGTGGCCCAGGACACCGACCTTCATGGGTTGCATCATACGGGTTCCATGGGTCTATGTCTTATTTGGGAATTTGGCCAACGGGAGTCATCAGCAGGAGATAAGAGACTGAGAGAAAACAGGGTGGGTTATTCATTGCCCAGGTCCCTCCCTGTGGCTCTGTTTTCGTCTACCCAAAGACCC
The DNA here is from genome assembly GCF_003265705.2 of Callorhinus ursinus. Lineage (NCBI taxonomy): Eukaryota > Metazoa > Chordata > Mammalia > Carnivora > Otariidae > Callorhinus > Callorhinus ursinus. The sequence continues at coordinate 14,203,902 of NW_027397085.1, read as the reverse complement.
AAAGGGATAGCTCCCTCTGGGATCCCATGGCTGCCCCCACCCCTTGCTTCTGGGTGTGCTGATGGGTTCCTGCAGTCGCTAGCTCCAGCATGCTTCCCTTAAGCCTGCCCACACCTTGGTAGAGTCCCTGCATTCATCTTTCTCTGGTCACTCCATCTGCATGAGCCATCTGTCCCTCACCAGACTCAGACTATCATGGCCTACGAGGGTTCTGTTGTCACCGTTGTCTCTTTCTGGTGATAAACATGCCTAAGTTGCCTCAGTGACAGCATTCCAGTCTTTTCCTCTCATTGTCTCGTTCCCCTGATTTCCTGAGCTGTCCTCATCAACAGCTTCGCTGATGCCGATCTGCCCCTCTGCCAAAGCCAGCACCCCCCAGAAAGTCTTAGCATTCAGCAGCTCTGTCCAGAAACGGACTCTGCCTTCATTTTCTTTCAGGATAGTTGTATTTTAAGCATAGAGAGCTTTAAAAAAGACTCAGCTATGAAAGATTCTTAAAAAAAATGACTCTCCCACAACACCTGTCACCCTATTTATTCTCAACACCCTTTAAGCGACACTGCTTTAGGCAAGACGGGCTGTGTGAGCCTTTAACCAACAAATATCAGCAACTGGGAAGACCATAAATAGCAGCAGAGAGGACACACAGGATGACTCAGTAAGCCTTCTGAGTCAGACTGGCAGGGGCTGGCCTTCCCTCTTAATTACGGGGCGCTGGACCCATTGTCTCTGAAGTCACCTCAGAGTCTCGCCTAACAAATATCAGACAGCCAGTCTCCTTTGAAGATGTGCAATCTTCCTCCTTCTACCTGCCATTAGAAAATAAAGTGCCTGAGCTTAGAGGGCCCCTGAGGGCGCACAGTCTGTGTCCTCAGCAATTAACCCCTTTCTGAGATCGGCCACCGTCCATGCTGTTAGCTTGTTCTGGTCCTGGCTTTGGCACCCTCAATTTGTGGGACCTCAAATACATCATTCCACCTTCTGAATGTATCTCCTCTATCCTGAGGGTAATAAATGTTACCTAGCTACAGAGTTGTTGTGGAGATCAAGATCCATATGGCCAATTCTATGATGTTGCAGAAAAGGTAAAAGTATGTTTGCTGTACGATACTGTAATGGAGAACATATGACATCATAAACCTGTCAGAACCCACAGAACAGGACAACACCAAGACTGAACCCTGTGTAAACTAAGGTCTCTGTTTAATAATAATGTATCAATATTGGTTCACCAATGATAACAAATATGCTAATGCAAGGTGTAAATAATAGAAGAAACTGTGCACTCACCATCTGAATATGTAGACGGAAGCATCTACATGTATTTAGAGATCACTATCCCTAAGAAATAGTACTTGAAATTTGAGCCACCTTGAATACAAATAAAATACAGTGTGTTTGCACATAGCTGGAGGGAAAAATGGACAAAGGGAAAGACTTCTTTGCTACCTATAACTGTAAGTGGGCATGGAAGCATCGATCTTTGGAATCTAACAGTTGAGGTCACTTTTCAAAACCACTCATAGTTTCAGGGCACAGAATGTCTTAGTTGTACCCAAGAGGTTTATTTAGCTAAAGAATGTGGCCAAAGCAAGGAAGCAGCCATGAGGTTTTTCCAAGGATGAGAACACATCCTGTCTGGGGACACACACGCATGCTGCTATGCAGCGTGGGCCCTACAGCTGTCCTGTCCTGCTGCAAGGCCTGGGGGTGGAGCCCAGGGGGGACCTGCTATGGGTAGAATGAGGGTGGGCTATGCTGGAATGAGCCACTCCCTCCGAGTGTCTAAATGAGGATAAAGAATTTCTGAACTGACTAGAGACCCAAACCCATCCAAGAATAGAAGTTGGGAGGACAAGGGCTTTTTAAGTTTCTTCCAGCGCAATCCAGATTAGAACATTGTTTCTAAGGGAGCTTTGTTTTCCCCTGGGAGATCTCTGGTTTCAGAGGGCTTTCCTGCACAAAGAAGTAGTCAATCACATGTGCTGAATAAGTGAGTGTCAGTTTGAATGTGGAGAAGAATATGAGTCAAGGTCCCAAGCATGAGTTGCCACAGGAAAGAGGGACATCTCAGCAGCCAGAGGTGCCTAATGAGAATATTAAGGGACCCAGACAAGAACAATGGCCAAGGAGGAAGATCGCCCTGCACGGTAGTTACGATGAGCATGGGCTCTCAGTGAAATAGACGAGTTCAAATCTCAGCCTCGTCACTTACTCACTGACTGATCTTGGGCAAGTCAATGAACTTTGGTGAGCCTCAGTTTCCTTACTGTAAAGTAAAACTAAAAATCCCTAACTTATGTGGGGATTAAATGCAGTTCCACATATAATACACTTAGCACCGTGCCTGCCACATAGTAAGTGCTGACGATGTTGTAGTCATTATACGTGTCAAATTTCTCTCCAAAATTGGTTTAAGAGTAACGAAGGAAATAGATAAGTGGGTCAGAGAAGAGGTGAGGAAAGAGAGAAAGTTAAATTATCCGATGACTCGATTAAATGTATGTGGAAGAAAATAGTCTTAGCAAAGTTCTATCAGGCAAACTGAATGGGTCCCTGCCCATACCAGGTGAAGGGATGTTTATCTTCTCAGCGTGACTTTGGACTGATATGACCATAAGGTGCTGCAGGAAATGTAAGGATGCAGTATGACTGAATTTGGGGTAGGTGGTTTGCTTGGCAGGAATTGTTTGGTTTTGGAAGAGGAAGAGTGCTATGCTGTGATTTATCATAAAACTAGCATTTTAAACATCATTCTTTCTTTGCATTACATTTTTAAATTCAGGAAGGCTTCACTTTTTATAATATGTCCCTGGAAACAGGGTCAGAAACAGAAAGGATATGAAGCCCAACCTCCCACCCCATGTGCCCAGTAGAAGGGCAGACAGGCAGCCCCTCGCCAAACTCCGTGGCCCTAACCTCCCAGTTGCCTTCATTCCTGTGTACCATTCGGACACCCACTCCAGCACTTCCAGTCTGTAGGACGGAAAGGAAAAGCTGAGGAGATTTTTATAAAATATACTTACAAGATCAAGGGAATGGTTTTGAATGCATTTGCTTACTAATGGGAATTTTTACGAAAGGGAAATAAAAGAAATTAGTTCAAATTTCCCTAGACAGATGTTTTAAAGAAATCTGAGTCTTCCAAAGTGCCACCAAAAAGCTTTTCTATTCTGAGAAAAAAAGCAAAATTGTTGTTAGTTAAATGCTTAATGTTTATTATCACCCGTATATTAGTTTTAGAGCAAATTTACACCACGTTGGAGTTACATTTTCATGTTCCATGAGTACATTTTGTACGGCATTTGGGTCCCTGGTGTAATCGAAGTAACAATACAATAGGTTCATTTTATAGAAGCTAGAGAACAATATTACTATTTTTTTAATTTGTTTAGAAAACGTATGCTGTCATGTCTTTTCTTTAATAATATTGTTGGGTATTTGGCCAAATATCGCTGACCAAGCAATGTAATCTTTAGTTATTACATGATTCCCATGAGAATAATTACTGTCACCGAGAGTGTGTGGTGATTCAGTTTATAAAAGAGTACATTGTGGCCCGAGCCTGCTGGCCTTGAAGATGACATTCCCACATGTTCAGGAGGATCAGAACTAACTGCGTTATATCAGCTCTTGTTGAAAGTCCCACTGAAGTCTGATAAAGGCCAAAAAATAGGAGGCAGAGTGTTTGCCTATGTTTCCTGTATAAAGTAGTGTCAGATTAACAGATCAAGACAAAATAGGGGGCTACCATGTTGTTCAGAGGAAAAGCATATGAAAAAATGCTATTCTTGACCAACTTGGGCCCCTCACATGATAACATATAGGAGAATATGCAATCTTCCAACTTTGAGAAATGAGAGGGGAGGGGCACAAAATAACGGGAAACCTCATTTGGTGTCAATTGATTACTGAATGACAGTATTTGCTACAGTGCTTGCCCTCTTTGCTAGTTTAACCACATATTCTATTTCCTGATGGATCCGTGTGATTCATGAAGATCATAGCATTTTTGCATTTGCTTTAGGGAGATCACACATCAAGAAATATTTACTTGTAAATCCCAAAACATTCCGATGGAGTAGTAAAAATACATACATTAAGGTAACAGCTACTGATTTCCTCCTGCAAGAAAGCAGAGGTGCCACAAAGACTGAGCTGTGCATGTGAGGACAACAGTAAGCAATTCCAAGTAGTTCTATACTCTCCGAGGAAAAGGATTACTTCACTTTCTGGGGAGGAGTTTATTTACACAGCATGAACAATCTGCTGAATTTTAATTCCACCCTTTCTCAAAAAGAAGTCTGAGCTCTGCTTTTCAAAACAAGCCCAAGAAATAACAGATTGAAGGGGCCTAAAATAGGAAAACTTTTCAGACTATTAGCAGGAAATGTCCAATATTAATAATCCTTCTGAAATTGATCTCATATACTTTGAGCAGCTCTTCCTCAAGCTAAAATGTCGGTGGCCCCTCACTCTCAGCACGTGTTTGCCTCAAGCATGACACTAACTCTCACCTTGTCACAGAAACAAAAGCCAAAGGTGAATCCTGGGAACCCTCAACACTCAGGGAATGACTCAGCATTGATTATGAGGTCCTTGGAGAAACCCAGATGAACACAGGAAAACAAACAGGTGCTGGTCAGAATTTAGGCAGATAGGATACTAAGAAACTGTTTTTTCTTTCTCCTTTGTAGATTTTCCATTTTTGTTGTAATACGTTCTTCATTCACAGGATAGGTAACACCATGCCACCTCCACAGAGACCTGTGTCTTAGTGTGGAGATCTAGAGACCAGGCTGCTGGCCTGGAACGGCTACCAAAAATGGTGTCTTTTCAATGTTGAGATTGCCCAGAGATTTGTCCTCACTCCTGTCATTTTCTTCTACAACATATTCTCCTTTGGTATTCTCATCCATGCCCCGCCCCCACCCCGAGTAATCTTATCCACAGTTCCAATTATTAACCATATTCAGTCAACACTCAAATCACGCCGTCTCCCCACTGAGCACCAGTGCCATATATCCAACCCCCTGTTGGGCATCTGCCCTGCTTCTCCTCCAAGCCCCTCACTCCAGCAAGGACCCTGCCATCTCCCAAGGAGCAGCACCTCCATCCAGCAAAGCACCTAAACCAGACCCCTGAAGATCATCTTTGACTTTCTCTTCCTCCCATCCAATTCATGACCCAGTTCTCCCAATTTCACCTCTTAATTTCTCTTGACCTAGTCCATTCCTCTCCATTGCTATGGCCACCTCCTTGGTCAAGGAGACCACCATCATTTCAAACCTGGATTACATCACAGGCTTCCTGAGTGGACCTTTAAGCATTCTTTAAATCTCAAATCTGATTTTTCTTACCCTCTTGCTCAAAACCTGCTCCCCATCTCCCTTAGTCTAAAGCCAAATGCTTTTGTGTGATCCGGCCCCTATTTACTGTTATAATTTCAGCACTTGTACTCTGTAATCTGGACACTCTGGGTTACATGAAACCCCAGGTTGTCTTTTGCTTCCAGGCCTTTCTGACATGTTTTTGCCTCAGTCTAGAAGGCCTGCCCCCTCCACTCCCTAGGCCTACATCCCTAGAGCTGACTAAATCCGTGGATCTTCAGGACTCAGATTACATGTCACCTCTTTTGGGGAACCTCTTTTCCCTCTGCACTAATTGGGTGACCCACAGTTTTACATGGCCTTCAAGTCAGAATGTCTAAGCCACTGTATTTCAATTGCCTGTCAACTTCTTTCTTCTCCCACTAGATGATAAACTCCTTGAAGACTGGGATTTAGTCTTGTTCACACTTGTAACCTAGCAACTAGCTCAGTGCCTGACACCTGGTGAGTGTTTGGTCACTGAAGAAAAATTTATTTCTCCCTTAACTTTTTTTAGGTTTGCAGCTATGATGGAAAGTTAGAAGGGGCGCCTGGGTGGCTCAGTCGGTGAAGCGTCCGACTCTTGATTTCAGCTCAAGTCATGATCTCAGGGTCCTGAGATCAAGCCCCACGTCATGCTCCATGTCTGTGTGTGGAGCCTGCTTGGGATTCTTTTCTCTCCCTCTCCCCCTGCCCCTCCCCCAGCTTGTGCTCTCTCTATCTCTCTCTAAAAATAAATAAAATCTTTTTTAAAAGTTGGAAAATAACATAAATGAACAAATAACAAATAAATTAAAAGTTCCAATGTATGAGACCATCCATCTAACAGTCATATTTTCTTTTTTTTTAAGATTTTGTTTATTTATTTGAGAGAGAAAGAGAGTGTGTGTGAGCACAAGCAGGGGGACAGAGGGGCAGAGGGAGAGGGAGAAGCAGACTCCCAGCTGAGCAGGGAGCCCAACATGGGGCTCGATCCCAGGACCCTGAGATCATGACCTGAGCTGAAGGCAGACACTTAACCAACTAAGCCACCCAGGCACCCCCAAAAATCATATTTTCTGCAAGTAAATTTTTTCCTGTTCGATGTGAGGAAATTCAATATATCAACATTTCATAGTCTTAGAAATGGACAACCTTGACTTTCAGGTGGACAACACCTGATACCATCTCTTACGGCATAAAAACTATCACATTCCTGGGCTATTTGTGCCTAGGAGATTCTTCTTTATTAGTTACTTCCTTATTAGTTACTGTCTCATCCCAAGTGCCAGAAACCCAACTCAATTAACTTAGGGAGAAAAAAAATCACAAAACAGATGATTCATTCATGGAATCCAAGAAAGGATTCAATGACCAACACACAGAAAGGATAGCCAACCTATTAAGTCTCAGAAAAGACTCAAAACCAAGACTCAAGAGCCACTAGGACTCCCTATGACTCTTCCGCACCTCTATTCTCTCCCGCCAGCTCTCTCCGCATGGTGGGAAACTTGGGCTGGTCTATTTTGGATGCCACTTAAAGTCCACCATAAAAACCATGTTTTAAAATATTTTTTATCTATAGAAAAATCTATGTAAGAATTTTTAAAAATTAAAAATCACCTATAATCCCATCACTAGTTACTAACATTTTGATATCTTATTTTCTCTGTGTGTGTGAATCTGTATTTGTTATTTTTACAAAGGGATATTCATATTATACAGTTTTATGTCCCAGGTTTTTTCATTTTACATTTTATCATGAGCTTGTTTCCCATAATCACTGAAAATACCATTTTTAATGATAGCGTATTAGTCTATGGTATACCATTATTCATTTTACCATTCTTTTATTGCTGGGCATGTAGATTGCTTATTATAAAGTATTTTTAATTATAAATATGTTGCAAATAGGTATATGCATGGTTTTATAGTCAACACACCTAATATCACCCCTAGGAGAGATGCACAGGCTCTCCACCATCACTAAGAAAATTTTTATTTTTTCTAGAGAATCAGCCCTTATTTTTTTTTAGATTTATGTATTTATTATTTTAGAGAGAGACAGAGAGATCGGGGGGCAGGGGGGTAGAGGGAGAGAGAAGGAGAATCCTCAGACTCCCCGCCAAGCATGGATTGGGGCTCAATCCCAGGACCCCAAGATCATGACCGGAGCCAAAATCAAGAGTCGGTCACTAGCCAATTGAGCCACCCAGGCACCCCTAGAATCAGCCTGTAAAATGAAATAAAATCTAAATCATCAGAAGGAACATATCAAAATGTGTACAATTAATAAACATATCCAATTCCTGTTTTCAAACTGTCTCCTATATCAAAAAACCATTCAAGTTCCCCTTCAGTGTTTTGGTAATCCTATCTCTTGCTAAAAAAAAAATTTGAAGAATTAGAAAGAGGAGATGTAACTCATATGTGTTGTTGTTTGTTGTTTCGATGGGGCATTCCACCTTTGTTTCTGAGCTACTAATCCAAATTCTCGTGGGCAGTTTAGTATACGTGCTGCCGAAGCGAGCACTCGTGGGCAGTTTAAATAGGAAATACACCCCTAGAAAGATGCAGCCTTGCCGCAGCTAGAATTAATGAGTGTGATTTACTGAGAACAGCGGAGGAGTTACACTCATTACACCTGGTTGCAAATCCAGACGCTGACATGTCTAGGAGCATGTCTGTGGGCAACTCAAAAGGGGTGAGTCAATTTACCATCGCTCAGATGGAGAACGGGGCAAGTTAACAGTTGTCAAGTCCAGATGCTTTGCGTAAGTTTTTTCATTTAACTCCCGCTAAAAAATTGTTTATCCCTCTTAAAGATAAGAAAACAGGCTCAGATTGGTTCACTGCTCGACTGGTAAGGCAGAAAGCCTTACCAGGATTTGATTCCGAAACTAACCCTAAAGCTCATGTCTTTCCCCATCTATGGGAAGCAACATGTTGCTTCCTGGACTCTCTTGGACTGGGGGAGGGGGCGTATTGGTTTTGAATGTCTCTTCTAGGATCGTGAGCACACCTAGTGCTTTCCCATAGCAGTTCTTGTATTATATCTACTACACTTGGTTGGGATTGAAGATTGGGACCAAGGCCAGGACTAGAGGAAGCAATTGAAGAATTCACCTAAGGCACAAAATTTAAGGGAACATAGAAACTCAGTAACGAAAATAAATAATATTTGTAATACAATATTTGAAAGAATCTAAATTAATACAAAAATCTATGATGAACAGAATAACAAAATTTTATTTTTTTTTTAAAGATTTATTTATTTGACAGAGAGAGAGAGAGCGCACAAACAGGGGGAGTGGCAGGCAGAGGGAGAGGGAAAAGCAGGCTTCCTGCCGAGCAGGGAGCCGATGCGGGACTCGATGCGGGACTCGATGCGGGACTCGATGCGGGACTCGATGCGGGACTCGATCCCAGAACCCCGGGATCATGACCTGAGCCGAAGGCAGTCGCTTAACAACTGAGCCACTCAGGCGCCCCAAGAATAACAAAATTTTAAATGAAACCAAAGCTGATTGTGCTATGCCAAGCCATATTGGAGCCTAAAGCAAAAGGAAAAATGTGTACCCCCATATACATGTTTTTGTGTATGTTTTAATGTTTTAAATTACAGTATGAATTGTGTAATACCTTATACACTTGATTTTTTTCAAAACATTACATTAATAAATACTGAAAAGTTGAAAAGTAGGTGTATTAAAACTTTCTAGCATTTTAAGTTTATATTTTATTTATACCAAAAATAGACTTTATTATCATTTTACTTTCCTGGCTTTAATGAAAGCAAATTCATTGGTAATATTTTCATGAAAGACATTAACCAGTTTTAAAAATACATAAAACTCTGTATATGGTTATATACAGCGTATAGCATCTATTCCTTTTGCCTCTGGCTTTGATGTGGCTCCACACATTTCTGGCTGCTCCACCAGCAGCCTCAAGCAGTGTAAGGGCTCCGTAAATGGGAATAGGACGTGCAATAATATTTTACACTTCAGCTGTCCTATCACAGCTCCTCTGGGGGATAGCCTCTCTTTTCATGGGAAAATATCACTGTCAGGCCGACTTTTCGGATAATATCATAAAGGCCGATAAAGATAAGCCGTGTTCTCACATGGCCAGGCGCAAATCAATGTCATACATCTGCGCATGCTCCGGGGCTTTCCATAGTTAGCTCCCTGCTACATTAAGTGAATTCATTGTCTCCTAAATACCTGAAAATTGGGGTTTTGTATAACTTTTCTGGAACACAAACATTCTTTTAGCAAACATTTGTTGAGAACCAGATCCCTACAAAATAAAGCAAATCATGCCTGGGTTTGCAGGTGGTGTTATCCAACCTTATGTTTTTAGAATCCCAGTTGATTGTGGGTTTCATTGAATATTTTATCATTAAAAAAGAATGTGTGAAGCATCTTTTATTACAGTCAGGGCTACTTAATAATACTTTATACTTTTATGATTTTCACTTACACCGGACAGGAACGTCCTATGAAGTAGGTAGAGTAGATACCATCTTCTGTAAGAAATTAATTTATAAACTTGTATTTTATTTTAAGTAGGCTCCAAGCCCAGCGTGGAGCCCATGCAGGCTTGAACTTATGACCTTGAGATCAAGACCTGAGCTGAGATCAAGAGTCAGTCCCTTAACCAACTGAGCTACCCAGGTGCCCCTATAAACTTGTATTTTTAAAGCTGGAGTTTATCTAGTGACCAGCTCCCTGGCTTTCAGAGGAGGAAATCAAGCCTCAGAGCAGTGAAGGTTCTTGCACTCAGTCATCAGTCATCCAGCTGGTACAAGATAGAACTGGAATTATACTCATGTCTCTGATTCTATGTCTCATGCCCTTTCTACCCCTCCCAGTTGCCTTTTCTAACAACTATGAAGCCTAACAACATAAGATTTCAGAGAGGCAGGTGTAGACAAATAAAGCAAGAATGCAAGGCTGAATATGAGAAGGACTAAAATTACCTAACTAATGTGAAATGATGTACCAAGGGAGAGGTGAATTTTCTGGAATGCGGAGTGATGAGGAGTTACAGGTTTACTCCATCCCTATCGCAACAGCCAAGCTCCAGAGGGCCAAGGGAGTGGGGAGATGTGTAGATACCACATGACTGGGGGTAGGAGGGTGGTCAGCATAATCAGGCGCCAGTGGTTGGCCAACTTGATAGAAAGTTGAGTCACAAATCTGGCCAGATTGGAATCAAGAAACAGACCAGTGCCCAAGGTAGGTGTCAATGGAAAGACCTAAGAAAACCAGAAATAAAATACAGTACATGATTCATTTAAAAAAAATATCTGGAGGAAAAGATGAAAATGTCACGGAGATAAATTCTGGTAATAAATGCTGCACAGCAATGTGAATATACTTAATTCCACTGAACTACACACTTAAAATTGGTTAAAATTATAAATTTTATTAGATGTATATTTTGCCACAATTTAAAAAAATCATAATGTAATTCAGGTTGACCTCATTCTCTTCACCTCACAGGCAAATCTTTCTAGGTCAGAAAGACTCAGAATATGTTAAAACAGTGGTTGGGGTAAAGATGGGAAAAATATACTGCCCTAAGGGAACATTTGGTAATTTTGTGGATATTTCGGTTTGCTCGGTGAGTGGGGTACAACTGGCCAGGATCCTGGGATTAGAGAAGTCCAATAATATGTGGGTCAGTCATGCAAACAAAGAGCTTTCTCCTATCAGAGACAAGCTTTGAATGTCATTCCCAGGTGAGAACTATGTTTATAATGATCTGAGCCCCACTTTATTTTTATTACATAAGACACAGAGTATTTTTGAATAGTTTTAAATGCACTGTATTTTCTAAGAATGCCATTACCATATAAATGCAGGGAAGATCAGATGTTGTCTCACTTAGAACTTCACCCAGGACTTTGTACCATTTTGGAAGATCACCTCACCAATGGTGATACCACATGTGGTATCTGAGTCATTAACACATTCCAGTGTCAGTCTGCATTTCTAGCTGCCACAGTCACAATTAGTCTTAGCGTAAGTGCAAGAATCTGGCTACAGTGCTTGTTTCTTTATTATAAATAACTTTCTTAAGTTCTCCCTTATGTTTATGAAGGTCACCATCTCTTAAAATTATGTGTGGGGTTAGGTTATGTTATCTGTTCTTTTTATTTTAGAATAGAAAATATTTGCAGTAGGAAAGGGGTTGAAACTGTTGGGACATACCTACATCCAGCCAAGATTTCTTAGAGTTCACAACTCTGGGTGATTTTCCAAACACTTTGGGGGAATCCATGCATTCTTTTGTCTGGACAGAGGCCACACCTTTATCACTGGTCTGCTATATCCCTTTTGTGCTGGTGTCAAGAATCTAGCCTTGTCCAGACAAGCCAGGAATATCTCTTCCAAATACTATGCAGCATCTTCACTGGGGAGGAAGAATTTCAGCTGTTTGAGTACTGGAGGCCTGATAAGGATACCTAGCAAAGAGTGTAGTTGGTAAGAATTCTGAGGAAGAGGCAGTGATCCGTCAAAAAAGGGGAGTCTAGGTAGTCAGTTAAGCAACTGGCTCTTGATATCAGCTCAGGTCTTGATCTCAGGGTTGTGAGTTCAAGCCCTGTGTTGGGCTCCATGCTCGTTGGGACCCTACTTCAAAAAAGGCGGGGGTGGGGCTAGTCTATAATATGTGTTCTAGCCCCAAGCATCATTTCTCAATTAAGCAAAAATGTCTAAAAATGTATGTACACGACTCGCTGTATACAGTCAAAAGGAAGTTGAACTTAACTAGGGTTGTGGTTATTCACAAAGCTGATCAATTCCTAGATCATTTTGGAGAGTTGTTCACATTTTTATGCTCCTTGGGGAGACATTGATAAAGTCATTAAAGCAAAGGAATCCCATTAGGAAATGTGGTCTCTGCCCTCCCTGAAAATAGAGGGTGACTTAACTCAAAAATAGTTTTCATTCCACTTCCTTTCTAATAGCCACACCAATTTCCTGTATGATTGTTTTCCTCCAATACACATTTACATCCATTTGTTCTTATACCTGAGAACCAGAGAACACTGTGTATTTCTTTCAGAGCACTTTAAAAACAACCATTTTTTACACAACCACTTTATAAAAACATAGCTTACCCAAACGATTTCATAATCGAAACTGAAAATGAAAAAGCCAAAGGTCAATTAGTAGATTTAAATTCTAATTACTTTATCGCTATGTTGTTTAAAATGGTAAAAAAATTAGAAACGACCCAAATGTCCACAGCAGGGAGACAGTTTAGTAAAATGCAGCCCATTCATAAATGTAATACCATGCAGTCTCCAAAATGATCTTGTAGAATTATTACTGTTATTGAGAAATGTGCAAGACATAGTCACGAGAATATTAAAGTTTTTAGTAAAAAAGGTGCTCGTGTTGGGGCGCCTGGGAGGCTCAGTTGTTAAGCATCTGCCTTCGGTTCAGGTCGTGATCCCAGGGTCCTGGGATTGAGCCCCTCATCGGGCTCCTTGCTCGGCGGGAAGCCTGCTTCTCCCTCTCCCACTCCCCCTGCTTGTGTTCCCTCTCTCGCTGTGTCTCTCTCTGTCAAATAAATAAATAAAATCTTTAAAAAAAAAAAAGGTGCTCATGTATATACATATATACACATATATAGGGGGAAAACTGGAGGTATATAAGGCAAAATGTTACAAGTCATTTGAAGATTGTATTTGGGTAACAACCATTTTTATTTTTGCTTACCTGTATTTTCTCAATTTTCTTTACCTATATTACTTTTGCAATAAAATGGTAAGCCCTATCTAAATAAATACGTTTAACTTTTATTGACATCCAGTATTTTCTCTGAAGCTGCCATATTTTTCATATAGCTACAATATGCCAAGCAACTAGACAGAACAGGAAGACAGAAGACCTAAGATCTTTTTCTTTATTAGTTACCCTTGGCAATCATTATCTGAGCTCATCACCCCTCAAACTCCAAACTGGCTCTCCTCTAGGATCCCTTTCTCCCGAGTGCCATCACCCAGCTAGCTGCTCAAGTGAGAATTGGTCTCCTTTCCTCTCAAATCCTGGTGCCCCCTCAGATTAATGGTTTCTCCTTAACAGCTTCTAGTTCTAACCCCTTCCTTTCCCATTCCTCCCGCCGACTTGCCCTGTAACGAATGACAGCAGCCTCCCTGCCTCCAGGCGAGTCCTGACCCAGACTTGCCACTCTGCTGTCCTTTTTGAAATTCTCATCTCATGTCACTCCCTGCTTAAGCTCCTTCCATAGCTCCCACCTCCTTCAGGTGAAGGGGTATCGAAGCCCTTCTGGTTTGGCCATTGCTTACTTCTCCAGCCCCATTTCTCACAGCTCCTCTTAAGTACTCCCTATCATAATGAGCTAATCACTGTTCTTCCAACATGCCATGCCCTCTCCCAGCTCTCCTCCTTAGAATATACCTGCGTTCTTGCTTGGCCCACCTTTCCCAGTTCCCTTCAGTAGGTCAAGCTTTAATCCTCTGAAATGCACAGCTATCCTTTCCTACCCTGGGAAGCACCTGCAGGCCACAAGCTCTATGCAGGGGAGGTAAGCCACAAGCACATCTCTCGTGCCAGAAATCACAGGCTCTGGAGTCAAAGTAGCCTGGTTCCGTTCTGTGGTCCCTGCCTGTCAAAATTGTGTGCTTTCGGCAAGGTATTTTAACCACGAAGGCTCAGCTTCCTCATCAATGGATGAGGTAAAAGGACTACCTTGTAAGGCTGTTCTGAGATCAAGTATGACCATGGATATAAAAGGTAATTGAGTTCACTCATGTTTTATTTAATTTTTTTTTTAATATTCTGCTCTGTGTGTTGCTTTTTTCTTTTGTTTTTCTTTGCGTGCAGGGTCCTCCCTGGCATGCCGTTGGTCACGGGGACGCTGTACTGGTTTGGGAGTGAGGGCAGGGACTGCCATGGTACCTCCAGAGCTGCCCAGCAATCCTGGCCCATGGATCTTCCTCACAGCCAGGGACAGTGGCATGGTGGCCCTTGTGGTCCCACCTCCTGGAATCCATCCCTCCTGCCCCCCTGAAGAGGTCCTGTCACCTGAGCTTGCACTTACCTGCTGAAGGTGAGTTACTCTGTAGGGAATGTTGATCAACCACCTCACCTTTTTCCCCTTGATATTCTCTGCTCACTTTTCTGTTGGATCTTTGTGTTTTTCTTATATTGATCTGAAGATTTAAAAACAAACAAACAAACAAACTTCTGTTACCAGAGCCACGCGACCCCTGAGCTGGCCCCCCCCACGCTCACCTGGGCTGGTCCCCCCCACGCTGACCTGGGCCGGCATGGGGCCAAGCTCCAGCTGCACAGTGAGGCTGGGGCTGGGCACACACCAGCCGTGGCACAGCACACATCAGCCATCGGTGCCCCCCCCCCCACCCCCAGCCGGCGGGCCTGCCACCAAGTAACCACTGGGCCCCACTGCCCTGGGCCCTGGTGAGGGAGGCCCTGTGGCTCAGCCCTGGGCTCCCCGGGTGACAGAGTAAGTTTGCCAGGCTTCATTCAGGATAAAGATTTTTTTTTTTAATTCTATAAGCTAATCAGTTGTTGGTTATTTTCTGTTGTGAATACTTGTTTCCCAGACTGGCATTTGTCATTTACTTTTATTTTCTATTTGTTCCTTGCTCTTACAGAATATCCAGCTGATTTTACATATTAATTCTCTATCCAGGAACTCTGCCTTAATGCACTTTTTAATTGTAATTGCTTTTGGATGGTGGTGGATTTTCTATGTATATAATAATGTCTTCCACATATAATGACAGTTTTATTGCTTCAAAGTTAATCTTCATGCCTTCTCTTCCTTTTTGTTGCTTTATTTCCTGTATGCTACCTCAACTACAGTGTTGAATGGAAATGGTAAAAACCTGGGTCCCGCTTCCTGGAAGAAAGCTTTCAATAAATGAATATTTGGAATCAACCCCCCCCAAAAAAGAATATTAACTATAGTGTTTGATATAGGTTCATTTTAGACAATCTTAAGATTAAGGAAGTTGCTTTCTTTTTTAATTTCAATTTTTTTCATTAAAGTATAATTTACCTACAGTGTTATCTTAGTTTCAGCTATACAACATAGTGATTCAATGCTTCTGTGCTTGACTCAGTGCTCATCACTGAGTGTGGTACTCACCAGTCACCATACTTTACTACAATATTACTGACTTGGTCCCTGTGCTGTACTTTTCATCTCAGGGACTTATCTATTTTATAACTGGAAGTTTGTACCTCTTAAGCCCCTTTCCCTCAGTTCACCCCATCCCTCCCACCCACCTCCCCTCTGGCAACCACCAACCAGTTTGTTCTCTGTATTTAGGAGTCTGTTTTTTTGGAATTTTTCTTTGTTTGTTGTTTTGTTTTTTAGATTTCACAGATGAGTGAAGTCATATAGTATTTGTCTTTGTCTGACTTATTTCACTTAGCTTAATACCCTCTACATCGATCCATCCATGATGTCCCAAATGGCAAGATCTAATTTTTTATGACTCAGCAATAATCCATTGAATATATATACCACGTCTTCTTTATCCATTCATCTATGGAGGGACACTTGGGCTGCTTCCGTATCTTGTCTATTGTAAATAATGCTGTTACAAACATAGGGGTGCAAATAACTTTTCGAATTAGCGTTTTTGTTTTCCTTGGGCAAGTACCCAGTAGTGGGATTACTGGATCATCTGATACTTCTATTTTTAATTTTTTGAGGAACCTCTCTACTGTTTTCCGCAGTGGCTGTGCCACTTTACATTCCCACCAACAGTGCGCAAGAGTTCCTTTTTCTCCACATCCTCACCAATGCTTGTTACTTCTGACCATTTTGATTCTAGCCAGTCTGATCTGTGTGAGGTGATATCTCACTGCAGTTTAAATTTGCATTTCCCTGATGATTAGTGATGTCGAGCATCTTTCCATGTATCTGTTGGCCATCTCTATGTCATCTTTGGAGAAATGTCTATTCACGTCCTCTGCCCATTTTTGATCAGATTATTTGGGGGGTTTTTTTTGGTGTTGAGTTGTGTAAATTCTTTCAGTATTTTGGATATTCACCTCTCATCAGATATATCGTTTGCAAATATCTTCTCCCATTCAGTAGGTTGCCTTTTTGTTTTGTTGATGGGTTCCCTTACTGTGCAAAAGCTTTTTATTTTGGTGTAATCCCAGTAGTTTATTTTTGCTTTTGTTTCCCTTGCTTGAGGGGACATATCTAGAAAAATGTTGCTACAGCCTATGTCAAACAGGTTACTGCGTATGTTTTCTTCTAGAAGTTTTATGGTTTCAAGTCACACATTTAGATCTTTAATTCATTTTGAGTTTATTTTTGTGTATGGTGTAAGAAAGTGGTCCAGTTTCGTTCTTTGGCATGTAGCTGTCCTGTTTTCCCCAGCACCATTTATCGAGGAGACTATTTTTTCCCCATTGTATATTCTTGCTTCCTTTTTATAGATTAATTGACCATGTAAGCATGGGTTTATTTCTGGGCTCTGCTCTGTGTGTTTCTTAAGCTAACCATCATATTTCTTTTTTGCAGCAGGATGGACATAAGTAAATGGATATACAATTGTTGTACTTCTGCTCACCCTACTGAGCTCAGATTCTGTTACTGCCTATAGGAAGTTTTCCTCCACCAGCCCCTCCCTCTGCCTGAGTCTCATTTAGATGATCTTCTGTGTACTCACCTATCATCTGCTCGCCTGTACAATCACAGGTCAAAACAATGACTTGCTTCCTTTTTACATTTCCTTTCCTCAAGAGAAGGGACCATGTGTTACCACCAGTAGATCCACAGGAATGCTTAACACTTACCAAGTCCTCAGTTAATGTTTGTTGAAGGAGTGAATAAATGACCGCTTGCACCTTATGCCTCTTACAAATGAACCTTTAGATACTTCCATAGGTAATTGCCTGGGACAATTTTGGAATTTTTGAAAACCTCAGAAGGGTCTCCAGCTCTCCCTGCCAGAGGATGATGTGTTTCACGTTGACACCTGTGCTCTTATTCATGCCATTCACCCAAAGAAGGCCTACTCTCGTTTTTGCCATTGTCAAGTTGGCTTTGATTTCAGTGCTACTGAAAACCTTTCCTCTTCCATAAATCCTTTTTCATTGTTTTCCAGCTCATTGCGATCCTTTGAACTTCGTAAACATCTAGGGACTATGCCATTAATCTGACAATCGCCTTCCGCTGCTAAGCACAATTTTGATATTGTTGTATTCAGTTGTTATTGACCTGCAGTCTTGTAGTTCAGCTCATGTTCTTGGTCCCCCAGCTCAGAGTACATTCCATGAAGTCGCTGCCAAGTCTTGCTCATTGTGGCCTTGCCTGCAATGTTTTGCATGTGTGTACCCACAGATGTTTGTTAACTGTCTTGAGGACAAAGAGAAGCCATTTAAGGAGCTATATTCTCTGTTTACCACCCCCATCAACCCCCGGCTCCCCGACACCCTCCATCCTTTTGGAAGCCAGCACCTACCAACTTTCTCACTTCTGGCTTGCATTTGGGTTCCACACACAGGAGACCAATGGTGGCAGGACAGAGAAGTAGGGAATTGCTTCCTGTGCTTGACCAGTCTGCATTGTTGGAGTCCTTCCGAGACTGTGACTTCTCTAGGGTCACCCCTCTTCTAAGGCTCTACCTCTCAACTGGGCTCCCATCACATCATATTCTCCCTCCGCCTTTCCAGGCCTGGGGCCTCAGCATCCTTTGTTGAGTCTCCTGCCCTGCGCACACTATGGCAAATAGTCCCTTCATTAAGATCTCTCCAAAATCCCAGGACAATGTGTCGTTTCTTTGCCAGGAACTTGACTGACACAGGAGTTTTCGGTTTAGTTGGGGGTGAGACTAGGGTAACTTTATAAGTTATCCCAACCAGGACACTTTCGAGAGGAAAAGGGGGCAATGCTAATAATTATACCATGACCATGGGCATAAAGCTGAACTGCCTCAGGCTACCTGGCATGGATGAACATCCTAGGAAAGTCAGACACATAAACAGATAATTGTTATAATGAAAAGATAAAACATTTCTAAAAGAGATAATATTTCGGGATAGCGTAAGATAAGTGCCAAAGGGAGGAAGAGACTTTCAGTGCTAGAGCCGTGCCAAGAAAAGAGAGATCATTTCTCCTAGGGGAAGACAGCTGAGATCAGCATGATGCTCGGTGCTCCTTCTCCAACTAAATGAAGTCACGCAATCCATGTGTGCTTGGCCCATTTTGTAGATTTTCTGCAAGAAATCTCATTCCCAGTTTAGACCCACCTCCACCCTCACACACACCCAGCATAATTCTCCCTGTGTCTTTCTACTATTCTGGGTTTGTAGGGAAAACAGATTAATTTAAATTTTAGTCAATTCTTCCTTTTAAAAAACACCAAATGCATTCCTGATTCAGCTGTAAATCACTGTAGATATGTGCTATTTTTAATTTTTAAACCATGGATTAGCTTCATTTTGCAAAGATATCTGAGAGGTGACTAATAAGCTTTACTTGGAAACTCAAACATTCTTACTAATAATAGCATGAAACCTAATCATGTAATCAAGAAATCCTTTCTGTCGGTGTACGTATGTGTGTATCCTTTGCCTCCCCAAACAAAGGATTTGACACCTAACAAATATCAAAAGGCTTGTCACCCTCAGCAGTGGGAATCCAGCCTCATTGCTCCCCAACTTGTAGCTGATTCAAAACCACTTGGCAAGGCAGTGTTTCTACTCCTCATGTTGCCAGTAGAAGCAAGTTGCGATGAGCCCCAGTGTGTGACTTCGGGCTTGCCAAATTACCCCTTTGGTCGGGCATATCATGCAAATGCGATAGTTCATAAAAACACCGGTACCCCTACCCTGGAGCAGGAAGTACCAGATAGATTGGTACCAAGAGTTGTTCTTCTCCTACTTGCCAGCCAGCCTGTGCAGGTGAGGATTAGACCAGTGAGAGCTGGGGCAGATTCAGAAAGTATCCTCTGGCACCAAGACCCACAGGGAGGAAAGCAGTAAGTGGAGATAAAAAGCAGGCACAGAAGTTTAAGGGAAATGGCATAGATCAATGCAGACAGGTGGGAGAAAAGAGAGAAGCCAAGTTGGGGAAGAGATGTCAGAGATGCCAGTCACATGGGCGGCTTCTTATTCCATGCTGGCAAGCCATTAGGATCTGAATGAGCAGGACACACAGAGCGATTTCAGCAGGATGCAAGGTGCAGGCGTGAGACAGGCCAAAGCTGCAGTGTGCCTTTGATTGCGGAAAAATTAGAACTGACCTAAGTGGCTTCCCAGATCTAATCCTTTCCAGGCCCGATTCAAATTCTTCCAAGGCACTTTCAGCCTCCTGCTTGCTGTATCACCAGGGAAGATCTCTTGCTGATGTGGTGGTTCTTCTCTGTCTCCTGGAACACAGTGCACGTAGTATTCTGTAGGAGGAAAGAGAGCCCTGGAAACTCCCTGATGAGAATATTCTGGGTCCATATGGGGTGTAACATTCTGTCAGCCTGTGAATTTTAAAAACCACCCTAAGGCCCAAAACTAATCCTTCAATTATGGGCCATTGCCTGCTGTGCTTTGCATGCATTATGTGAAATGGATTATAACTAATTTTTCAAAGTCAGCAGATTGTTATTTACCCATACGTTGACAGTCAGTTTGAAGAGGCAGAAACTGTGTGTATCAGCTACTCCATGAAAAACACTACACCTACTCAAAAGTCTTCATTAGCAACATTTACACTGGCTTTTCCTTTTAAAATTATATTAACGTAATTTCATGTATTACCTATAAAATTACCTGTAATTTATATTTTGATAACATGCTCTATAGCTACAGAAATGCATATTAAAATACAAATAAACATTATATAAAATAATTTATATTATACACACTGTATTATATAGAAATAATTTTATATACAATATGTATATATAATAAATACTATATATTGTAAAATATGTAAATAGTTTTTTATAATTTTTAAAGGAAAGACCAATGTAAGTGTTGCTAATCTGCGTGTGTGTGTGGTCAGTATATAACACTGATTAAAAACCTTTTCCCAAATGTGACAAGGATCCACATGGAACAATGTCAATATGGGTATGTGCATTTTAGAAATCTACCATTACAATTATTTATAATGGATAAATAATTACATTTTTGTACAAGTTCATTTCCATTCATCTCACAAACACATCATGAAGCCTACTTTGCAATAGGCACCATGCCGTATATCCTGACATAAACTCATGTAAGTTAGAACCCCTCTTCTCAGGAGTTTTGTAGACCCGTTTGAGAGAACCAGTTCCTTCACAGCACAATAAATGCCTTGACAAGTGTGTGTTCAGGTGCCAGAGGAGGGGATTCTGGGAAGAATTTTGCAAAGATGGTGTCAGCAGGAGCTGAGTTTTGAAGGATGATGAAGAGCTCATCAAAGAGAGGATGAGGGGGAGCAGAAAGTGTATTCGTGCAGAGAGTAGAGGGAACCACATCTTGCTAAGCCACATGGCTCTGTCGGCTGCCTTTATGCCCAAGACTCAGGATAGACCCTGAAGAATGATTGACAGCAAGACTAGATAGACAAGGTCCATATCATTAAGGGCCTTGCATGCTAACCTGGGAGCCACGGAAGACTTTAAACAGTGATATAGCATGATCGGACGGTAGAGGAAAAAAAAGAGATGAGTTTAAGGAGAAGGGTTATAGAATGATACTGGAGACTTTAAGCCACCCCTGGAAGAAGGAATAAGAGACAGTAGAAAGAAAGAGGTGAGATTAATCAAGCTGTTTAGGAGTGAGAATCTCATGTCTTAGAGCTGCTTGGATGTGGAGAATAGTGAGAGGAAGACGTCTAGGTTGTCTCTCCAATTTCAGGATAAGTTTATGGGGTGAGTGGTGGTACTCTTTGTGAATGCAGGACTACTAGAGGACAAGCAGACTGCTGTTGTTGGTTATTTTCATTTTGGGGGTGTTTTGGGGGCAAGGATGTGGAGATAAAACATTCCATCTGGGGCGTACTTGTTTGAGAAACTCTGTGGCTCCGGAGCTCAGGGCAAGGTCTGAACGGTAAGCTCAAAAACGGGACCTGGCCGGTGCATGAGCAGGCGTGGATGCATGTGATGAGGTCACTTGGGAAAAGGGGGGAAAGGTGGAAGAACAAAGGCAAAGGATAGAATCTTGGGGTCCACCGCCAAGGGAAACAAGCACGGATTATAAAGGAGTAGGCAAAAAGATAGAAAGAAAAACAGAGTATACTTTTTTCTTTGAAATGGAATAGGGAAAAGGGCTCAAGGAGAAAGGGCCTTTGAGAGTGTCAGGCACATTGAAGTCAAGAAAGATTTTTAAAAAGGGGGAAAGTGCTTATTGCTTTAGCAATGCATTTCAGTGTGCTGAGAAAAAATTAAGTTTCTGGTATAAATTGAATTGATAAACTTTAATGTGGCAATTTAATACTGGAAGTCATCACTGGACTTTAACTCTATGGGTATTCTACTCTCAAATATTGGATCAAAGATCATTCCCCTCAGAAAGTAGAACAGCTTTCATGGAATTGACTTTCCATGGTATCACGGTTTAGGTTCTCCAGAAGATTCTGATGAATGCTGAGATAGAGTTGAGTGTGAGATATTTATGAGAGATCAACACTGAAAGGAAGGAGAGGAAGGGGCAGAGGGAGCCTTCAAGAGGAAGTCCCAGAGCAGGCTAAAATACCTGTGCCTTTGTACCCCGCCTCACTCAGTCACTGGATGTGCACTACCCCTGTAAAGGCATGGCATCAGGAGGCAGTCTCTAGTGCTGAGGCAGACCCTGAAGGCTCAAACAGCTGGAGTCCCCACCCATGGTGGGCCACAAGGGAATCTGGGCAGTGCCCATTTGTTTGAACCTCGCATGGCTTGTAGCGTCTTTGGCCAAACAGGGGAAGCCAGAGCTTCATCCAACTATGATGATGGGGATTGAAGTAGCCAACTATTTGTTCTTTGCTCCGTATCAGCATTATAAAGCCATTTTTCTGTCATTACAAATATGAAATAATTTTTGATGATAAAAGACATTAAATTATACTCCTATGACATAGGTTATGTGGGTATAAAAACCTGGACTAGACAAGAATGTTATAATTATATTTGCTTTTGGAATTAAGTGCTGGCTATAGGTTATGTCCGAAGGAAAAGAAGAAATAGTGAATTGGAGTATAAGACAAAGAGGCAGTCGAGCTGTTCCAGTAATATTCAAAACAAAGTTTGGATTACAGAGGTTGAGAGGAACGTCATTTAATAAATGCTTTGTAGAAAATGCTTTGTAATTGGACAGCCTGAGAAAGTAGAATGAAGTAATCATATTTGGTTATATATTGCATTGATACCATTTGACATCTCCTCCTTTGCAAAATAAATTTCCTCTGTACCAGCTGTAATTAGGGGCTGAGATAAAGCCGCCTTAATATTCTGCATATTTGATGGGGGCTGCCAACAGCTGTCGGATCACTGGCTCTGTTCTCATGTACAATGAAAACATCAAAGACATCTGTGGTTTGCCCTAAAATTAGTGCCAGAACTGCCCTTCTTTCCTTTATTGTGTAACCAGCTTTGCTGTTTGCATAACTAACTAGGGAAACTCCAGACCGTGCCGCCGGAACCGTGAAGGAAAATGATCGAGGAAAGACTGGAAAGGGGTGGGCAGGTCCTGTGTCCCACGTAAGGTGTCGGGGGGTGGCGGGTGGTGGTGGACTCACACAGACCTGGAGTCCACACCTCAGTGTCTCCCACTTCCCTGTGACTTGGGGCAAGTTATTTAAATTCTCTCAGCCATAATGTCTTCTTTTGGTAAAATGAGAATGGTGATAGTACCTGCCTCATAGAGTTGTCTGGAAGAACAGCGCGGATAATGTAGGGAGGGGACTCTGTGGGCCCCAGGTTTCGTCTCCGCGTGCTGAGTGTTGCTGTCTTCATGCCTTCATGTAGTGCCCTCTCAAAAGAAACAGTAACTGTAGTGGCTTTCAAATATTCATTTACTGACAACACAAAAGTGTGGGGAGAGCCCATTCTCCGAAGTGTGAAAAGAGTCCCTTAGGTTTAAAGTCGTAGCTCTAACACACGCGCCTGCACATGACGTACAAACCAGCGGCGCAGCGACAGAGCTCAAGGCTGTTCTGCTTTCTCGGAACACCCCGGCTGCTTTTGTTCTTTGTATACAGGGCCCTGGCATTTTTTCCCCGCTCCTCCTCCTGCCTCTGAAGATGTGTATTTTTAGAAACATGTGCTGGCTATCCTCCAGTTGCCCCTCCAACCCCCGATGCCATCCTGCTCTGTGTCCTGGAAGGCTGACCTAAATGGATGATAATACCAAGCGCCCTTGCCTTCTGGCTTCGCATTGGGTCAGGCCAGCGGGGAGCCTTGGCAGGAAGCAGAAGGAAGGGAGGAGAGTGGGGTCAGGTTATTCTTCCCCTTGCATCCCTCCTTGCTGAGCTGTCTGCGTGGGCTCCAGCAGCCCTTACTCCTTGCCCCATGAAGCCTAGGGGAGGTAACAGCTCCCAGTTGTCATTAACCCTGGGGTACTTCCTTCTGCATCTCTTGTTCGCTTCTTGAAACCCTGTTCACCCCTTTGTCAACAGTCCCTTAATTAAGCTCTTCTCAGCGACCCAGCTTGAGTGTGCCATCTCTCTCCTGCCAGGATCCTGACTGATACAAACATCTCAGGCTCCTTCAAGTTCCATCTCTTCTAACTCATTTTCTTCATCTCCTCGACCAAGTGCTTGAGTTCCAAGTGGGCAAAGACTTATTTTCGTGAAGGGGGGCAGTGGGGAATGTATAGGGAATTTTGTGAATATTGTCCCATAATTTTTTGTCCCATATGAGACATTAATAGAGATAATATGGATACATTTTTATGTGCACCAAGAAAATCTATAAGGAGTGCTTAATCCTGGGGAGTCAGGGGTGGGGTCAAAAGGGGAAAAGAGGAAGGTAGGCTTTCACTTTTTTCTTCATGCACACTCTTGTATGGTTTTTTAATAGGAGAGTATTTTTCTTTATTTTTTTAAAGATTTATCTGAGAGAGAGAGAAGGAGGGGAGAGAGAGTGCAAATGGGGGGAGGTACAGAGGGAAAGAATCGTCAAGCAGACTCACCACTGAGCACAGAGCTGGGCTCAGGGCTTGAACTCACAACCCTGAGATCATGACCTAAGCTGAAACCAAGAGTGGGACACTTAACTGACTGAGCCACTCCATCACCCCTCTTGTATGATTTTTTTTTTTTAAGAGAGAAAGATAGAACATAGCAGCAGGGAGAGAGAGAGAATCTCAAGCAGGCTCCATGTCCAGCATGGAGCTAGTCAGAGCTGGACACAGTCTTGATGTCATGACACTGAGATCATGACCTGAGCCAATATCAAGAATTAGACACTTAACTGACTGAGCCACCCAGGAGCCCCTGGTTTTTATTTCTATAGGCAGGTACTACTTCTGCCTCCAAAAAATGTATATTTATATATGTAAATTATATTATGTATATTTATTATACACATCAATCTGAAATATATTAAAATATTTTACATGCATATAAAATATAATTTATATATAATTTTTTTAATGTTATGGAACAAATACAGATTCCAGGACCTTCCCCCAGGAACTCTGAGTCTATGGCTGTAGAGTGGAGTCCCGGGATGAGAACACGTAATACGTTGGTGTAACCATTCTGGCAGAGCCACATTATACATTTGTGTCCTTGTCCCACACGTGAGCCCCAGTTGATGATCCAGCCCAGGATCCGCTCACCAACACTTGCAACCTGACACTGAGCCCCAGCCCCTGGAAGATGGGGTGGCTTTTACCGACATACACCAGAGTGCCTTAAGACCCGGGGCAGCCCTCTCCTGCTTGTCTGGATCTGTGCTGATTTGCTGCCACGCGGAGCTTTTGGCTGTTGCCTTCACTGCTTCTACTAGTCCTAAAACCTGAATTTGGAGCTTGAAGTAGGGCTACGCTGGTGATACTTGGATCTTGCCTATCCTCTTGCCTCACCCCATCCCGAAACCCTGCTTCAACCAATGCTGCTTAAATCCCCAACCCCTTGGCCTTGTTCTTTACTAGAACAGTTGTCTGCCCCCCACAAGTTTTTCTGATCTTGCCCATTGCATCATTCCCTGAGCCCCAGCTTAGAAACTCTAATCATTCTCTTGGACCTTCTCTTCAGTGTGTAAATAGCTTCTTTGCCACTGACCCTGTTACCAAGAGCCATCTAATCTGAATTTAACTTGACTTTAATCTCTATTTCTATCTAACCTTTTCTTCCCTTGAGTAGCTTTCATTTAGAAATACATTGGAATGTTTTCTTATTTTTCTTGCCTTAATGGCCATGACATCTGATGTAACTAGGTCACCTCAGCCATTTCTACAACGGTCCCTTCTGTCCCCCAACACTGACTCAACAACCTAACTTTTTAATAAGCCATTTTATCTTGAACCACATGTTATAATTTTAAAGTATTCACTGAAAATTGAATACATAAATGTGTGTGTGTGTATCCCTTAACATCTTTTACTGTACAATGAGATTTTTTAGGTGGTAGATACGACATGCATGGCTCTCTCCAAATTCCCAGGTGTTTCTGAAGCAAACCCAGGTTCTGTTGTTCTTTATAGTGGCGCTCTCTGGAACGGTTCTCCTATACTCTCCCTAAAACAAAGGGGTGGGCAAGGAACCAATCACCTCTCCCCTAGTCAGTGACTCACCTGCAGAAGTTGCCTCATCAGTTCTGGAAGCTCAGACATCAACTAATGAACAGAGGCCCCATTCCCCTTTGGTTCAGCAGACTTGTATTCAATTCTCCCTCCCACTCAGAAGCAAGATTTGGTTACTCATTAATTTTAAGGGGATTTCCTAAGAGACACCGAGAACGGTTTCCTGGTTATGTGGGCTGACAGCTATAGAAGCACTAACAAGGGAAGTCATAAAAATCTCTTCCTGGGAGTCTTTATGAAAAACAAAATCAAACAGGTCTCATTGAGAAGCAGTAGGAGAAGGAGGTAAGAGACTTGAAGCAGGTGAGGTGTCATCTGATTCTATGATTCTGTAGTAACAGACAGACTGCTAATTTAAAATAAAAGCAGCAAATGACAAGAGTTAGTGATTCCACATTCCATGGATGCTTTAAGCACAGATTTATGCTAATTCTATTCTCACCTTCTTTGAGCTTAATACAATTTCTTCCCAAGTTGCGGTGCAGTATTCACCATTACAAATAGTGGAAGCTGACCTTGCAATTTCATAACTGATTGTGACCAGTCTTCCTCTCCTGTGTTGTGCCAGGATTTTTGATGGGGGTAGAATGTAGGATGTGGCTTTTTATTACTCAAGTTCCCTTCTGCTCAATCTCCATCCCTCTTGTATAGGAGGGGGTGAGGATGAACACAGCTTGCCCACACCTCTTATTAAATCAAAACAGTCATCTTTGACACAAACATACTTTCCATACCTGTCTAATTTACTATAGCAATCACGTGTTTTAACCAAATTGTTGCCATCATGGGAACACAGCTGAACATAGCAACAATTCTTATCTTTGCTTGTGAAGTCAGGCATTTTTTTATTCTTTTTTTTTAAGATTTTATTTATTTATTTGACAGAGAGAGACACAGCGAGAGAGGGGACACAAGCAGGGGGAGTGGGAGAGGGAGAGGCAGGCTTCCCGCGGAGCAAGGAGCCCGATGTGGGGCTCAATCCCAGGACCCTGGGATCATGACCTGAGCGGAAGGCAGACGCTTAACAACTGAGCCACCCAGGCGCACTGGTATTTTTTTTTTTTTTAAGATTTTATTTACTTATTTGACAGAGAGAGACACAGTGAGAGAAGGAACACAAGCAGGGAGAGTGGGAGAGGGAGAAGCAGGCTCCCCACTGAGCAAGGAGCCCGATGTGGGGCTTGATCCCAGGACCCTGGGATCATGACCTGAGCCGAAGGCAGACACTTAATGACTGAGCCACCCAGGCGCCCCGCTATTTTTTTATTCTTATGTTTTACTGGTTTGCTTATGGTAACCCCATCACCATCATGTGTCAATGCCCATGGAGAGCCATATTTCTGTGACTTTCTTTTAAGGAAGTTTGTTATTTTAGTACAGATGATTTTATTTTTATTTTTTTAAAGATTTTATTCATTTATTTAATAGAGAGAGAGAGACAGCGAGAGAGGGAACACAAGCAGGGTGAGGGGCAGAGGGAGAAGCAGGCTTCCCGCCGAGCAGGGAGCATGATGCAGGGCTCGATCCCAGGACCCTGGGATCACGACCTGAGCTGAAGGCAGTTGCTTAACTGAATGAGCCACGCAGGCGCCCCAGTACAGATGATTTTAAACTATTCAAGTAAAAAAAATTATAATAGTTGATTTCCAAAAGCCAGGTAACTGCTGAGGAGAAGAATCAGGTGAAGCCTCAAGTGCTGGAAACCAGAGTCCTCTGTGCCCCTCCCAGGGCCTTTAATCGGAACTCCCTCCAGGGCCCCAACAGCAATGTGTGGCTATATTTATGTATCGTACGCTGAGATTTTTTTTAAGTCTTAAAATTAATCATAATAGAATAATATTCAATTACTGAGCCCCTAGTGTATGCCAAACACTAAGGGCTTTACTTGTAGCTTCTCATGAAATCTCATTCAACCCCATGAGAGAATGAGTCGCAGCTCCATATTACAGTGAGGAAAGAGGAACAGAGACATTGGCTAACTGGCTCAAAGTCACGTGCAAAGGAGTAATGGAGCCAGGTTTGCACTACCCAAGGTCCAAGTAAGCTTTTATTATCTCAGGGGGCTTTTGTGTACAGAAAAGCATATTTTCAATTATATTTTGATTAATATTCAATTCGTTAAAATATAACTTTTAAATCTATTTTTCTGTATACTTTTTTATATAATCTAGGAACAATCCCTTTTACTTTCTTTGCTTAATGCTCAAATATCTCTTACATTTGAGAACTCAAACTCTTGTAAATATTTAGCTATTTATACATTTAATTAATCAGATTTTCTCAGACATCCTAAATTACACTGACAAACACTTAAACCACCTGACAAGTCAATATAAAAAAATTTTTCTATAAGCAATTATATACATCTAATAAACCAGATCTTTAAATTTAGAAGCTCATATCCTCTTAAGCCTAAAATACAAACAATATACAAAAGTGACTTGATTGCAAGCCTAGTTACTAAACTTGTCCTTAAATTTCAACATTAAAGTACAGGTTTTTGGTATCATTTCATTATTTCTTTATCTTCCTGGGTTTAAAAATTAATAAATTTTTACCCAAGCAGAGAGGACAGAATTACTTCTTTGAGACTACTTGTCATAGGGGCATAGAGCCTCTTCCAAGACTAAGCCAGTGAATGTAGGGGTGAGCCTCAGTTTATGGCCAGATTTTACCTTCTCTGCCCCTGGGCTTCCTAAACCTGTCCATCCACCTAAGATAATCAGATAAGTTTCAATTCCTTGTGATCTTATGACTTTCCAAATTTCCCCCATCCCGGGGCGCCTGGGTGGCTTAGTCGTTAAGTGTCTGTCTTCGGCTCAGGTCAGGATCCCAGGGTCCTGGGATGGAGCCTCGCATCGGGCTCCTGCTCAGCGGGAAGCCTGTTTCTCCCTCTGCCACTCCCCCTGCTTGTGTTCCCTCTCTTGCTATATTTCTCTCTGTCAAATAAATAAATAAAATTTTTAAAACAGAACAAAACAAACAAACAAACAAACAAACAAAAAACCAAAATTCCCCCATCCCTTAAAATATTAGGAGCTTTTCAGACCTTCAGATTTTAATTCCCTTTTAAATAACTGTAGACTGTTCCATTAGTGAAACTTTGAACATATTACCCAGACTTCAATTTCCACCCCACTTTGCCTTTTTATCTTTCTCATCAACCACCATTTTATGGTTATAAACAAACCTAAAAACCTTCCTGTGCTTTCTGAAGCATCTCTACCTCTGGGAATGAGTTTCTAACCATACTATTTCCAACAGCAAAGTGTGTCATTGGAACACTTCTTTTTCATGAAAGAAGTCTTACTGTAGCGTTCAGCTGTCCCTCAAGGAAGTTCCTTTTCAGAGTTCCACATGGAACCAGCGTATTTTCCCCATCATAATATGGTCAGGGCATAAAAATGCCAAGAAACATTCAAAAAGACTCTGAATGTGACCCAAAAGTCCCTGGCCCCAGTCTGTGATTACCAAATAAGGTCAGACCAATTTACAAAAGTACAAGACACTTGAGCTTAATTACTAGAAATTAGCTCTTTTCAAAGTGTCCCCCAGCTACCTCTGAATTTCTCAAATACCGTCTTAAATGTGCTCAGGATTCCGTCCTTGTATTTGACCTCTTTGTCTTTTGCCGTGCTGCCACCTCAGTGATAGTGGCCTTTTGAGACTGGTCACTCCCCTGGGCACTGATGAGTCTTCTCTACCATCGCTCTAGTCTCCGAAGAGGACACCAATTTCCTTCTTACTTAATACCCTAAGTTTAGGTAGAATGAGGGAAAAACAACCTAGTAAATTCTTCTACCTGTCATTTGAAGTGGCAGTTAGAGACCGTGGGGGTGCAACCCTAAGAGGATGTCACCTAGTTCCTGTGTGGGGGCCAGCTAACTTCTACATCCAAGAATGATCCCAGTATTTCCACAACTTGGATTCCTGGGCAACATATCAAGTTCGAAAGACAGACAGAGATTTTCTTCTGCCCCAGCCCAAGGCTCACCTCCCAAGCCCTCATTTTCTAACTTGGGACTGTCTTCCCTGGATGATCCATTCTCTTCAAGAGGGCACTGTTCTTATGCCATAGCCTCCAAAAGATATCAGAACCATCACCATCCCCTGTTGTCACATTTCCCATGACCCCCATATACTTGTGTCTTAACACCACAGCATCAGTGTTGCCTTCACCAAGCTGTGCCAACCGAGGCTGCCCTAGATCTCTCCCCCAATGAGAAGTGGACACATCAGCCCTCAGTATATTCCCTGTAATTTTGGTAGGTTCTACTGCTGACGTCCTGAAGGGAAATTCTTTGATAAGGAAACACATACACAGATTCATACTATCTCTATAAGAACAACAACAACAAAAAAAAAAGAAATGAGCACAGAGCTTCTAAATTGAAATTGAAGAAAATAAAATTTTCAAAAGAAGTGTTTTCTATCATGTGAGTCCCTGGGGGACTTGTTAAAATACTGAAATTTGGACCCGATGCCAGACCCAATTATAAGAGGATGTCTGGTGACAAGGCCCGGGGAATGTGTATTTTAAACAAGCCCTTCCCATGATTCTTTTGTATAAGGGTTGAGAACTCCTGCTCTGAGGGCAGCCCCACCCCTAACATTTGTGGTGCCCAGAGCAAGAGCAAAATGGACACCCCGGACCACCTTCCACTCAGCTCCATCCCTTACCACGGGGGCCTCCCAAGTGGTTACTCCTTTAAGCTCTGTCTGTACACATGTGGCCTCAGATCACTCTCAAGAAATCACCCTCAGTGAAGAAGCTTGCAAAAGGGTGTGGATGTTTGAGTAGGGAATTAAGGGGTCCTTGATCCCCACATTGTGGTCAGGAAGCAGGAAAACAGGCCCCAACTAGGCACATCCCCTTGGCCCTGGGGATTTCTACCCGCCCCGGTGGAGAGTGGTAGGCCTGAAGAGGTCAGCATGGAGGCCTAAATCCCATTTCTAAGGGAAATATCAGTGGTGGAGACATAAGTTTCCTAATGTATTTACTAAACAGAGCTGCTGTGTGGATGTATCTGTTTCAGAATGAATCCTCTGCTTTAAGTTTTTTCCCCAAGAACAATGAGAAAGAACTTAATTTGCTCTGTAGTGTAGTTTTTGCCAAAATAAAGATACTCTCTGTTCCAGAGGTAAGTTTAAGTCTCAACCCTTAGTAAGTAAAAATGCTTACAACTATAAAATGGCAAGTTTTTACAGCTGCCACACCCATTAAGTTTTCTCCCAAAACGCCTGTCATGAGAGCCCCATTATACCACAGCACTCTGTTATTTAAACTTAAGCCTTCTGGGGTCAAGGTAGATATAAGAAGGGAAAATGCAAGATGGCTATTCTCTATCCTTGATGACGTGGTTACTGTGGATACCCAAGAACACACACTGGGTTGTATACCAAAGGACATCTTCAAGGCAGAAAGTCTGGAAATATGAAACCATTTGCACCTCACCATTAATACTCAGAAACTTTTTTCCATAAGGAAGAAAAACATTTCCAGAGCAAAGGCCCTAGGTCACTGCTTCCTTGATAGCACCATTGCCTAGAACCCTGGGCATTTCCTCTTAGTGAACGGCACTGTGGTGGCCAGACATGGAGTTGTCTGCCTAGACCCCCTTCTCTGGGGATTGATCCCTAGCCCTGGATTATTTCCCAGAAGCCAGGTTTGTGTTATAGAACTCTCCAGCACTGGCAACAGTTTCCTGGCCGGAGGGCACCTGACTCCACCTGGGTCAGCTTGATTCCCTTAGAATCAGAAGACAGAGAATGTTTCTTTATGTAGCTGAACCTGTAGTACGCAAATTTGGGAGCTGTGGGCCAGCCATGAATTGCTCCATTTGAGTTGGAAGCCAGGGAAGCCCATCTGCACAGAGACAAATGAAACAGATGTTCAGAGAAGCAAAGGAAATACTTCCTATGTTCCTATAGCAGCTGCATTCCTGGCTTTGGGTTCTATGGGTCACCTCTGGAGCCTTGCAGTAAATTCTTTTGGGGAAATTAAGTTAACTCCTATGTTACTTCAACTGTTCTACCTAGAAGTGCATGACTAGTGATCCATTCACTTGCTTTGACCCCTGCTCTGTCCCTTAGACCTCCATCAAACAGCCGGGAAGTCCGATGCGTTTTAACTCTCAGTACCTATTCAGTTCATCCCCTTCTCTTTCCACGGCCACCACTTGAAGTCATACAGAACTGGCTTCAACTCCCAGCCCTGCTGACTAATGGTTGTGTGACCCCGAGTAAGCTACTGAACCTTGCTAGAAAGGCGAAAATCGTAGTATTTGCCTCATGAGATCGTTGTAAGGATTGCATGATAGTGCATATAACAAAATGTATGGCCCATAGTGGTCAATAAATGTCTATTTTTGTTGTTATACCACTATTGTTTGTATTTATATTATAATGTACTTTAAGGAGAACATTTAAGTTACTCAGATTGCTAGTAGACCCAACCATATTTTTTTCAGAATCTATGTTTATTTTAATGACTGTAGTAATGTACAGAAAGGACATTTGCTTCGCTAGACTATATCTAAAGATTTTTAATTTAATTCAGGTATTTAAAAGATAGGAAAATATTGATATTCATAGTGGACTTGAGGTATCAGGTACACTGATAAGCTTTTAACAGACATTTTCTTAGTTAATTTAAAAAAGAGGATACTATCTCTTATTTAAAGATGGGCAAAATAGAGGCTCGCAAACATTAACTTACTGAGAGACAAGAAAAAATGGACAGATCTCTGCTTCAAATCCAAGTCTATCTGACTCCAAAGTCTACAATCTTTCCTTCTTCCTTCCTTCCTTCCTTTCCTCCTTCCCTCCTTCCTTCCTTCCGTCCTTTCTTTTTTTTTCCATTCTTTGTTTTCTTTAAGATAATAGAAAATAAATATCTGACTAGCTTGAACATCGAAAAAACCTGGAATAATGATTAGACATGGATTTTTTTGCATAAAATGAGATATAGTTTATTAAACAAAGGAGTCTTGGAGCCATATCTAGTCCGGTTGTTCCAAGGAGTATGTATATCGAAGGGTTGTCATAGTCTATCTTCTTTGTAGAACGTCCTAACTCCCTTTATTATATTCCATGCTTATCTTTCTTGTGTCTCTCATGATGTGTTTTAAATTCTCCTTTTTATTGCACAATATCTTTCTACTTCTCCCTTTTGTTTCTTTTTTTTAAGATTTTATTTATTTATTTGAGAGAGAGAGATAGCGAGAAGGAGCAGGAGTGGGGAGGAGAGGGAGAAGCAGGCTCCCCATGAGCAGGGAGCCCGACACAGGGCTCGATCCCAGGACCCTGGGATCCTGACCTGAGCCGAAGGCAGATGCTTAACTGACTGAGCCACCCAGGTGCCACTTTTTTTTCTTTTTATAATGCATTACTTTTATTTGTTTATCCAAGTATAGTTAACATACACTGCTGTATTAGTTTCAGGTGTACAATATAATGATTCAACATTACTCAGTGCTCATCATGATAAGTGTCCTCTTAATCCCCTTTGTGAATTTCACCCATTCCCCTACCCACCTCCTGTCTGGCAACCACCAGTTCTCTATACTTAAAAGTCTGGTTTCTTCAACAAATGTTGGCGAGGATGTGGAGAAAGGGGAACCCTCTTACACTGTTGGTGGGAATGCAAGCTGGTACGGCCACTTTGGAAAACAAGTTCCTCAAAAAATTAAAAATAGAGCTACCCTATGACCCAGCAATTGCACTACTGTCTATTTACCCCAAAGACACAGATGTAGTGAAAAGAAGGGCCATAGGTACCCCAGTGTTCATGGCAGCAATGTCCGCAATAGCCAAACTGTGGAAAGGGCTGAGATGCCCTTAAACAGATGAATGGATAAAAAAAGATGTGGTCCATACATACAATGGAATATTACTCAGCCATCAGAAAGGATGAATACCCAACTTTTACATCAACAAGGATGGGACTGGAGGAGATGATGCTAAGTGAAATAAGTCAAGCAGAGAAAGTCAATTATCATATGGTTTCACTTATTTGTGTAACATAAGGAATAGCATGGAGGACATTAGGAGAAAGAAGGGAAAAATGAAGTGGGGGGTGGGAATCAGAGGGGGAGACGAACCATGACAGACTATGGACTCCGAGAAACACACTGAGGGTTCTTTCTAGAGGGGAGGGGGGTGGGGGGATGGGTTAGCCTGGTGATGGGTATTAAAGAGGGCACGTATTGAATGGAGCACTGGGTGTTATATGCAAACAATGAATCATGGAACACTACATCGAACACTGATGATGTACTGTATGGTGACTAAGATAACATAATAAAATTAAATTAAATTTTTTAATACTTTTTTTTAAAGATTTCATTCATTTGAGACACACAGAGAGAGAGAGCATGAGCAGGGAGAGAGGCAGAGGGAGAGGGAGAAGCAGGCTCCCCAATGAGCCAGGAGCCCAACGTGGGGCCTGATCCCAGGACCCTGGGATCATGACCCGAGCCAAAGGCAGACGCTTAACCATCTGAGCCACCCAGGTGCCCCTAAATTAAATTTTTAAAAAAGTCTGGTTTCTTGTTTGTTTCTTTTCTTTGTTTGTTCATTCATTTTGTTTCCTAAATCCCATATATGAGTGAAATCATATGGTATTTGCCTTTGTCTGACTTATTTCACTTAGCATTATGCCTTCCAGGTTCATCTCTGTTGTCCCAAATGGCAAGATTTCATTCTTTTTTTTTAAGGCTGAGTAATAGTCCATTGTATATCTATACCACATCTTCTTTATCCATTCATCTATGGATAGGCACTTGGGCAGCTTCCATATCTTGTCTATTGGAAATAATGCTGCTATAAACATATGGGTGCATATATCTTTTCTAATTAGTGTTTTTGTGGGTTTTTTGTTTAAATACCCAGTAGTAGAAAATGGTATTTCTATTTTTAATTGTTTGAGGAATCTCCATACTGTTTGCTACAATGGCTGCACCAGTTTGTGTTCCACCAACAGTGTACGAGGGTTTTTTTCTTCTACATCCTTGCCAAAATTTGTTATTTCTTATGTTTTTGATTTTAGCCTTTCTGACAGGTGTGAAGTGATATCTCATTGTGGTTTCATTTGCATTTCCCTGAAGACTAGTGCCGTTGAGCATGTTTTCATGTGTCTGTTGGCCATCTGTATGTCTTTTTGGAAAACTGTCTATTCGGGTCCTCTGCCCATTTTTAATTGGATTATTGGGGAGGGAGTATTGAGTTCTTTATGTATTTTGGATATTAGCCCCTTATTGGATATATCACTTTCAAATATGTTCTCGCATTCAATAGGTTGCCTTTTTATTTTGTTGATGGTTTCACTCACTGCACAAAAGCTTTTCATTTTGGTGTAGTCCCAGTAATTTAACTTTGCTTTTGTTTCCCTGGCCAGAGGAGACCATGCTCTTTCTATTATACTATTTAATCTCCTGATTCCTGGGTATGTTTTTATACTGGAAAGAGAATTAGAAAGATTCATGACAATAATTGTGGATTATAATCTTATAAACTTATCATTTCAACCTAGTGTGATAGCTACCCAGAATCTTTTTTTGAGGAGTTAATCATCTGAGCATGTTGACATCCAGAAATTCTGCTCTCCCCATTCCAAACCACTAACACCACCTTGTACATTAAACTGAAATGACAGCACTAACCCTTTAGTTGGCACGCTGGGTTGCTTAAATATAAGCACAAATTTGAATTGCTGATGTAGCAGATAAGAGTCTGCCAATACACCAAATGTTATATAGATACATATATACAGATGGAAATATAGATATAGATTCACAAGATATTTAGCTTGATAAGGCTTTTGTAATAGGTAACTAACATGACTTTGGAACACATACAATGTTTCTTCTTGGTAAGAAAATTTGGAACACTGTAATCCTTTTCAGAGGTTTCTTTCTTTTAATTGAAACTACAGGTGTGCACATATTTACAACAGCTTCTTTTAGTACTTGTGTGTGCATATTACCTTCAGGTAGAGTCAAGGAAAAAAAAAACAAGCCCAAAGGACATTTGATGCATTAAAAAATTAAAAATAAGAGAACAAAGAAGTATTTCTTAGCTTTTGTCATTTCAAAGATGTTTGATGTTCTGAGCGCTATAAAAATGAGTTACACTGTAAGAAAATATTCTTATCTTCAATACAAATACAGGTGGCATTAAAAATAAAATATTGAAAACCATGGGCTGGATGTTTAAAAGATAACCGTTATGTTAAATAACAAAGCCTAATTTGCTTCAATCAAAGGAGAAATACAGTTCATCTCATCCTTAAACCAGTAGGCCAGTCACTTGGCCTAATGTAGAGATATTTTCTCCTGTGTAGTGTTTTCTGTTGTGTGCCAAGAAAGCCTGCCCAACAGACCACGCTTTGTGTCTTCTCTAAACCAAGAAGTCTGAGAGTACAGTTTTGCTGTGGGATTAAAATAAAGACTCAGGGATATTTTAAAATAAGGAAAGATCTTTCATTGAACATGTTGATTACATTGCGTCTATGGTATTTTGTATCCTATTTCCCCATCCATATGCTTCTTCAGTGTACATTTCCTGCTAAAATTGAGGGTCAAAAGAGAATCACACTTCTGGTTCCTGCTGATAATGTGAACCCAAAATAATAGCCAAAAAAGGCAAACATCTGTGAAGGCTTAGTCAGAGCACTTTCTCACTAGTAATTCTTCCTAAAGTGCTATTGCTTTTACTATGAGAAAAAAAATGTATATGCTTCCTCAGTGTCTTGACCAACAGCACCCTTTAATCACCAAAGCAATCTTCTGGGGAAACCATGTATACAGAAAAACAACTTTCTCCCCCAAACTGAAGTGGAAGCTAATGCACATAACCCAAGGATATGAGAATTCACTAGTATAGGCATCAGTCAACAAGAGTGGGATATGGAAATCAGATTTTCACATTCAAAACATTTTAAAGTACTATTTCAAGGCAGGGCCATAACCTTCATTGAATATAATCACGGGTACTGATAACAATTGGTGTTTTTCACTTGGTAAATGTCAATTCTTTTGCCAGTTATTAATAAATCACAACTAGTTCTGAATTCTTTCTTGTACTTCTAGCCAACACGTTACTAGTGTTACAAACTTCTGTTTTACTAGAGCATCAATCTCATCTTGAATCTGAAATTATACATTTGGATTTCATTATGTTGTGAATAATTAGGATCATCAGAAGTCAAATGATGGACACTTGTCTTTTAGACCTTGTTTTGATGCATTTTGCATGACAAGCTTTATCAAGGTCAGTTTCTTAACAGAATCTCGGCTTCATATCATTAAATCTGCAAAGAAATCTGCTTAGAATGTGGATGTAAAACTTCTGACCTGATAGGATATTTCTCTGACCCCATTCTGTGGAGTGTATATTTTCTATGTTATATTGGCCCATTTTGGAAAACTCCACCTGCATTTTTCAGATAGAACTTTTATTAGAAAGTGCTCTTGCAGTTAAGAAAAGTCAAAGAGGGAGGTGTTGTTGCAAAAGGGTGTTGTGTGTGGTAGGTTGAAAATGGCTCCCCAAAGGTCTGTCCACATCCTAATCTCCAGAACTTGTGAGTGTGGCCTTGAGATGAGATTCTTTGAATTATCTGGGTGGGCCCTAAATGCCAACACAAGAGAAACCCAGAGGGAAATTCGAGACAGATAAACAGAGGAGAAGGGGTGTGAAGGCAGAGGCAAAGTTTGCAGTGATGGGACCACAAGCTGAGGAAACTAAGGAATGCCAACAGTCACCAGAAGCTGGAAGAGGCAAAGAAGGGCTCTTCCTTAAAGCCTCTGGGGAAGAGTGCTGGATTTTGGACTTCTGGCCTCAAGAATTGTGAGAGAATACATTTCTGTTGTTTTAAGCCACCAAATTTGAGGTGATTTGTTATAGCTGCTCTAGGAAACTAACATTAAGTATCTTAGCCGAATTCACCATGGTCCTCCACCTTGCTGGTCCTGAAAATTCAGTTTCATTACTTCAATCATAAATGCCCTAGTCCTGGATGACTACTTCCCACTAACCAAATTCACAAGAAGCAGATTGAAAACCAGATTGTGAATCGATTCATTAACCAGGGAAACTATCTCTGTTCTAGTAATTAGGATTGATGACATTGTTAGAGCATTTAGAGGTATATTTAGAAGGAACAAGATTCCTCTCACAGCCAGACTCTGGCATGAGACTTTCTGGGACCTCCCCAGCTCAAGACGGTGTGAAGACTGAGGCAAATCAGAAACAATGTGAGGAGGTAAGGAGAACACTGATGCTGCTGTAGAGTTGGGGCCCGCAAGTGCTACCAGAAAATGAAATGTGCAAAATTCTAAGAAATGAAAGAAAATCATTTGGGGACAGACAGATGTGACAGGTCCAAATCCCATGACAGTGGGAGAAGCCCAAACAAAGAATAGTGAATCTGAATTAGTCAGGTTCTCCAGGGAAACAGAACCATTAGGATGGAAAGAGAGAGAGACAGTTTAAGGAAACGGCTCACACAATTGTGGAGGCTGGCAAGAGTGAAATCTTCAGGGCAGGCCAGCAGGCTAGAGACCCAGGGAAGAGTCCATAAGGCAGTCTGGAGGCAGAATTCCTTCCTCCTTGGGAGACCTCAGTCTTTGCTGTTAAAGCCTTCAACCAGTTGGATGAGGCCCACCCACATTATGGACAGTAATCTGCTTTATGCAAAGTGTACTGATTTAAATGTTAATCACATCTTAAAAATCCCAGCACAGCAACATCTAGCCTGATGTTTGACCAAACATCTGAATACCAGCCTAGCCAAGTTGACACAGAAAATGAACCATCACACTGTCTATTCATGATAGTATGCCAACCAACAGAAAGACCACACAAAATGGAAGAGCCAGCTCTCCAGAGAAGCAAACAGGGAATGGAATGAAGAACCCAGAAGAACCAAGCCTGGGCATTATTAAAGGTTATAGAGAGAAGGGAAGACTGCTCAGAATTGAACCCTGGGAATATCTATGATATTTAAAGTGGGATCAGGTCTTAGATAAAAGGGTTTGTTTTGAGCTTTGCCTGAAAGCGTAATTGCCACCTACTGACCCCTCGACATTTGGCATTAAGATGTTGGTGGCCGCCCAGTAAGCCAGGGAGCAGCTGGAACCTTCATTCCAACCAGCTAGATGGCAGACTGATGTATATCTTGCAGCACAACTTTGGAGCTATGGCATCAACAAGCACAGGCGGGCCGCATCAATAGAAATTCTCAGATTCTGAAACCAGAATGACTGGAAATGAATCCCAAATAAATAAGGCGATGGTGTTACCCAAGAAACCTAAATCACACAGTGAAAGCCAAATCCAGAGCTTTGTCTTTAAGATTTCGTTGATTCGGAGGTGTGGGGAAAGCGTGGTAAATAAATATTCCTTCACTTGTCTGAAATATCATTTGTGAATAGGGGAGCTTTTGAAAATTGCTTACAGGCAATGAAAAGCAAAGAGCAGAAGTGTCAAGGGTGAACTTTCAGGAGAGATTTTTAGAGACTCTGGGCACAAGTAGGGTGACCTTGGGGTCCAGGTAAGAAAGGACAAAAACCCAGGGTCATGGAACAGATGCTGGCAACATCCAGAGGTGGAAAACCTTAGCACAGACGCTGTCACCGATAGAAATTTCAGATATTTACATATCTCATTATGGTTGTTACAGATATCTCAAAGTATCATTATAGTCGTCACTACTGTGAAATTATGGTACTTATTGGCCTTGATCATTTAATTAATGAATCAATACACTCGTGTGTTTTTATTTCAGTTTTCAAAAATACTGTGTTTCTTCAATATATTTGATTTCCTTTGTAATCTTATGTATTTTATATTATGCATTAAAAGCACTATCCTGAGAAGGATCCATAGGCTTCATTAGACTGCCAGCAGGGTCTGGACACAAAAAAAGTTAAGAACCCTTAAAGGATCCATAATTTTGTCCTATTTATATTGATTCATTTAACAAATGTTGTTTCAAACTCACTTTGTTCCATGGACAAACTCTTTTTATTTTTTCAATCTTTAAATTTTTATTGTTATGTTAATCACCATACATTACATCATTAGTTTTTGATGTAGTGTTCCATGATTCATTGTTTGTGCATAACACCCAGTGCTCCATGCAGTACGTGCCCTCTTTAATACCCGTCACCAGGCTAACCCATCCCCCCACCCCCCTCCCCTCTAGAACCCTCAGTGTGTTTCTCAGAGTCCATCATCTCTCATGGTTCGTCCATGGACAAACTCTTAACTCAAAAAGTGTTTTGGAGAGATTTGGGGGAACGGGCTTAAAAAGGAAACATAGAACATAGTGAAATATTGATTTAAACCACAACATAAATGCTACAAAAATAATGACACAAAAGCCATGAATTTAGGGACAAATCCATCTGAAGGACTTCTTAACACTATGTAATTTGTTACTGCTAAGCTTTTGATTACTATATAATCAGGCTGACAAATGACTAATTCTGGGCAGGTCCAAACAAGTGAATTCTAGTTTTGTTTGGGACTCTGTCTCCCCATCTTTGTGTAGAGTCTTACAGAATTTAATGGTCCTATCCCCCTTTGGGTTGTCTGTCCTTCTGTATGACTGACAAAAGCTTTATAATTTTTCTCATCTAGACTATAGACACTGGGTGGAGTAATTACCCAGAAGCTTAAAGTACATTTACTTTGCCTATCATTCATTTTTAAAAAATTATATTTACAAGTGGAGGGAACACACAGATTTTACAAAATGTGTGACATTTTGATAATGAAATAGCGAAAAAGAAAGAGAAGTTAGAAAAAATGTAAATCTCCTACAATTTATAGAACTCACTTTTAGGAGTTCGCCACTGATTATTTAAAGGAAATAGAATCATAATGATAACAGGCAGTAAACATTGGCATTGATGAGTTTGAGATCATTACATCTACATTTGATCTCAAAGTGGAAACCATGTGAATGAATGACAAGGCTGCAGATGAAGCCTAGACGTTGATGGGAAGAACTGAGAGCATAAATCATAGTCCCAGCAGTGTGAAAAAGCCTGAAGCCAGGGGCCAAAAGCGAGCAAGCCAATCCAACGGGGAGCAGAGGAGGTTGGTTTATGCTTCCTTCTCCGTCAGCCCACACAAAGGCAGAAATGAGCAGACAACACTGACGTTGTTGAGATTGTGTCTCCCTGATTGTAATGCTGACTTCCGTGGTGCTGTCTAAAAAGTGGTGAATGGGGAATATGATAAATAATGAAATGGAATATTTGGATTTGGGGGTGTTGAAGAAGGTGTTAAGAATAGTCATTCTTCATTCTTCTCAGTCCCCCTACCACCCTCAAACAATATCCCTGCTGATTAGAAGCCGTCCATTTCATAGTAACTGCTGTGGGTTGAATGGCTGTTCTGCCAAAAGTCCAATGTTGAAATCCTAATCTCCAAGGTGATGGTACTAGGATATGGGGGTCTTTGGGAGGTGATAAGTTTACAGAGGCAGAGCCCTCATAAATGGAATTTCTGCCCTTATGAAGGAGACCCAAGAAAGCTCCCTCACTCCTTCTGCCCTGAGAGGTTACAGCAAAGAGACAGCCAACTAAGAAGTCAGCTCTCACCAGATAGCGACTGAATCTACCAGCGCTTGATCTTGGCCTTCCCAGCCTTCAGAACTGTGAAACATAAATGTCTGTTGTTTATTAGCTAGCCAGTCTCTGGCATTTCATTATGGCAGCCCAGACTAAGATACTAACGTTTTGCAGGGACAACTTCAGTCTGATCATAATTTCTCTGCCTTCTAAAAACGATCAGGAACGTAATCTTCTACACCTTCACACTCAGTAGTTTTTAAGTTTTCTATTTTATGATAATAGCAACATTTGTAATGGCAGTTTTTACACCTTTTAAAGAACACTTTCTTTTTTGCCAAAGTACACAAAACAAAAAGAGTAGGTAGCATCAAAAGACATTTGAATTTAAACATAAGCATTAAACTCCCAGATGCTGAAGTCAGTTATTAGCAAATCTTCTGTTGTCACCAAAATCGTAGAACGAGGTAGGTATTATAAAAGCCATCTGAATCCTCCCTTATGGCTAAATAATGTAGTTAAAGCTATAATCTGTAGTTTATCTGTTCTGAAACCTTCCTCAACACGTCAGCAAAGGAAATTAAAATCTTAATTAAACCCTTTTCATTAGATGTAGCTGTGAAAGCAGTGCTTTTGCTGTAGGCAGGCTGATGATGTGATAAAATGACTAGAGCATGAGAAATGCTAGTTCGTGTCAAACCAAGATTCCAACCAATCTTATGGTGCCATTAAGACTAGCTTGTGGGGCGCCTGGGTGGCTCAGTCGGTTAAGCATCTGCCTTTGGCTCAGGTCATGGTCCCAGGGTGCTGGGATCGAGCCGCGCATCGGGCTCCCTGCTCAGTGGAGAGCCTGCTTCTCCCTCTCCCCCCCCCCCACCGCCGCTTGTGTTCCCTCTCTCGCTGTCTCTCTCTCTGTCAAATAAATAAATAAAATCTTAAAAAAAAAAAAAAGAGGGCACCTGGGTGGCTCAGTCGTTAAGCGTCTGCCTAAGGCTCAGGTCATGATCCCAGGGTCCTGGGATCGAGCCCCACGTTGGGCTCCCTGCTCCGCGGGAAGCCTGCTTCTCCCTCTCCCGCTCCCCCTGCTTGTGTTCCTGCTCTCACTATCTCTCTCTCTGTCAAATAAATAAATAAAATCTTTAAAAAGAAAAAAAAAAAAAAAGACTAGCTTGTGATTTCTTATCAAACTCCAGGGACTGTTGTTGGACCTTGAACAACCTTCATGTTTTATGATGAATATGCCATACCTTAACTTATCTAAATCTTCATTGAATATATACCTGTTGTTTCATCTTACCCAGCAACTATTTTCCAGGCATTGCCCTCATCCCCTTGTCCAATTTTTAGGGTTACAGAAGATTTTACAAAATTCCTATGTTGTGACACTGCTCCCATGCGTGATCAGTTGGTCTCGAGGACATCTGGCCTCACACAGGTCTATTGATCCCCAGGAATTTTGAAACTGGAACTGAAAGGAACAAATCATCTCTCTCTAAGTGGCTACACTGTCAACACTACTAACTTGGGAACTGTTCCTACTGACATGTGGACTGCAAACAAGAAAGCAGGTCTGCACTGAGGAAGTGAGGCAGATGTGGAGAGAGGGGCAGAGATAAAGGTCAAAAGGAGAAGAATCTCTGAGTTTCCTTTTGGGCTCCAGTTGGTGGTTCTGTTCTTGAGGATCTGGCACCTCTTGGATTCCATTAATTACTCCAATTATTTTCCAACAAATGGACTCATTTCTTTTTGTCAAGCTAGTTTCTTTGGGCACCTCCTAACTAATATTCTTTTATTTAATCAACTTTTGCTTATTTAATATTTAACATGTAAATTATTTATCCTTCAGCTTGTTCTACCTTTTGAAGGCACAAATTTCATCAGCCTTTAATTCATTTCTTCTAAAGGGCATGTCTTTCAAGTGTCAGGAAGTGTCTTCTAGTCTGAGATTTGATGTTGATTTTATGTTCACCTTAGCCATACCCTTAATTATTTAAAAACTTTGCTTATATCCTCTGTCTGTTTAGTTCAGTTAAATTCATACATTTTTGGTTATCTGCTTTGTGTCAGATGATGTACTTGGTGACCTAGATGGAAATACAAAGGAAGAGATCTCAGAACCTAGTAAAAGAGAAATATTTGTAAATGAACAGTTGAGATGTAGTGTACCAAGAGTTAGCAAAGAAGTGCTTTCAAGGTATGAACAAGGGAGTTATTAACACTCTGACTAGTAATTTTCCCCCAGAACTCTTCCCCTAATTTTTCTAGAAACTTCTCTTTCACCTTCTCCATGCAAATAGTAACTTGTTCACTCAAGGGAGTTGAATATCTCAACATGAATTTATGTTCCATTTCCACTCTGGCCACAAAGACTGGAAACTTAATGCAGGCTTTGCAAATTGAAGTGTCCTGTGTCCAGCCCTGCGACTTACCTCCAATGAGCCTCACCTCCTGCTTTCACACACTTGTGCAGTCTCCTCCTACACTGAATGGGGCTTACCTAAGTAATTATTAGGATATCAAAGAAAAACAGAATATGACTTCCATACCCAGGTCAGAGAAAATATTAGAGCTTTTTGTTGGAAGGCAACTATACCTCAAAAATGAAAAAAAATGTAATGTATGGTGATTAACATAACAATAAAAAAATTTTTTAATGAAAAAAATAAAATAATTTTTTAAAAGATTTTATTTATTTATTAGAGAGAGAGAGAGAGAGAGAGAGAACAAGTGGGGGAGGGGCAGAGGGAGAGGGAGAAGCAGACCCTCTGCTGAGCAGGGAGCCTGATGCAAGGCTCTAGCCCAGGACCCTGGGATCATGACCTGAGTTGAAAGCAGATGCTTAACCAACTGAGCTACCCAGGTGCCCCTGAAATAATTATTTTAAAGAAAGAAAACATTACAGCTTCTGTCTTGCTCCTTTGGAGTACTCACTCTGGGGTAAGCCAGATGCCTTGTGGTGAGAACACTAGAGCAACTCTATGAAGATGTCCACATGTGCAATGGAGATCCCCTGCCAACAACTAGCAGTGGCTTAGCAGGCATGTAAGTGAGTCCCCGTGGAAGTGGACCTTTTGGCCTGGTCAAGTCTTCAGATGACTGCAACTTCATCAGCGATTCCCCAGCCCCAGCTAAAGATAGAACCACCCAGCTAAGCTGCTCCTAAATTCTTGTTGCACAGAAACTGTGTGAGATAATAGATGTTCATTGTTGTTTAAAGCTGCTAAATTTTGGAGTAATTTGTTATGCAGGAACAGATACTGAATACCATAGCCCATCATTTGGTATGACATA
Source organism: Callorhinus ursinus (assembly GCF_003265705.2). Classification (NCBI taxonomy): domain Eukaryota; kingdom Metazoa; phylum Chordata; class Mammalia; order Carnivora; family Otariidae; genus Callorhinus; species Callorhinus ursinus. Next base: position 14,158,941 of record NW_027397085.1, on the reverse strand, counting down.
ACTGGTCCAAGGATGGACAACTAACCCAAGTTAGGCCAGTGACTAATTTTCCCCCAATTTTTTGATAGCAATCACGGAAAACATGCAGAGGGTTTCTCTCTGGTGGCTGTATTTATAAGACATAAAACTTAAATGCTCTCAGTGACTGTGTTTCAACTAGATGAAGAAAACCAGTCTTAAAAAAGCATGAAGTTGACAGAGAGAAACAGAATGGCAGGGAGAAAGCCATGATCATGTTCTTAGTTCCAACTATTCCTGACACTTACCTGGGTCTTGCCCTTTCTTTGGCTCCAGTATTCTCCAGAATGCTCCTCCTGATATTATTGCCTTATGGCCCCTGCATATCTTGCTCATCTCTCATTTATTCTCTTGACCTAATCCCTCACTTCAGTTGCTGTTTACATGTCATCTTACCAATGAGACCACCTTGCCTAAAATAGATTATCCAATGTGTGATGACTTTTTAATTGATCAACTACCTAGGTAGAACATTTCCTAGGATTTACTTTCTTGTCTGTTTGCAGGTAGAGTGGACCGCAAGGAAGATTCTTGAGAGATTTGGAGGGTGGTAGGGAAGCAGCACCTTGGGGTGCACCTGGGCCTGCAACTGCTCTTTTGTCCTCTGGTCCTCCTTTAGCTCCTCCAAGTTCTGGTCCAAGTGAGTGTGCTTAGGTCTGTGCTGATGAGCCCCAGATTCTGCAGGATACCCTCATCACCAAGGTCAGAGGCAACAAGAGTGAGCCCAGGTTTCTGTCTGTCCTTGTGGAGTTGCATCTCAAGCTTATGGATTCCAGGCTGCCCTTAATCATCTTTCCCACTTTATATCCATTTTCCCTCCCAGCATCAGCAGACCCAGAGACAACAGCCTCACAGGGATTGATTAACTAGCTCCTGCTCTTCTGGGTGACGTCGGGGGGAGGGACATAAACATTAAGTGAAGAAGAGGCTGAAAGAGGTCCTTAGCTTCAGAGGGGGCCAAGGTGATTCCGAGAAGTACCAAGAGAAAACGTCACTCACCATCTACAAGGCAGAGGGCATCACCTTGGCAGAGTCTGGCCACATAGGGCACCAGACAGAGCTAAAGGAAGACCAGTCACACAGGCAATTCTACCTTCCCACCTAGTGATCTCCAACCCAGTGAATTAAAAGAGAAAGAGGAGGAAGAGTGAAAGAGCTGACTCTGAAGGTCCTTGGACCCTGGGTCAAGCCTTAGGTGGTGGAAGAGTAAGGATGTGATTAGAGTTTTAAGTGGACTCAACCAACTTTTTAATAACCAAAGGGTCCAGCAAGTTGTGGGATCTTCTTGACACATCGTGAAGAACCTACCTAGTAAGGGAAAGCTGAGATAGCATATTTGAGGACAGAGAGGGAGAAAAACAAAATTTAATGTTTGGACTCCATCAAGTTTATCCTATTCCATAAATTGGTGATGTTCAGGTGGACCTTTTTCCTGGGGTTGAAGGTCATCATATCCCCAATGAGTTATATGACCCAGTAAAAGAAAGAATGTATTGTAATTCAGTATGAGAAGAGAAGACGACTACGGGCAGAACCCAGACAGAATATTAAAGGATCAAGAATGGGAGAAAGAGCCAGTAAAGAAGACTGAACAATCAGAAGAGGCAAGACAAGGGATGGCTTTGAGAAGGAATCAGTTCCGTAGTAATTTATGCTGCATAAACCTGAATGATCAGTTCCATAGTAATTTATGCTCCATAAACTTGAGTGATCCTAAGCCCTACCAACCTATAGACACAAATCTGATCACATTAATTTCCAAACTGCACAGGTTCTACCTCTCATTTGTACAATTGCTTGTCACTCTTCTCCTCTGAAGGCTTCTTTTCTATAAGCTCTTCAAGAGAATATTGTTTCTTTACTATCTCTAAATTCCCCAATACTTCAAAGTACAAAATCCTGAATGAGCTAAAAGGACTGCATTTCGTTTATTGTTGTGTGGGGTGAAGCCATGTTGTCTTCCCTACAAAAATGGGGAATATGATAGTAGTAGAGACTGCTAATTGTACTTCTGTATCCTTTTGTTTATTTGCTATCCCAGAACACCAAGCATAAAATAAAATATCAAAAACAATAACCTGGTTTTCCTTGGAGCTAGGTATGGCAATGTGATTAGATTCTAGCAATACACTGTGACAGAAGTAGTGCATGTATCTACCAGGATATCGCCTTTTTCTTCTTTCCCGTCTTCCAGCTGGTTGGAATGCCGAAATCACGCTGAAGCAGCCCTCATGGACCGCAGGCAACCTTGGGAAGGAGGGGGCCCCAGGAATGGATCCTGAGATGTACTTCCCAGTGACTCCTTTAATAAAGGTTGCTGGGAGTGATGTCAGGAGACAGCCCACTGCTCTCAAACCACTCGGCTGAAGAGAGCCACCTTGTTCAAGTTCACAGCCCTCCCAGGGTGGCCCACATCCAGTGACAGATCCCTGTGGGAGTATAAAGGCCTGGCCGTTTTGGTCTAACTCAAGACAACTCTGAGGGATCCGCCACAGCTCTCATTGGGCCTGGCTCACAGCTTGATCCCCTCTGCTCCCTCCAGTTCCTCCTCCCACCAACCAGACAGGCCTTTGTGCCACTGCTCCCTGAAGCTGCAGGGCTCTTCGCCCACATAGTCTCAGAGCTGAACTCCTTCCTGTCCTTCTGGTTTTTGTTCAAAACTCACTACGTCCACAAGCCTTGCCCTCCATACCCTACTAGACTCTCTGCCCCGCCAACACTCCTGATCCTTGTCAACCTGCTCTTTTTTTCTGTATGCTTATCATTCTCTAATACACTATATCACTTACTTATTTATCTGTTTATGTCTTTATTTATCGGTTTTTTTCTCTCTCTCCCTTGGTAGGATGTAAGGTCCCAATAGCATGGGGACAGGGATCTTGGTTTTGTGTGCTGATACATCCCATGCACCTACAATAATGCCCGGCACATAGCAGGCATTCAGTAAATACTTATTGAATGGTTGAATAATTCTCAAGGAGAATTTTGCAGATATTCAGTCTTCAGGACCCTCAATTCCAAAAACAGATTGGAAAGAATTCTCTAGCAGCAGGTTCACTAATTATTACATATTCTATATCATCCAATAAGAAAAAATTGGCCATGCATTTTTATAGAGCACTCTAAGTCACTCCTTTTATACTTTATATTCATTAGAATCTCCCCCCACCTCAAACACATCTCTAAATATTATGATGCCTATTTCACAGGTAAGGCCTATGATTTCTGTTCCAAAGAGATCTCTATTGAAAAGAGTGACTTTCCTTAGAATAGAAAACTTAGAAAAAACAAACCTGAAATTCTCAAGTGTGGTGATCCAGGACAACTTGCTGGGTCACATGATAGGGTATGGTTACTTCTAACAAGAACTGTCTGTTCTCAAGTACAATTCATCACAACTGAGTTGTTGGAAACTTTGTTTTGCTTCATATTACCAGGTTCTCAAAGAAGTTAGTATTTGTGAGGTTTCAGGAAGTTGCCTTTGAAGTCAGCACTCCAGTGAAAACATGAACTAGATCAACTGAGCACCCATGGAGTCAGCCTGAGGATTTATTTCTGTATTCTCAGGGGGCTTTTTTCTCCTGGTCAAGTTCCTGCTTTTTCACCATTTGTCTTGTGAGTTAGTAAAGGTTATTTAAATGTCATTCATGAGTAAACAAGAATAATAATTCCAACGGAATCTTGTCATCTGTAGTTGTATTCTTTAATGTATTTCTCTAAATTATCAGTTATCTTTCCCTTCTTTGACTTTGATTTTGCCTGGTTCTTTCTCAAGCTACATTTTATAGTGACACCAACATAGGCCACTTCCTACTTTGCATAACTGTACAACAGAAAAATTCTGACATCTGGTAATGACAGTCTCCTCCATTCTTAAGAATCAGAAAGCTGCCATATCACTGTCCTTTATCCTGCATGCTTCATATGTAATCAGTTTCTATTCTTGGTGTTTCTTAATCTACTGATCTACTAGATCATACTAGATCTGCTAGTCATCTGTCATACTAGATGTACAGAATCACAGTCCCTGGTGACAGGACCCTAGACTGTATGTAACAATCAACCACATGAATTTTGTGCCTGATACAATTTGAGGATTACTAGATTATTATGTTATTAACAGGGGCTCCTCCCAAGCCAAGGAGGGCTTGGGGGAGGTGTCTCATTTTCATTTTACTTTTTATCCTTTGGTATTAAAAACAGTTTTATGAGCATTTGTTACATATGTAATAATCTATATCTACTAGAGATTTTTGAGGTTTAGAAGACTGACATTAAATATTGATTTTCTGGGTCGTATCAATGAGGACATACATTACCAGTTTAGTTTATTTAGGAGGAGAAAAGACTATCAAATCAAAAGCTATAAGTTGACAATATATAATGCAATTATCAAGCTTTGCCTTCATTTGTTCAACAAATATTTGCTGAACATTGTGTTTTAGGTGCTGTTCTACGTGCCAAGGATATAGTGAAGAACATTAGATAAGCTTCCTACCCTCAAGAAGATTACTTTAGAATGGGGAGGGGGGCAGACATTTAGAGGAATTTGCCCACAACAAAAAAGTTTTACAAAGATGTTCACAATGAGAATTTTATACTGGTAAAATATTGAAGACAACCCAACAATACAATGAATATGTAAGCAGAAAATGATTTAGAAATATATGGAATATTATGTAGCTATTGAAAATTATAAGTTTTAGTTTAAAACACAATGAAATAGTCATAAGAAATGAATCAAGCCAAAAAAGTTTCTTAACTGAAAACTAAATCTATGATGTAAAAAAATATCTTTAATATATTTCCACAGTTGGAAAATGTATTTACTCTGTCCCTATGATGCTCCATTAATGGTATATAACATACGTTTTCAATTTAAACAAGGAATCCAAACAGCCATCAAAATTAAGTATGTATATTTACAAAGGTTAGGAAAATAAGCCATGTTCGGGGGCTTATTATTTATTGGAAACTTTGCCTTCTGTAAAGTTGCTTAAATCATTCCCCCCAAAAACCAGGTACTATTTTTTTAACGATAAGAAATATTTTGAGGCACCTGGGTGGCTCAGTAGGTTGAGCATCTGCCTTTGACGCGGGTCATGATCCTGGGGTCCTGGGATGGAGCCCCACATCAGGCTCACTGCTCAGCGGGCAGCCTGCTTCTCCCTCTGCCTGCCATTCCCTTTGCTTGTGCTCTCTCGCTCTCTCTTTCTCTCTCTGTCAAATAAATAAACTCTTTAAAATAAAAAAAAAGAAATATTTTAGTGAGACCCATTCTTTCTAGTTGTTCTTGATTTGGCCTGAATACACTGAGAAAACTAAACACTGCTCATAGTTTTTTTAAAATATGTAATGAGGACGTGTAGCATATTATTAGTCATTTTGGTTTATATCACCAATGCTCTGTGATATATGAGTTTATTAAGCTCCGGAATTAACAACAACTACTGTAAGGATATATAAATGACTTTGGGGGGGGGGCAGGGAGGAGCAGAGGGAGAGAGAGGAAGAGAATCTTAAGCAGGCTCCACATCCAGCACAGAGCCCGACAGGGGGTTGGATCTCAGACCCTGAGATGATGACCGGAGCCAAAATCAAGAGCTGGCCACTTACCCAGCTGAGCCACCCAGGGGCCCCAGGATATATAAATGATTTTTAAATTTGGATATATTACTGCAAATGGTGAAAAGACCACTTCCTGTTATTTCTGAATTCATGCTCATCAAATTACTGAAAATTTGGCATAAGGGGAAACACTAATACTTCCTATGTTTGAGAGGGATTAGTCATGTAAATGGAAATTAAAGCAAACATTACAATAATAAGTATAAATATTAGGAATGTCTCAATGTAGACAATAATTGAATGTGATAGCATATGATTTGATATTTCTATATAGATCTAAGTCCGATATAGACCTTAAAAGCTTTTGTACATTAGGTTTCTACCAACAGCTTACCATTAATCCATTTTTTTTTCCAAAGATTTTATTTATTTATTTGATAGGACACAGCGACAGAGGGAACACAAGCAGGGGGAATGGAAGAGGGAGAAGCAGGCTTCCCGCCAAGCAAGGAGCCCAATGCGGGGCTTGATCCCAGGACCCTGGGATCATGACCTGAGCCGAAGGCAGATGCCCAACGACTGAGCCACCCAGGCACCCCACCATTAATCCATTTCTTTTTTTTTTTAATGAACATATTTTTTTTTCAAAGATTTCACCTATTCATTTGAGAGAGAGAATGAGATAGCATGAGAGGGGGGCAGGTCAGAGGGAGAAGCAGACCCCCCGCCGAGCAGGGAGCCCAATGCGGGACTTGATCCCAGGGACTCCAGGACCACGACCCGAGCCGAAGGCAGTCGCTCAACCGACTGAGCCACCCAGGCGCCCTAATCCATTTCAATATAGTATCAGAAAGTATAAGTGAAAGAATTATAATGAAGAAGGTGGACTAGGAAAATAAAGTCTATTTAGTACAGAGTCTCTAAGTGGCCAATGTACAGAAATACTGAATTATGGGAATTTAGGGATAATCAATAGATCTCAACCAGTTTTACATACAGATTTAAATCAGTTGTACTTACACCTCAGAATCTCCTGGTGAATTCATAAAAAGTGGGCCACATTAAGTGCCCCCCCCCAAAGATTTTAAACCATTAGGCCCTGGAATAGAGTTTGTGCTTCTGTGTTTGTTCAAAATCTTTCTTAGGTCCTTCTGATGATCATGATTGGGGGAGAATCACCCACATAGGACAGTCATTATAGATTAAATTGAGAGGAGAAACCTCCATAAAGAAGGGAGACTTCCAGTGCACCATGCCACATGGAAAGGCTTTAAGTGGAGACGAAAAGGCAAGGGCGAGTCATTTACTAGATAAGCAGAAACTGAGGCCGGAATGGGCAAGGTGTGGTAGGGAAGAAAGTAGGTAAACCATCTTTTCAGAGTTTAAGGCAAATAAAGATGGTAATGTCCACTGAATGAGGTCATTGGAAGGTAGCTGTCCACTTAAAAAAAATACAATTCAGTAGAGGAATGAATCCAGATTTAGGGCTTAGGAAATGAATGAGTGATGGGTAATGAAGGCAGTGAGTATTTAGAGCACTCATTTGAAAATGTGGCAGGGGAGGGAGAGTGAAAAATAGAACGGAATTTGAATGGGAAGTGTGGGATCAAGATGGCATTTTTTTGTCTCCTCAAGAGGAAGACTGCCTGGACATGTTTGCAGGCAACGGAAAGACATCCAGAGGAGAAGAAAAGAGTAGGCATTTTAGAGCAGGTAAAATGGGGATTGGTATCTCCAGGCGTTTGTAATATATTTGTGTAAGGACTAAAATTAATTACAGTGAAGTTACACCAGTTTAATTAGAATTTAAATTGGAGTAAATTAAGGGGAAAGGGGAATCACCACCAAAAGGTCTTAAAAAAAAAAGTCTGCAAGAAAGTTCTGGGCAAAAGTGTACAATACTAAAACTAAAGGCAGTCTCTGCTAACCCTACCTACTTTCTCCATTTGATCCTAGATCCACAAACTGTGGGAGTAATTGAGAATAGATGCAAATACTAAATGGAAAAGTTCAAACTAGAAGATGTAGACAGGTACAGATAATCTGAGCTAAACTGGAGCCAAGTTGTACCTCTACTCTCCACTAGAGGAGCAGATGACTGCTTAAGGGGAGTGCAGGCTGCTGCCTCAAAACTCACTAGTTTAACAGCCTCTTCCTTGGAATAATCTCTTAAGGTTTGTGTACTAAAGACTCCAAAGCACAGAAATTTTTAAAAAGAATTCCAGGCATAAAAAGGAGACTGGCTTGGTTGGATGAAAATAACAGTGATTTTTTAAAAACAGTTTATCAACTCAGGATAGAATAGGTCAACAGCAATCACTCTTACTAGGTTATGACTTGACAGAAATGATCACTGGGCAAGATTATTCTGCCAGAATGGCCCGGAGTGGGTAAAAGAATACAGACAGATGTGTAAAGCTCTTGCTCTCCCGCCAAATGTGAGGTGATGAGGGTCAGAGCCGATGCCAACTGTGTTTCATTTTATGTCACTGGACATAAAATTCTAATTAATGATTTGAAGATTATAGTAGAGTACTGGCTTATTTTTTATAGGATGGTTTTACTTTGTTTTTAAACTTGTATTATACTTTGTAAGTATCAAAGCACTGCAGTGTTTTATTTCATTTGACACTCACAAAAACTTTCTGCAGTTGAGAGAACAGAGTTACTTTTCCAGCCTATTCTAAGAGGTAACAGAGATTCAGAGCAGTTTAACAAGTTACCTCATTGGACAAATATCAGTGTCTAGTGTGTGCCAGTCACTCTTATAGTTAGGGTTATATATTTTGCTAATGCCTGAGCCACAGTCAGAATTCTTGATCTTCGTTGTTGATGGAAACATAGCCTCATTGCATTTATTCATGACTGTTCTTTAGGAGGCTACTTGCACACAAAGCCCAAGGTGCAAGTCTTGGTAAATTTATATGTTGAGATGTACCAAAAAACATAAGCCTTTTGGGTATGACCTGCAAAAAAAAGGTTTTTATATTTGACATGTGGTATGTCTCATACATTTTTTTAATGGAGCAGGATCATATACATCTTTTTAAAATACCTTTGTATACGGATTAAAGGTTTAGCCTCCTTAATTACATAACCCACAGGGTACAAGGTATGTGTCAGCAACCATGATAAAACATACTTTACGAAGCAATTTTAAATTTAAAAGCTGTACAGCTTGATGTCCTTGCATTCTATAAAGCATTTTCAAGCAAATAAATAGATGCTTTACACCTCAGTCATAGAGACATCAGAGAATGAGTTCTAGTAGGCAGAACCCGAAGAGTTCAGATAAAACTCTTAAGATTATTTAAAACAAAAAACAACCAAATCTTGATTTGGTCAAATCTTATTTTGAAACAGAGGTCCTTAAGTGAAATTTACAGTAATGTCATTTCTGGAATAGAAAAACAGACAGTATGGGGCACCTGGGTCACTCAGTCAGTTGAGCACCTGACTCTTCATTTCAGCTCAGGTCAGGATCCTGGGGTTGTGAGATGGAGACCCAGATGGGGCTCCACGCTGGCCATCAAGCCTGCTTAAGATTCTCTGTCTCCCTAAGTCCCCCACACTTTCCCTCTCTTAAAAAAAAAAAAAAAAAAAAAAAAGACGTTATTTTCTAGGTTGTCTACCCAGCGTTTTTTTTCTCCTGTATAAATTATTCTTACTTTTGAATGGATTTAAGAAACTTCATTCTTTTGACAAGTATGCCTTCAATATGTTCAAGTTACAGATGGAGTCTGAGTCTTTTAACATTTTTTAGGGTCTACTTGTCTTGATTATTGGGGTGAAAATTCTAGGCGTGTGCATATATGCACATATGTACTTAACACACACGTGTCTAGCTTCCAATTTTTAAATTTTGGTTATTATTACAGAGAGATTAACAATGACTACAGAAAATAAGGCACGAAAAGTGTTTCCTCCATAACACGTCTGAACGCTAGAAGCGAAAGTCACTTTTGTTGGTTTCTACATGGTGCTGTAAACGGTTTCCATGTTCCTTGTCCACATGGTCCTCCTGCTCTCCCAGGGTGGAGAGTCTTTCTCTTCACGTTGATGTGGTCAGACTAGTCAAGTGACTCTGCAGAAAAGGCACATTCCTTAGTCAACCTTATGTTGTCTGCCCTCTGTCCCTGAATCATAGTTATTGGCTTTATGGGCCAGAGCAAATAAAAGTCTTGAACCCTACCTACAGCAGAGACAATACACCAGCTTCGGATGCACCATAAACGGAAGAGTCAAGGCGGCTCCAGCACACGGTTTATGTTTGCGTCGCGACGAGCTAGCTATCAGGCAAGGCCATGAAGAAGAGGATCTTCATTCGGATTTAAGGGTGGGTGACACCGCAAAGGTTTTTCTTCCCCTTTTCCATAACTGGATGGGAAACCTTACTTGGGCCGGCCACCTCTAAGTGGCAATACAGCTGACACTCTAAGATGAAACACTATGCCCGTTCTGTCAATGGCCCGTCCCTAAATTCACGTCGCTCAGCCCCACATTCCCACTCGGAAAGCCCACAACCAATAGGGCCCTTAATCCATTCCGGCCACAGGGACAAATCATGGAAGCCAGAGAGACAGGAAGGCACCAGCACGCGGGTTCCCGCCTCTTCTAGGCCGCGCGCCGAAATCAAACCCGACCCTGGATCTTTCGGGGCGGTGCCACGCGCGCTCCGCTCCCTCCGCCGGCCAAGCCACGGCCGACGCCCGCTCGCCCCGCCGCGGAGCTGCGCGGGGGTACGCCTCAAGGCAGCGGGGAAAAGGCTGGCCAAGAAGGAAGAGACGCGCGAGGTGCGCTCTGCGCACGCGCGCGGCGCCCCGCCTCCCTAGCGTCGGCTCCTGGGCGGGCAGCGCGGGCCCTCCCACTCTCCCCCGCGCCGCCTGACGGCCCCGGCCCTCGCTTCACCCCGACGCCCCGGCGTGCGCGTTCTCCTGCCGGCCTTCAGGCCCGGGGCCTCCGCCTGCTTCCCCGCCGCTGCTCCTCGCGGCCCCGGCTCGCGTTCACGCTGTCGCCCGGGCCGGCGCGGCCGCGGGCAACCGCTCCCCCTCCCACACCTACCCCGCCCCCTCCCCGCCTTTTCCGCCCTCCCGTCCCCCTCCCTCGGCCCGCCGCCGCTGCTCCAGATGAGGTGATGGCAACGGCCAACTTCGGCAAGATCCAGATCGGGATTTACGTGGAGATCAAGCGGAGCGATGGTGAGCCGCGCCGCCGCCCCTACTGGCCGGGCCCCGCATTCGGGTGTTCATGGAGGGGACGCGGGGCCGGCCGCCTCATTGATTGCTCCGCCGGGCTGTGGGGGCGGGAAGGCGGCGGCCGCGGCGCTTTTGTGTGTGGCGTGTGTGCGAGTGAGGCCGGCGTGGGGTCCGCCCCGGGTGCCGCTGCAGTGCGGGGGGCGGGGAGGGGCCGCTGGCGATGGCCTGGGTGTCGCGGCCGCATCTCTGGGGGTTCGGGCGGGTGAGGCGGACGGTCCCGGGACAGGGGTCCCCGCTCTTCCCGCGATCTCCATCCTACCCGGGGACTCCAGCCCGCGGGGCCGGGGGCAGAGGGCTTCTTTAGGGAGGACCCAGCCTCGCGTTTCACCCGGCCTTTTCATTTTCCGGCAGTATCTCTTGGGGGGGGGGGGGGGGGGGGAGAGCGTGGAGACCAGTGGTTTCAGTGTTTAGAGAACCGACTCCCGGCCCGAGGCAGGGGGAAAAAGGCCAACCCTGAAGCTGGTCAGGCTTCTTCGCCTGTCGCTTCTCGGGCATGCTTTTCTTTTTCTTTCTTTCTTTTTTTTTTTTGCTAGTCCCTTCCTTGGAAGAAGGATGCGGAGAACGTCGTGCTCGGCCATGAATATGGGGGGGTGGGGGGAGCAGTGGGAAGAAGTGTTCGATAAGCTTCTCAGAGGTGATGAGACTGAAAGGGAAGGAGAGGGCTGAGCCTAGTCAACGCGATGCATTACCGAGAGGGTGGGGTGGGCGACCGGATGTTGATATTTTTCACACCCTCTGGAGAGGTAACTGAGAGAGAAGTGTAAGATGAGGCGAATATACATGCTTAATTCAAAAGAAAAGAAAAGGCTTACGTATCTTTTATAGGCTCCTCTTGGGGAAAATGTTTTATGTCACTAGCTTGGGGTGTGGAGTGAGATGCCAGCCAGGCTTGGAAATAATTTATATTGTAAAGGAGAAAACGCATGGAGAGAGAGAAGTACAATTTTCTTTCAATTCGAATATTGGAAGAACTAGAGATATGTAATAGGTGTGTGCAGTGTTCATGACTCCATCTCCCTGACACTCACCTTTATTTATGGCTTTTTATCTTCTTGCCTAGTCAGTAGTAACGTTGCTATCACATCCACACCCTCCTGCTTTCTGAGCAAGTTTGACTAAGTTATGTGAAGCTAGATTGACTTCCCTGTTACCTGTGTGATATATTGTCAGACCTCATATAGCTAATGATTTTTTCCCATTATATTTGAGATAATTTGCATTAACAGCCGGAAACATCATTACCCTGAATGTGAAAAGATCACGTATACCGCTTAGAGCTTTAGTAGTTACTAGTAACACCACCGGGAAAGCGATGTCTCCTTTTCTTGGGTTGGGGTTTCTTTTTATTTTCTCTTCGAATTACTGTCCTTAAACAGTACTGTTTTACTGTCATTTCTTTTTTAGGTGAACAAGGGTTCACTGCATTCCAATGAAAGTAGGATTTGCATATTATTTAAAATTTGGGGGTGCAATAAAATGTGTTAAGTTCTTTACATTCTAAGCCTTTATGATTGTAGGTGTTACTACAAAACATTTTTAAAAACCAGTATCATATGGCCTTTGAAAGCTTTGTATTTTTTTATTTTTTCTAAACACTTTTTTTGTTTAAACGCATGATGTGAAATAATTTTGGTTCATTTTAGGGTTCTAGGACAGAGACTTTTTAATAGTCTTTCAGCCTTTGCCTTTACCAGAAATCCAAACATATATATCAGAGCTTTGTGTTCTTCTATAGGTGCTAATAACCTAAAGTCACATTTCAAAGCAGTTTGCCCATTAGGTCATAATGGAAATTGTTACAATGTGTATTATCCCAACCTTTAGTCATATACATATTTATGCCCTTCAGATGCATGATGGAATTGGTGGAAGGTAAAAGTAGACAACTTGAAGGGAATGGTCATTTGCATTGGATAGTGGTGTGTCACAGTAGAAAAAAAGATGCCTGGGAAACTCCCCACAAGCTTTCTTTTTTCACATTAAAGAAGCTGTTTTGTTTCCTCCTACTTCTATAGCACATCTGTATTGGATAAAACACTAGTGGTTATTGTAACAAAAATAAACTTTGTAGTTGGATGAGCACTAATGTAATGCCTGAGACAATGGAAATCACATGAGTGAAGAAGGGCTGCTGTAGACTGCTATTAACTGGTGACTTGATGTTCTGCATGCTTCCTAATGGTGATACTTGTCCTTGTTTCAGAGCATGCTTCTCCAATCTGATGCTCATATAGAAATAAAACATATTCTGAGGGCCAACGGGTAAACTAAAATGAATTTATTCTTATCTTTAAAGGCCCTGCTCAAAACTAATCCCAGTAAGTCTTCACTAATTACTAAAACCAGATGGATAGCCAGCCTCTGAATTCCTAAGTCATTCTGTATCATTCATGAGGCAGCATATTTCCGGAAGTACTAATATATTTGGGTGTATTTCTTTTAATATTATATTTTCAAACTGCACTGGAGATGAGGTGGTGTAGAATCCAACTGAGGGATGGCAGGCTACCCACATCCACTTCAACCACAGTTAGGGTGTTATGGGATTAAAATACTTATTATAGCCTCTTCAGTTTCCTGAATTCATCTGTGTATCTCCTCCATGTGCCTAGCAGAGGTTCTCCCCTATAGTTTTTGAGTGAATCATTCATTATTGGGTCTTTGGTTTTCAAACATTTAAGTTTACCATTCTGATGACATCTTACCTGGAAGTGAAACCCTTCTATCTAGGCTACCACCTCCTTATTCTTTTTTTTTTTTTTAAGATTTTTTGTTTATTTATTCATGAGAGACAGAGAGAGAGCGAGGCAGAGGGAGAAGCAGGCTCCCCACCGAGCAGGGAGCCTGATGCGGGACTCCATCCCAGGACTCTGGGATCATGACCCGAGCCGAAGGCAGACGCTCAACCATCTGAGCCACCCAGGCGCCCACCACCTCCTTATTCTGCTCTGCTCCCCTCTACCCCACTCCATTCAGGCCTCTTAGTACAACATCCCCAGAGTTGACTGGAATTGAGTGATCTGCTAAAGCTAATCTCACATTTCTGGTATTCTGAAGTTAAGAATGACAGAGATCAGATGTACTGAGATTGTTCCCCACCACAGGCAGTAACCTGTTATGAAATTAGACTAGTTTCTGGAAATGGATAGTCATGTATAATTTATTTTTTTGCATGTGGTTTCCTGTTACCCTTTTGATTCAACTCATTTTTGGAATCCAGTGACTCTAAAACCTGCACTCTTACTGTTATGTAGCTAGATAGTTGTTTTTTTTTTTTTTTGAGATTTTATGTATTTCACAGCGTGCACAAATGGGGAGTGGCAGGCAGAGGGAGAGGGAGAAGCAGGCTCCCCACTGAGCAGGGAGGCTGACATGAGGCTCCATCCCAGGATTCTGGGATCATGACCTGACGTGAAGGCAGAGGCTTCACCAACTGAGCCACCCAGTCACCATAGCTAGGTAGTCTTTATTGGGAATTCTGAAAAGCACTGTTAAAACATCTCTTACCTGTTTGACAGTGTCTGTAATTATCCTTTAGAGATTGGGGGAGGGATGAGAAATGTTTTGAATATTTGGAAGCTGCAACTCTGATGGGATTGTTTTCTGGGGTCTCTTAGTCACAGCATTGATATATGTGATCTGAAGAGAAAGATCGACCAGAAAGATCCTTGAAGTTAATCTAGTTCTCATTTTTATAAATATGGAAACAGAGCCCCAAGTCACCTTAAGGGACTTGTCTGGATTCTTACAGCTTGTAGTGGTAGCCAGGAACCTGTCTTGCATAGCACAGAAACCAGACTATCAAGAACTGTGGCAGTAAAGGGAGAATTCTGTTATTTAGGAACCATACACAGCTTTCTACAGCCCAATAAGGATGTGTAGGAAATTGCTTCTTGGTCATAGGAAGGGCGCTAGGGAGCAGTGTTATAGAGCCCAGTTGGAATGATCTGGTAAAAAGTGGTAATGGTATAGTAACTAGAAGATCACAGTGTTGGTGAAAAGAATGCTTTAATTAAGCATCTGAAATCATGAAGGTAAAGATTTCAAAGGATTTATCGGGAATCTTGGAGTTTAGAGCAGGCAATCTTTAGGAAAGATTTTAAATGGCCTAATTCTCCTACCTGTTTTGCCATATTTATTCTTTTGCTAGTTCATCTTTACATGTCATATGTAGACTTTGGAGAATGGACTGTGTGAATGTAGGTAATAAAAATGAACAACGTAGCAATATAGTTGTTTAGGTAAGATTGTGTGGCTCTGTGGAGTGGGTGGAATGGGGAAATTTGTGGATTAATAATTTCCTTTTACATGGTAAGTAACAAGATAATGGTTCCATATATGTATAGTTAGGCCTTCATACTTTTCTTTTCTTTAAAATCAATTAATTAACATATAGTGTATTATTAGCTTCAGAGCTAGAGTTTAGTGGTTCATCAGTTGCTTATAGCACCCAGTGCTCATTATATCATGTACCCTCCTTAATGTCCATCACCCAGTTACCCCATGCCCCCACCTCCCTCTGCCCAGCAGCTCGCAGTTTGTTTCCTTTGATCAAGAGTTTCTTATGATTTGCCTCCCGCTGATTTCATCTTATTTTATTTAATTAATTAATTTATTTTTTTAAAGATTTTATTTATTTATTTGACAGAGAGAGACACAGCAAGAGAGGGAACACAAGCAGGGGGAGTGGGAGAGGGACAAGCAGGCTTCCTGCGGAGCAGGGAGCCCGATGCGGGGCTTGATCCCAGAGCCCCAGGGATCATGACCTGAGCCGAAGGCAGACGCTTAACGACTGAGCCACACAGGCGCCCCTCATCTTATTTTATTTTTCCCTCCCTTCCCCCATGTTTACCTGTTCTCTTTCTTGAATTCCATGTATGAATGACATCATATGATAATTGTCTTTCACTGGTTGACTTATTTTGCTTAGCATAATACCCTCTAGTTCCATCCACATCGTTGCAAATGGCAAGATTTCATTTTTTTGATGGCTGAGTAATATTCCATTGTATACATATACACCACATCTTTATCCATTCACCTGTGGATGGACATCTCTGCTCTTTCCGTAGTTTGGCTA
This sequence comes from Callorhinus ursinus, assembly GCF_003265705.2. Taxonomy (NCBI): domain Eukaryota; kingdom Metazoa; phylum Chordata; class Mammalia; order Carnivora; family Otariidae; genus Callorhinus; species Callorhinus ursinus. Next base: position 14,143,020 of record NW_027397085.1, on the reverse strand, counting down.
TTGTGGACATTGCTGCAATAAACATTGGGGTGCATGTGCGCCTTCAAATCACTATGTTTGTATCCTTTGGATAAATACCTAGTAGTGCAATTGCTGGGTCATTGGGTAGCTCTGTTTTTTTTTAACTTTTTGAGGAACCTCCCTACTGTTTTCCAGAGTGGCTGCCCCAGTTTGCACTCCCACCAACAGTGTAAGAGGGTTCCTCTTTCTCTGCATCCTTGCCAACATCTTTTGTTTCCCGACTTGTTAATTTTAGCCATTTTGACTGGTATCTCACTGTGGTTTTAATTTGTATTTCCCTGATGCCGAATGATGTTGAGCATTTTTTCATGTAGGCCTTCATTGTTTTCAAACAGTTGTCTAATTGGATCCTCACAAAAAACCCTATGAGGTAATGCAGGATAGTAAGGTGGTAGATTTATCATTTTATAGGCGAAGAATCTAGGGTTGGATTTTTTGTCAAGATCACGTGTTAATTAGGGGCATAACCTCAACCAAACCCTAGGTTCTTTCACTCCTAGTTTTCTTTTTAAGTGCTGACACATGCTTGTGGATGATGGTATGAAGTTGTATACCTTTTTATTAAGATTTTTTTTATTTATTTATTTGACAGAGAGGGGGAACACAAGCAGGGGGAGTGGGGGAGGGAGAAGCCGACTTCCTGCGGAGCAGGGAGCCCAATGTGGAGCTCGATCCCAGGACCCTGGGATCATGACCTGAGCCAAAGGCAGACGCTTAACAACTGAGCCACCCAGGTGCCCCTGAAGTTGTATACTTTTTTTTTTTTTTTAAGATGTAAAAGCCCCTGTAGTAAAATTTTTTTCTACTGCTACAAGAGGCTCAGAAAACCTACAACTGATAACATTGAATTAAATTTTCAGAATTGGTGAGATCAAATTAAATTCTGACATTTTATTAACCATAAGGATAAAAATTCAGCAGTTTAAGGCTTTAAAGCCCTTTTCACTAATCACTTGTTGCTTCTAGAATTATCACAGAAACCCAGGAATCTATGTTCATTGCCTAGTCATTTGATTCTTAAGGCAAAAATTTTGGAACTCTGGGGAAAGGTTATGTGTCAGCTTGTTTTGTGTGTCATAATTTTTTAAGATCTAGAAAATAACAAAGAGCTAGTTAAGCCTGTGTCTTGTTTAAATAGGGGAGGAGGCTTGAGTGTGGAATATCCAGAACAGGGTTCCTTGAGAGATCATCTGGACTCATTCTGTCTCAAGTATACCTGTCGTTAATATTATATTCATCTTTTGCAAAGCTTAATTCTCGGATTAAGCCATCTACTTTGCTTTTAACACCTCTGTCCTGTAACCTAAAATAATCTTTTAAGGTGTTTATTTATTTTGAGATCATAGTTCTAATAGAATAGATACAATTTCTAAGCCTTGGGCACAACTCATTTTCACTCTTCTGGTCCAGTGTGGCGTTAATATAGGTTACGTTGCCCTCCCATCACATAGTATCTCTTTTGATTAAAGTAATAAAAATAGTATTATAGTGCCTAAGTGAAAATAGGTATTAGAACCTAACCATCTTAAACATTTAAGGGCTTGATTACACATAGTGGATACTGTGCCATGTACTTATATAGAGAGCTAAATAAATTCAGGTTCATGCTTATTGGGATTTGTCTTGTGAAAACTTGCTCAAATGAAATGAAATACCATTTCATTGTTGGTTAATCTTTTTTTAAATTTTTTTTTAAGATTTTATTGTTTATTTGAGAGAGAGGGATAGAGCACAAGCAGGGGGAGCAGCAGAGAGAGAGGGAGAAGCAGGGAGCCCGATGCGGGGCTCGATCCCAGGACCCTGGGATCATGACCTGAGCTGAAGGCAGACGCTTAACCGACTGAGCCACCCAGGCGCCCCTCATTGTTGGTTAATCTTAAATTAACTTTTTGTTACTGTCTCCTGGGAGTAAAATGGGTAGGGAGGTGTCCCTTTTTAAAGTTGTGCTTGTAAATCTAGTCTTTGCCTAGGGCTCTCTCGTTTTGGTACTGCTTATTTTTGTTGTTATCCACTACAACCAACCTTGCAGTCCAAGTGGGTATTTACTAGAGAGTGAGTACGTTTTGGTATATAGACCATAAGTGATTTTGCCAGATCACAAAAGTGTGATCTCATAGTTTTTTCTTATTGCAGATTTAATTAAATACATTTTTATTAATAGCTTATTATATGTCAGGCATTCTGATAGGTATTGGAGATACAAAAAAGAATAAGGCACACACAGTTCCTGCCTTCAAAAACAGTAAATAAATGATTGACGTATAGTATGGTAAGTACCGACAGAAGTATGCTGTTCTGTGTGTACCTGATTGCCACTTCCCTTTTTAGGTTTAGGCTCTTTATTTAGACTCTTTCAGTTAGGAGTCTTCTGGAAATGCTGTCCCTTTCACCTCCTCTGCCCAAGACCAATATCCATTATCCCTTACAGTGTGCTTTCCTGATAAGCCCATATGCATCCTCAAAATTCCTCTTAGTACAGTACCACCAGTCCTTATAGCCCCGTCACTTTGCTGAAATTGTCCTTATTTGTTATTACTGGCCTGTTTTCTTTTCTGTAATACCCGTCTGAGTTTTAACTTTATGACTTTTTACCCTTGTTTTGGTACCGAAAAGAATCCGTTTTTTTCACATTTACATTTCTGGTAGAAGAGCCGTGGCATCAGGTTTCTGTCGAGATACCGGGGTGCTTGTAGACACAGGGACCGAGGGAGGGGAGCATGGAAACTGGTCGACCACCTGCTGGTACTTGTATGTAATTTGGAAACAACTCTCCTCACACAGTGTGGCCAAGGGACCGTAAGAATCAGACACCTCCCCAGGCTATATAAAAAAAATTTAAAGGACAGATGGGATCAGGGTGGGACACACAGTAAAATTTGCAAGGTGTCTGCACTACACAAAGAAGGACTTTTTGATTATAACTCTTGGTCAGCATTTATCTACTCAGCTTCATCCAGATAGCTTGTGTCTTCCATACTCCCACATGAATTCTGTTTGTTTCTTAAAAATTGAATCCGGGTGTTATTCTTGATACCTGAAGGGATTTAATATTTGCGCCCTTTATAAGGTCAGTTGCTTCCCTAAATATGTTAACATCCAGTATCTTGCTTGGATTTCATGACAACCCTGCAAGGTAAACAGTATTTGACCCATTTTGTTGAAGAGAAACCCTATGCTCAGAGTATATAAATCACTGTGAAGTGGTTAAGCCTTATGAAGGGCAGTTTCACATATTTACATTATATGCATTGGTCAGGACAATGTGGTAAGTGTATTTTAGTGGTGTGAGATAGAGATATGTTTAGAGAACATTAGATAAATGTAGTTGTGGGATTCTGTTTCTAAACTGGGTAGAGTCTGTATAGTGGTTTCACAACCCTGGCTACTCTTTGGAATCACCTGCGGGACTTTGAAATGAAAAACAACCAAACATAAAAACAACCCCCTACCCACCAATATCTGGGTCCTTTGCATAGAGAGTCTGTTTCAATTGGCCTGATATGGAGCCTGAGCATTAGTATTTTATTTTAAAAATTTAAAGCACCGCCTACATTGATGAAACTTAACTTCACAGATACAGGTGATTTCACTGTGCACCCAGGGTTGTGATCTGTTATTTTAGAAAAAGTAGCATTTCCTAATAGTGATCTGACAAAATTTCATGGAGAGTGAAGTTTTAATGATGGGGAGAAGTTGACCAGCAGATTGCCATGGGGGGAAGGAGGCATTCCAGGCATGTAGTACAACATGTGAGAAGTCCCTGAGCTGGAAATGGAGGGCTGTCAGGTAAAAGGCGTTAAAAACAGGTAGAAGGGAGGGTGATAGAAGAGGAAAATAAGGAAGGAGAAGTAATCTGGGACACCTTATTGAAGACTTGAAAACAAAGGTAAGGTAAGGCTTCTTGGAATTAATTTCTAGGACACTTGGAAACTACAGTAGGACTTAATCTCCTAAGAGCAGTAATAGGAGTTAGCTAGTGATTAGTGATAGATTAGAGAGAGAATAATACTGAAAATGAGAGCTAGCAAGGATAAGATTGCATCAGTCCAGGAGGGTGAGCAATGATTAAGGAACAGATGAGATCCAGCAGCCTGCAAAAAGAATTGATGTTATATGGTGGTATATCATTTGTGCTGAATAAAGAACAGATATGTTGAAAGGAATGGACTTAACATTTGGAAAATCTGAGTGTAGATTATAAAATCTCTTATGTTTAATCAAGCCGATCCTATTCATGAATATTTTGTAGAGGACTATAGAGCCTAGGTACAGTGTGATATCAAAGGGAGCATCCAACTCAGGCTGTTTATAGTTTTCGCCCCTAGTATCTTTAAAGTAAGTGAGCCTAAGGTATGAGTCACTTCCAATAAATGTTTATATGTAGAGCAGGAATTTACTTAAGCTATAACTAACTGCTTTGCTTACTTAAGAAGACTCAGTTATAGTGTATTAGCCAGAACCCTCTCAGAATTCATGGAAGGGAATGGGAAGGAAAAACAACACTTAAAGGATACAGCTTCTGCTTTTTAAGGGATGAAGCATTTTGATTCTTAAAATACAGCTACTCTCTTTTACTTTTCCTTTGCTCTTATTTTTGTCCTATTTTTTCTGCCCTGGCTTTCAGCTTACGTTTTCATCCTTAAGATTCTGAATGTCATTTCAGCATTTAGAATGTCTTAATTGCTATTGCAATTTAGGACTTAAAAAGAAATAAGTGAGGGATGAATAGAGCACATTGGATTTTTAGGGCAGTGGAATTATTCTCTATGATACTACTATAATGGTAGATACATGTCATACATTAGTTAAAACCCGTAGAAGATACGACACCAAGAATGAACCTTAATAAAAACTATGAGCTTTGAGTATTAGTACTGCATCACTGTAGGTTCATTGATTGTACAAGGGTACCCAGTGTGGGCTACTGATGATAAGGGAGGCTCTGGGTCTGTGGGGACAGGGGGTTTGCTCAGTTTTTGCTATCAACCTGAAACTGCTCTAAAAAATAAATTTATTTTAAAAGGGGGGTATGCACACGTTAGGTGTTAAAAGTTAAAGCTGCTTTTGGAATAATGGACCAATTAATGGCAAGAATTTATAGTATTTTAAGAATGAAGTTCTTATTCCATATAGGGTTATAGTTAAGGTTAACTTTTGCTCTTCATTTTTGTTATGCTTAGTTTGTTGGCCAATATGAGAGATTGAGGGTTTGTGGACACAATTTTTAAAATGAGCTGTAGTGCAACGAGAGGATTGAAATATGCTTGGCCCATGGACATTTTGAGTTTATAGGTAAAATGCTGTGACAGATATCCAAGCAGTGTGTCTAGAAACTTTATTCTTGAGGTGAGCCAGGGTTGAATTTAAACAAGTGTTTTACCTGTTCTAGTTATAAAATAGGGAATTTCTCTTGTAAGATAAATACATGAAATCTAATAATGTTTCATCTTACGGAAAGTGAGTTGGGAGTGCAAACAGCATTAAACTTTTTTGGGGGAAGAGGTAGTATTTTTAAGCCTTTAGTTTATTGTGGACTAAAAAGAAATGGGTATAGTGATTTACCAATATATGACTTTTAGGAATGGAGAGCAAATTAGAGGCCCTAATTAATGAGGCAAGTGTTAAGAATTTAAACACAGACAACTCTGATGAAATACTGCTGTAGGTCAAACTTGCTTTTATTTTTACAGTGAGGAAGTTGACTTGTCTAAGGCCATACGTGAAGTAAGTAGCAACTAGATTAGAGCATAGATTGTCTGCTTCTAAATTCCTCTACACTAATGCCTTGGAGTTCTTTGTGTACTGTGGATGTTCCAAGCATTGGAAGTCGGATCATTAAGTAGTGCTTTCATTTTTCTATGATATAGATTGCCTTCAGGTGTTTTTTATTAATTCAGCTAGCATATGCTGCATGACCATTATATGTCCCTTCTTTCTCATGCCTTTGAGGGCATAGAAATAGGATTTCTTCCTAGTAAAGACTACTTTGTCAGTTATAGCAGACTAGTAAATAGCTGTGGCACTCAATCCAAGTGCCCTGGGGCTTTATGATTTCTTTTGAAAAAGAAATTTTGGTCTTTGCCAGTCTCCCTGCCATTGTGTGAGTTTAGGCCGTCTTTGCTCCCATGACCTTCAAGATTTTAGACAAGGGCATATGTTTCATTTGAAATAATATCTTATTAGATGAGCAGCTATACTGTCAGGAAAATACAGGAGATTATAGCAACTTGCTAGGAGTCCATTGGCATAAATGATGAATTTGGGAGCCTCTATAGATTCAGTCATCTTTATTTTTATAAAATTGTTGTTTGAAATTGTTTTGGGAATAATGTGTGGGTTGCATTTTTACCATCTACTCCCCCCAATAGCTGATAATTGAGAGTTGACTAAAGGATGACCCTAAATATCTGTGTATTTTCTTTGTATGTTCTTTAGGGTATACTTTTATTAAGAGTAATACATTGCTTTTAACCTTACATGTTCTTTTGGGTTTCGTTAAGAGCCATTCCTTAACTAAACTAAAAGTAAACAAAATATTTTGTTTTCTTCCAACCCTCAGACTTTTCCTTCTTAATCTTTGCGGGTGTTCCTTCTCTCTCTATTTTATTAATGTTGGTGTTCCTCAGGGCTTGATCTTAACCTTGCAGTACTTCTCACACTGTAATCTCTGAGTGAACTAAATGCTTCTCTTCAGCCTTGGCTGGCTGCAGATACACTCTTTGTGTATCTAATGGATTACTGAGTATCTCCATGTGGCTGTCTCATGCATACCTCAAATTCAGCATGTCCAAAATTGGACCCATCACCCACTGCCTGACTCAGAAACCTAGATGTCTTCCTTGACTCCTTGGTGTCTCCGAACATCATATCCTATCCTCAGGTTCTCTTAATAATATAACTGCTGAAGTACCTCTTCAGTCCGTATGCTTTTTCTATCCTTCTACTATAATCTTGGTGAGGCTAGCATTATGTCTTCCCTGAACTATTGCAACAAATTCCTAATAGGTCTCTCCACGTTTGGTTAATTGTTCTTTCAGAATAACATTTCAAACATATAAATTTGACCCCCTGAGCATCTGCTTAAAACTTTTTGTCACATGCTCTCTCTGTTGCCCTTTGGCTAAAGCCCCACTCTTACATAGCTTATTCTAGACCCTGAACAATGTGACCTCCCTCTCCAGTTTGATTTCTTGCAGCTTATTTGAGGCCCTCCAGACACATTGAACTCAACACTCCACTTCTACCTACCTAATCCGTGTAATGTTGTTGTTTCCTTTTGTCTCTGTTAAATATTCTATTCTTCCTTGATTCCTAGATTAGGATAGGTCCCCTGCTTTGTGGTCTCCGAGTCCCCTCTGTTTATTCATCAGAACTCTCGTGGGATTGTATTACCTATTTAATTGTCTTTGGTAAAACTCAAGTTCCATCGTATCCTTGGTGCCTAGTGCAGGTCCTGTTCATGCTTAGTAAATTACCTATTTCTTGAACCAATGATTAAATGAAGCTCTAGCTGTGCTGTTCTCCACTGCTCTATTCAGAGTCACGCATTCTGAAAAAAATTGATTTGTGTTCATCTTCAGAGCCTCAAGAAGTATGTGTCTTTGCTTTTAATGTACACTTTTAACTTGCTTTTTAAATTTAATTACCTGTTTTGAATAATAATGTAGTCCCATGGTTAATAATTAAGTTCCAAAGGATATATATTAGAAAGTCTTCATCATATCCCTGCCCGCTAGCCACCTGAGTCTTCTCCCAAGAGATAACCAGTATTACCAGGTTCTTGTATATGTGTGCAGGGATTTGTTTTGCATTTTCAAGGAAATATTTGTATATTTGTACTTATATGTAATATAGATATTTGTAAATATGTATTTTTATGTATGTATATTTATATTTGTAAATATATATATTTTCTCTACAGATGGTATATGGTACACACTGGTGCTTATTACTTTTATTTAATAATGATATCTTGGAAGAACCTGTGAATACATAAATAATAGTCTCTATGGCTGCCTTTTATTATTGGTTAAATATACCACCCTTTAGATTGTTCCCAATCTGTAGCTCTTACACAGCCAATACTGTGTAATCTTGAACTTTGGTCATTTTTTGCGTATTGATGACTATATCTGTAGGATAAGGTCCTAGAAGTAGAATTGCTGGGTCATAGAATTGTATTTTTTTAATTTCAGTAGATCTTGACAATTTGCTTCTAAGAGAATATGTGAATTTACCTTCTTATCTGCACAAGTGCTCCTTGTCCACAACAATGTACAACATAAATTTTTGAGATTTGCTAGCCTGGATTATAGAGTTTAGAATTTATAGAGTTTAGTAGAATGTTTTCTTCTGAAGTTAAATGGCCCAGAAAAGATAACATACTTAATTTATAAAGTGTTTATGAGGTCCAGACATATAATGAAAAGCATTTAAGTTCTAGTGTTATGATAGCTAGTATAGAAAAACAAGATGCCATGTGTTATTAAAAGTTTTTGAAAAATACACATTACTGTTTTTAACCTAATAAACTTGAACAGCCTTACTAAATAATAGATTGGTATTTTTCCTACTCTGAACACAGTTAAATAAATTTGTGCTAATGAAGTTATTTCCCTGTATTTTTTTCAGTTTGTACTTGGTTAACTCACTTAAGTAGATTGCCTTGTTATTCGAGGCCAGATCAAGGAACTAAATCTCTTAAAGCCAGTTCGTCCCTGTTCTTTTACTGTTCAAAATGCCAGCTTTTGACTGGAAGGGTAGTTGGGTGAAAGTGTGTGTGTTGTTTATTTGTTCATCAACCAATATGTATTGAGTATTTTAGGCAGTGCACTAGTTATTGAGTATAAAGCAATGGGAAAAATCCACAAAAATATGTCTCCACATGGAGCCTTCATCCGTACAGAGGAAGTGGAAGATGCACAGCTATGCCACTTAATAACTTGTTCTTTTTTTAATGGAGAGAAATCACATCAGCATGTTTGTTGAAGGGAAGAAGCCAGAGGGATGAGAAGAGACTGAAAAGAAAGAGCAAGGAAAGACTAATCACTATATCAAGATTTTGGAGAACATGGATCAAGTGATCCTTAACATGACCTTTGAAGGCTTTATGTGATCAGGCTCTTAACTTTTCTTCTGTGTCACCTTACACACTTACCTCCTTGCTCCCATTGTTGAGCCTCACTGGCTTTCTTTTAGTGATTTTTACTACCTCAGAGTTTTTGTACAAACTCTTCCCTTCACCTCAGATTTTCTTACTGCCCACTCTGCCTGACTCAATTGTTGCTTTTAGTTCTCAGCTTAAATATTATTTCTGTACTTGTCAAAGGGGTCTTTTCTGACTCACGAATCAAAATTTGACACGTTACATTTTCTTAAACTTTGTCACACATTGTAAGTATACATTTATTTTTGTGCCCCTTTTTTTGAAGCCATATACCAGGTCTCTGTGGTTCTCTACTATAAACTTAGCATCTTGGAGCACCGGGGGTGGCTCCGTCAGTTAAATGGCCGGCTCTTGATTTCGGCTCAGGTCATGATCTCAGGGTCCTGGGATCGAGCCCCGCATCAGGCTCTGCACTCAGCGGGGAGTTTGTTTCAGGATTCTCTCTCCCTCTGCCCATTTCCCTCCCTTCAAATAAATAAATAAATAAATCTTAAAAAAAATAAACTTAGTATCTAGTATGGTATCTGGCACATAGCAGGCATCCATTGAACACTGACTGAATGAGTTATGAACTTAACACCAGCAATGAATAGATTAACCAAGTCCTCACATTCTCAATAATTTTTTTTTAAAGATTTGATTTATTTATTTGACAGATAGAGACACAGCGAGAGAGGGAACACAAGCATGGGGAGTGGGAGAGGGAGAAGCAGCTTCCTGCTGAGCAGGGAGCCCGATGTGGGGCTGGATTCAGGACCCCGGGATCATGACCTGAGCTGAAGGCAGACGCTTAATGACTGAGCCACCCAGGCACCCCACATCCTCAATAATTTAAAACCTTTTCAAGGTTTTATGGGTTAGGTGTGGGGGGAGGGCTGAATAGGCAGAATTGAGGATTTTTAGGGCGGTGAAAATACTGTGTATGGTACTATAATGGTGGGTACGTCTCATTATACACCTGTCCACACTTACAGAACGTATAGCACCAAAAGTGAATCATAATGGGCTTTGGGTAATTATGATATGTCAATGCAGGTTTATCAGTTATAATGAATGTACTAGCCTGGTGGGGGATGTTGATAATGGGTGAGGCTATGCATATGTGGGGGCAGGGAGTATATGGAAAAATCTCTGTCTTCTGTTTAATTTTGCTGTGTACCTAAGACTGCTCTAAAAACATTGTCTTTAAAAAACAAAACATGCTGTATTCTAGGAATATACCCAAGAGAAGTAGAAGCACCTGTCCATATGACAATATGTACATTGATGTTTATAACATTTTTCATAATAACCAACAGGTGAAAACCCCCAATGTCCATCAGCTGATGAGTAAACAAAACTGTGGTTTATTCATATGATGGGATATGACAACATAGACATTGAAAACATGTTTAGTGAAAATAGCCACTCGCAAAAGACCCCATTATATGATTTAATTTATATGAAATGTCAAGAATAGACAAATCTCTAGAGACAGAAAGTAGATTAATGATTGCTTATGTTGGGAAGGGGGGTGTTGGAAGAATGAGGAAGTTATGGCTAAAGGATATGAAGTGTTTTTGGGGGTGATTAAAATATTACAAAATTGATGATTGCAAATATCTGAATATACTAAAAACCATTAAATTTTATACTTTTAATAGGTGAATTGTATATTATGTGAATTATATCTCAATAAAGTTTTGAAAAAACTTCATAGGTAACAGTGGGGAGTTCTATTTAAGCTTGTATTATTATTAATAAAGGTGAACATTTTTTGTATTTTTTGTCAATCGTAGTACTTTTTGTCAATCTCCTCCTACTTTTTAAAACTTTCCCTGGGGGCACCTGGGTGGCTCAGTTGGTTGGGCATCCCGATTCTTGATTTTGGGTCGGGTTGTGTTCTCAGGGTTGTGGGATCGAGCCCTATGTCGGGCTCCGTGCTCAATGGGAGAGTCTGCTTGGGATGCTCTGTCTCCCTCTCCCTGTGCCCCTTTCCCCACTCGCATGCATACGTTCTCTCTCAAATAAATAAATCTTTAAAACTGGTTGACTGGCCTTGATTGTACTATGTTATCTGAGTTTTCTTTCTACTTCTTGATCTATTCTTCTTAATCTCTTTTCTAAGTTCTTGTTCTTTGTCCACTTAAGTGTTGGTGTTTCCCAGTGTTCTATCATGGGTCCCTTTTATTTCCCTGTGTTTTCCCTAGTTACTGGGATTTACTTTTTTTTTAATTGAGATAGAATTCACATATCATAAAATTAACCCTTTTTAGGCAATAAACTAAAAAATGAGACTAATCTAAAAAGCTTCTGCACGGCAAAGGAAACCATCAGCAAAATGAAAAGGCAGCCTATCAAATGGAAGAAAATATTTGCAAGTCATATATCTGATAAGGGATTAATATCTAAAATATGTTAAGAATTCAGTATCTAAAAACCAGACAATCTGATTTAAAAATGGGCGGAGGCCCTGCATAGACATTTTTCCAAAACACACATACACATGGCTGTTAATCAAAAAGACAAGAAATGACAAGTGTTGGTGAGGATGTGGAGAAAAGGGAACCCTCATGCACTGTTGGTGAGAATATAAATTGGTACAACCACTGTGGAACACAGTATGGAAATGCCTCAGAAAATTAAAAATAGAACTGTCATGTGAGGGGCGCCTGGGTGGCTCAGTTGTTAAGTATCTGCCTTCGGCTCAGGTCATGATCCCAGGGTCCTGGGATGGAGCCCCGAATCGGGCTCCCTGCTCAGCGGGGAGCCTGCTTCTCCCACTCCCACTCCCCCTGCTTGTGTTCCCTCTCCCGCTATATCTCTCTGTCAAATAAATAAATAAAATCTTAAAAAAAAGAACTATCATGTGATTGAGCAATTCCATGTGTGGTTATTTATCCAAGGGAAATGACACCCTATCTAGAAAAGATATTTGCACCCCCATGCTCTAAGACATGGAAACAACCTAAGTGTCCATTGATAATGGATGAATAAAGAAAATGGAATGGAATATTTTTTAGCCATAAAAAGATGAAAGGAATCTTGCCATTTGTGACAACATGGATGGACCTTGAGGGCATTATGCTAAGTAAAATAATTCAGATAAAGAGAAATACCATATGATCTCCTAAAATGTGGAATCTAAAAAAACAAAAACTGAACTCATTGATACAGAGAACAGGTTGGTGATTGCCAGCAGTGGCGTTGAGGAGTGAGCAAAATGGGTAAAGGCAGTCAAAAGGGATAAACTTCCAGTTGTAAAATAATCTTGGGGATGGAATATTCATCATGGGGACTATAGTTAATAATATTGCATATTTGAAAATTGCTAAGAGTACATCTTAAAAGTTCTAATTGCAAAAAAATGTGTCGCGGGGCGCCTGGGTGGCTCAGTCGGTTAAGCGGCTGCCTTCAGCTCAGGTCATGATCCCAGGGTCCTGGGATCGAGCCCTGCATGGGGCTCCCTGCTCAACGGGAAGCTTGCTTCTCCCTCTCCCTCTGTCTGCTGCTCTGCCTACTTGTGCTCTCTCTCTAGCTCTGTTAAATAAATAAAAATCTTTATTAAAAAAATATGTAGCTATGTGATGATGGATGTTAACTAGACTTATTGTGGTGATCATTTACAGTATCTACAAATATTGAATCCTTATGTTGCATGGCTGAAACTAATATAATGTTATATTATAGCCAGATGAGGAAAACCTTTCACCCTTTTAAAATACACAATTCAGTGATTTTAAGTATATTCACAGTTGTTCAACTGTTATCACAGTCTAATTTCAAAACATTTCATCACCCCAAACAAATCCATACCCATTGGCAGTCACTGTGCATTCCCTCCTTGCTCCAACCCCCTAGCATCCACTACTTAATTTTCTGTCTTTGTGGACTTGCCTATTCTGGACACTATAAGTTGGAGGTATACCATATGTAACCTTAAATGTCTTGTCTTTTTTTTTTCAAGATTTTATTTATTTATTTGAGAGAGAGAATGAGAGAGAGAGAGAGAGCATGAGAGGGGGGAGGGTTCCGAGGGAGAAGCAGACTCACTGCTGAGCAGGGAGCCCGATGCGGGACTCGATCCCGGGACTCCAGGATCATGACCTGAGCCGAAGGCAGTCACTTAACCAACTGAGCCACCCAGGCGCCCTAAATGTCTGACTTCTTTCACTAACCATAAACTATGCTCAAAGTTTATCCATTTTGTATGTTTCAGTACCTATACCTGAATAATATTCCATTTTACTTACTCATTTGTCAGTTGATGGGCATTTGGGTTGGGTTGGGTTTTTGTTTGAGGGGAGGTGTTTTATTTTTGTGTTTGTGTTTCTTTTTTTGCTGTGCTACTATGAGTAGCACTCATCTACATGTTTTTGTGTGGACATGTGTTTTACAGTTTTTGGGGTGTATACCTAAGAGTGAAATTGCTGGGTCATATGATAACTCTGTGCTGAACTTTCTGAGGAATTTTCTACTGTTTTCCATGGCTACACCATTTTGCATTCTCACCAATAATATTTGAGGGTTCCAACTTTTCCACATCCTTGCCAAAAAACTTGTTATTGTTTGTCTTTTTTATTATAGCCATCCTCCTGGTTGTGAATGTGCTTATTAGCCATTTGTATATCTTTTTTTTTGGTGAAAAATGTCTCTTTAGATTCTTTCCCATTTTTAAAATCAGGTTTTTTGTTGTTGAGTTGTAAAAGTTCTTTGTATGTCTGGATATTATTTCCTTATCAGATGTATGCTTTGCATTTTCTCCCATCCTCTGGATTGTGTTTTCCCTTTTTGGTTAGTATTCTTTGAAGCACAAAAGTTTTTAATTTTTTTTAAAAGGTTTTATTTATTTGAGAGAGAATACGAGCAGAGGGAGGGGCAGACTGACAAGCAAATTTGCTGATGGGCAGGGGGCCTAATACAGGACTCATTCCCAGGACCCTGAGATCCTGACCTGAGCCAAAGTCAGATGCTTAACCGACTGAGCCACCCAGGTGCTCCCAAAAGGTTTTAATTTTGATGAAGTCCAATCTATTCATCTTTTGTTGCTTGTGCTTCTGTTATTCTAAGAAACCATTGCCTAATCTAAGGTGTGATATGCTTTTATGTCCTCTTACTTTTATAGTCCTTTCCATGACCTATATCACCTAAAATATTTGCATATGTTCTTTGATCTTCACAGTCATTCTTGACCTTTCAACATAGAGAGCAAATTAATTTAGCATTTGTGAAAAATACACTGCAGTTTGATAGAAGATCAATAAGGTCTTAGAATATAATGAAATCTTAGTCTTGAAGTTGCCTTTGTTGCCAGAATTGAAGGATTGCTAGAGGTTGCCTCTTGTGTGTGTAGGTGTGCATATCTCATATAATGTGTCTCGGATTTAAAGAAATCCTAGTAAGCACAGCATGAAAGCAGGCATGAAGAGATACACGGGAAGTGGAGTTTAAACTTGAACTATGGTAAAGATGATTTGTTTGGTTACTTTTGTGATCCTCTGTCCTTAATTACTTTAAAACAGATCAATGGCATGGGTTTCATTTGATTAAAAACCCTTTAAGTTGTACTAAAACATCTGGGAAAAGAAGAAAAATAAATGCATTAGAAGGGGTTGTTTTTGAAGATTTTATCTGTTTGAGAGAGAGACAGCTTGAGCGTGTTCTCATGCGAGCCCAAGTTGGGGAGGGGCGGAGAAGGAGGAAGAAGGGAGGGAGAGGGAGAGAATCTCTCAAGCAGACTAGTGCAGAGCCCAATGTGCTGGGTCTCACAACCGGGAGATCATGACCTGAGCTGAAACCAAGAGCCGGACGCTCAACCAAATTAATCACCCAGGCGCCCTAGAAGGGATTTAAAAAAGAGAGAGAGCATGAAAAATGCATAAAATTGTTATCTCTATACATATTGTAGTAAATATGGGTGATTGATATCTGAGATTTGCTTCTAAATAATCCATTTGTAATGGTGGGATGAAGGGCATTAGGATTGGCCATGTGTTAGACATTTATGAAACTGAATGAAAGGTATTTGGTGCTTATAATATATTGTATATGTTTGTAATTTTTCATAACAAAAAAAATACAAATAAAATTAAAACTTTTCAGAAATGTCTCTTGAGACCATATCTTTCTCTTGAGTTTCAGGTCTCCCATCGAGATATTTCCACATGGATTTCCTGCCAGTATTTCAAATGAAACTCATCAAAAATGGAATCCATTGTCTTTTATCTCCATATTTCTGTATTGACTGTATTCCTTATCTAGGCTAATGAAAACACCATGTACCTGGTTTCCTTAGAAATCTCAGACATTGTCAACTTTCCTAATTTCTTGAGGATTTTTGCTCCTGACTCACTGTTACTATCTCCTATCCTATTCCTATCATATTTTTTGGTAAATGCAATATTGATGTATAGGTGATCCTTCCATTACCCTGGCCTCTCAGTTCTCTGAACTTCTTTCCTTCCTTTCAGTGATCCTGGCCCTTGGCCTTAGCTCACTCACTATATATCCTTAAATTTCCTTGCAGTCTCTCCATAATCTCAGCTCCAGGCATGTCCCATTTTTTTCAGTCACCACTGTATGTTTCCAGCATATTCCTTCTAGTACCCTGATTTCACTAATCTTTTGACCCCACTAGGATTTGTAATCCTACTACTTTTTATTGTTCCTTACTCCTCATGTCCTTAATTATTTATAAGCACTGTCTCATATGTATATTCCCTTGCCCCCCCCCTTGATTGGCAGATCACACCCTCACATATATTTTAAACCTCCTTGTCCTTGCTTAATTGTCTGAAATTGACTGAAGGGGAAAAATTGTGTTTATGCTGACTGACCACAATTTAAATTTGTGGTTGCTTTTTTTTTTTGCATGAGCAATCATTATCTCTACCCATTCACTCTTTCTTAGCTGACTTTTGTCATAAAATCCGTAGTGTTTATTTATTCACCCATACTCTCAGCAGATGGCCTTGCTTGCCATTTACCGCTGAGAAATGTAAGCACTCAGAAAAGAGCTGCTAGTCTTCACATCTACCTAAGTACCAATATCTGCACCTGTAACTCTGCCTTATTTTGCCATGAATAAACTCTTTTGGTTCCTATGTTAGGCCATTTATCTCCACTTGTGCACTAGATCCTATCCCCTTTTCAGCTGCCCAAAGTTACCTCTTCATCAGTCCATTCTTTGCTTTGCATCATCAATATTTTCTTCTCTTATGAATCATTTTCATCAATATTGGAATGCTGTTATTTCAGTCATCTTAAAAAAAAACAACCTCTTTGTTCTCATTTTCACTTTTAGGCATTTGCTCTTGTTTTACTTGATAAGGTTAACAGTATTTGACACTGTTGATTCACTCTCTTTTCCCTGAAATACCTTCTTTACTTGCCTCCTAGAATTCCCATGTTCCTGATTTTTCTAAATTTCCTCATGCAGCTACTTCATCTTTTTTGCTGTTATCTCATTATCTCTCTCTGACTTTTGTACACTGAAGAGCAGGTCTTCCACCCACATTGTCTTGGTGATCATGTCCACCTTCATTGCCTTTAATACTTTGTCATTGGTTTCCAAACCTTCTTTAATTATTGCCCTCCTCCAAAGAGCTGTTTGAGACTTTTTTCCCTAATCACACCTTCCCATGAAATTTTAATAACATATATACTGTTTATATGCTATGGCCCTTTGGAGAGCCACAGGCCATTGTAATATCTAAGATGTCTGCTTCCAAAGAACCAGTTTTTGCCTTCTTGGGAGCAGTATCACCCCTGTAGAGAATGCGTGATCTATATGCTGACAATTCTCAAGCTTTTGTCTTTAGTCTGGACCATCCTACATGTACATACTACATACCATATAGTATGTACTATATACGTGGACACCCTGTATCTACAGTAGATGTCCAGTAGATATCTCAAACTTAATTTGTACAAAACCAACTCATACTCTGACTTTAACCTAGCTTCATAATGAACTTCTGTGGCTTTACATTTCTTTGCATACCTTTTGTTCTAGCCACATTGAATTTGCTGTTCCATATTTTACCTAGTGGTAAAAGGGTTTAAAGTACTGATCAACTATTTTTCTTAATCCATATTGGCCAGGCATTGAAAATAGAAATATTCTTGGCTCAGAGCATCTATCATCATAGGCTTCTATAGGAAGAGTGGAGCAGAGATTGTATTAACAAATTCCTGGGAGAAGGAGTGACATTGCAATCAGGGATTGAGAATTTGGCACACTGCAGGAAATGTGCGCTATCTTTATATCCCCTTTCCTTTCTTTTTTTATAATTTTTTATTTAAATGCAATTTAGTTAACATGTAGTGCATTACTAGTTTCAGGGCAAGAATTTGGTGATTCATCAGTTGCATATAACTCCCAGTGCTCATTACATCACGTGCCCTCAATGCCCATCACCCAGTTACCCAATGCCCCCAACCCACCTCCCCTCTAGCAACCCTCAGTTTGTTTCCTGTTTGCCCCCTCTCTGTTTTTATCTTTATTTTTCCTTCTCTTCCCCTAAGTTCATCTGTTTCTTAAATTCCACATATGAGTGAAATCATTTGGTATTTGTCTTTCTCTGATTGACTTATTTCCCTTTGCTTAATACCCTCTAGTTCCGTACACGTCGTTGCAAATAGCAAGATTTCATTCTTTTTGATGGCTGAATAATATTCCTCTGTGTGTGTGTGTGTGTGTGTGTGTGTGTGTGTGTACATTTTATCCATTCATCTGTGGATGGACATCTGGACTCTTTCCATAGTTTGGCTATTGTCAACATTGCTGTCATAAAATTGGGGTGCATGTGCCCCTTCACTATTTGTATCCTTTGGATAAATACTTAGTAGTGCAATTTCTAGGTCATATGGTAGTTCTGTTTTTAACTTATGAGGAACCTCCATACTGTTTTCCAGAGTGGCTGCACCAGTTTGCATTCCCACCAACAATGTAAGACAGTTCCCCTTTTTCTGCATCCTTGCCAACTTCTGTCATTTCCTGAGTTGTTAATTTTAGCCATTCTGACTGGTGTGAGGTGGTATCTCATTGTGGTTTTGATTTGTATCCCCTGATGCCAAGTGATGTTGAGCATTTTTTCATGTGTCTATTAGCCACTTGTATGTCTTTGCAGAAATGTCTGTTCATGTCTTCTGTCCATTTCCTGGCTGGATTGTTTGGTTTTTTGGGTGTTAAGTTTGATAAGTTCTTTATAGATTTTGGATACTAGCCCTTTATCTGATATGTCATTTGCGAATATCTTCTCCCATTCCGTAGGTTGCCTTTTACTTTTGTTGATTGTTTGCTGTGCAGAAGCTTTTTATCCTGGTGAAATCCCAATAGTTCATTTTTGCTTTTGTTTTCCTTGCTTTTAGAGACGTCTCTAGCAAGAAGTTGATGGGGCCGAGGTCAAAGAGGTTGCTGCCTGTGTTTTCCTCTAGGATTTTGATGGATTCCTATCTCGCATTTAGGTTATTCATCCATTTTGAATTTATTTTTGTGTGTGGTGTAAGAAAGTGGTCCAGTTTCATTCTTTTGCCTGTGACTGTCCAATTTCCCCAGCACCATTGGTTGAAGAGACTGTCTTTTTTCCATTGGATATTTTTTCCTGCTTTGTTGAAGATTAGTTGACCATAGAGTTGAGGGTCCATTTCTGGGTTCTCTATTCTGTTCCATGGATCTCTGTGTCTGTTACTGTGCCAGTACCATACTGTCTTGATGATTATAGCTTTGTCATGCAACTTGAAGTCTGGAATTGTGATGCCTCCAGCTTTGGTTTTCTTTTTCAGCATTCCTTTGGCTATTCGGGGTCTTTTGTATGATTCCATACAAATTTTAGGATTTTTTTGTCCAGCTCTGTGAAAAATGCTAGTGTTATTTTGATAGGGATTACATTGAATATGTAGATTGCTTTGGGTAGCATACATTTTAACAGTATTTGTTCTTCCAGTCCATGAGCATGTAATGTTTTTCCACTTCTTTGTGTCTTCCTCAGTTTCTTTCATCAGTGTTCTATATTTTTCAGAGTACAGATACAGATTTTTTATCTCTTTGGTTAGGTTTATTGCTAGGTATCTTATGGTTTTTGGTGCAGTTGTAAACGGAATCGATTCCTTGATTTCTCTTCCCGCTGCTTCATTGTCAGTGTATAGAAATGCAGTAGACTTCTGTGCATTGATTTTATGTTCTGTGACTTTGCTGAATTCCTGTATGAGTTTAGCAACTTTTGGGTGGTGTCTTTTAGGTTTTCTATATAAAGCATCATGTCATCTGTGAAGAGTGAAAGTTTGACTTCTTTGCTGATTTGGATGCCTTTTATTTCTTTTTGTTGTCTGATTGCTGAAACTACAACTTCCAGTACTGCGTCCAACAACAGTGGTGAGAATGGACATCGCTGTTGTGTCCCTGATCTTAGGGGAAAAGCTCTCAGTTTTTCCCCATTGAGCATGATATTTGCTGTGGGTCTTTGGTATATGGCATATGATGTTGAGGTATGTTCTCTCTATCCCTGCATGGTAGAGGGCTCTCTGCCTGCTGTTCTGCCTACTTGTGCTCTCTCTCTCTCTCTCTGTCAAATAAATAAATAAAATCTTTAAAAAAAAAAAAAAGGATGTTGTATTTTGTCAAATGCTTTTTCTGCATCTACTGAGAGGATCATATGGTTCTTATTCTTTCTTTTATTAATGTGGTGTATCATGTTGATTGATTTGTGCATGTTGAACCACCCCTGCAGCCCAGGAATAAATCCCTCTTGGTCGTGGTGAATAATCCTTCCAATGTACTGTTGGATCCTATTAGCTAGTATCTTGGTGAGAATTTTTGCATCCATGTTAGTCAGTCATATTGGTCTGTAACTCTCCTTTTTAGTGGTGTCTTTATTTTGGGGATCAAGGTAATACTTGCCTCATAAAATGGAAGTTTTCCTTCCATTTCTATTTTTTGGAACAGTTTCAGAAGAATAGGTATTAATTTTTCTTTAAGTGTTTGGTAGAATTCCCCTGGGAAGCCATCTGGCCCTGGACTCTTGGTTCTTGGGAGATTTTTAATTACTGATTCAAATTCTTTGCTGGTTATGCGTCTGTTCAGGTTTTCTCTTTCTTCCTGTTTCAGTTTTGGTAGTTTATATGTTTTTCTTTTGTAAGACTTTATTTATTTATTTGAGAGAGAGAGGGTGAGAGATCACAAGCAGGGGGGAGGGGTAGAGGGAGAAGCAGACTCCCCGCTGAGCAGGAAGCCTGATGCGGGACTCAATCCTAGAACCCTGAGATCATGACCTGAGCTGAAGGCAGACACCTAACCGACTGAGCCACCCAGGCGCCCTAGTTTATGTTTCTAGGAATGCATCCATTTCTTCCAGATTGCCTAATTTGTTGGCATACAATTGCTCATGATATTCTCTTGTAATTGCTTGTATTTCTTCAGTGTTGGTTGTGATCTCTCCCCTTTCATTCATTATTTTATCTATTTGGGTCCTTTCTCTTTTCTTTTTTTTTTTAAGATTTTATTAATTTGACAGGGAGAGAACACAAAAAGGGGGAGCAGCGGGCACAGGGAGAGGGAGAAGCAGGCTCCCTGTGGAGCAGGTAGCCCAATGCGGGGCTCGATCCCAGGACCCTGAGATCGTGAGCTGAGCCAGAGGAAGACACTTAACTGACTGAGCCACCCAGGCGCCCTTCTCTTTTCTTCTTGATAAGTCTGGCTAGGGGTTTATCAATCCTGTTAATTCTTTCAAAGAACCAGCTCCTAGTTTCATTGATCTGTTCTACTGTTCTTTTTTGTTTGTTTCTATTTCATTGATTTCAGCTCTAATCTTTATTATTTCTCTTCTCCTGCTGGACTCAGGCTTTATTTGCTTTCTTTTTGCAGCTCCTTGAAGTATAAGTTTAGGTTGTGTATTTGAGACTTCTCTTGCTTCTTGAGGAAGGCCTGAATTGCTATATACTTCCCTCTTAGGACCTCCATTGCTGCATCCCAGAGGTTTTGAACTCTCGTGTTCTCTTTCTTTATTTCTTTTTTTTTTTAATTTATTTATTTGACAGAGAGAGAGGCAGCAAGAGAGGGAACACAAGCAGAGGGAGTGGGAGAGGAAGAAGCAGGCTTCCCGCTGAACAAGGAGCCCAATGCAGGGCTCTATCCCAGGACCCTGGGATCGTGACCTGAGCTGAAGGCAGACGCTTAACTGACTGAGCCACCCAGGCGACCCTGAACTATCATGTTTTCATTTTCATTTGCTTCCATGTATTTTTTTAATTCTTTAATTTTCTGGTTGGACCCATTCATTCTTCGGTAGGATGTTCTTTAACCTCCATGAATTTGTGGTCCTTCCAAATTTCTTCTTGTGGTTCACTTCAGGTTTCATAACACTGTGGTCTGAAATTATGCATGGTATGATCTCAGTCTTTTTGTACCAGTTGAGACCTGATTTGTGACCCAATATGTGATCTATTCTGGAAAATGTTCAGTGTGCACTTGAAAAGAGTGTGTATTCTGCTGCTGTAGGATGAAATGTTCTGAATATATCTAAGTCCAGTGTGCCATTCAAAGCCCTTGTTTCCTTGTTGATCTTCTGCTTAGATGTTCTGTCCATTGCTGTGAGTGGGATGTGAAAGTCCCCTACTATTACTGTATTATTATCAGTGAATTTCTTTAATTGTTTTTATTAATTGATTTCTATATTTGGCTGCTCCCAAGTTAGGGTCATAAATATTTACAGTTGTTAGATCTTCTTGTTGGATAGACCCCTTTTTAATGTACATCCCCTTTTTCTTGGTCATGGTCATCATTTGAAAGAAAATGTTTTAGTCTGTTCTGGCTGCTATAACAAAATACATAGAGTGAATGGCTTAAACACCCGACATTTCTCACAGTTCTGGAGGGTGGAAGGTCCAGTCAGGATAAAGGTGCTGGCTGATTGGGTTCTTGATAAGAGCCTACTTTCCGTCTTGCAGAGGGCCTTCTCATTTTGTCCTCACTTGGCAGAGAGAGCAGCTCCCTCTTCCCCTTGGAAAGCCTCTGATCCCATCCTGAGGGTGCCACCCTCAGGACCTCATGTAACTCTCATTACCTCTCAAGGGTTTCATCTCCAAACGCCATCCTATTGGATGGCTAGGACTTAAACGTCTGAGTTTGTGGGAGGACACAATTTGGTCCATCACAAAGGAGTTAGGGGTAAATGTTCTGAATTTGGAGTGCTATTCAAACAATAAAATAATGCATGAAGGAATGCATTTTTTATGTAGTTAAGAATGTGACTTCTTTAAAGTTAAACTAACTGATTTTCAGTGATGGCTGGTTTGATACTGTACTAGTGTGACTAAAGACAGCATTTTCAATGAAGATTTCATCTACGTAGCAGTTTTAGTTTGAATGTTTAAGTGTTTAAATGTATCATTATTTGGCTTGGTAGACAATTTCCATTTTCTTCGTTTTCTGGTGAAAAAGTGCTTTTTTAGAATATGGGTTTTTGAAAATCACGATGTGTTTATAATACTCTTTAAGGCTTCCAGGGAAGCTTTTCTGTCCCATTATCCTGGAAGGCAGGAAGAGTTGACAGGCTGGATTTTGAATACTAGGGATTTTTTCTTATTAGTGTTGGCCTATGTTGCTATTTCTGTAGACAGTAGCAAGTTTCTCGTCTAAGTGTTACATGGTAAGATTCATTTCAGTAGAATATTCAGATTACTTTATCAGCGAGAGGTTTTTTTGAAAGATCTTGATGTTATCAGTCAGATTGGTGTCCCCCTTAGCATATATGCAATGAAATAGCATTGCGTTTGGTCACCGGAGTTCAGGCCTTAAATTTCCTAATGAAAGTAAGGAGGGTAGCCGAAAACCAGTTGAAATAGCTGAACATCTTATGTTTTTGACAGTTTTGTGTGTTATGTTTAAATTTTGTCAAAAAACATATGTACACGTTCACATTACCTGGGTTACTATTGTTGAAAACATTCCAAAAGATCCCTATCTCTTGTTAGGATGTGTTTAAGCGTAAGAGAAGATGGTATCTGCATGTCGCTATGAAAAGTTCACAGAATAGCACAGCTGTATTGGTATAGAATTCCCTTTTGAGTAAATAAGAATTTAAGCTAGGGAGCAATTAGATACCATTGCTTAATGTATGCAGCTGAACATCTGTGAAAGGCAGTTTTTCAAATCTTTGGACTACCAGCAATGTGTTATTTTAACTCCACCGCTTGTAAAACTGTGGTATTCTAGATAGCAGATCTTTCATTTTAAACAAATGAGGAAAGATATGTTTTGGGTATTCTGTCACCCAAGGGAATATAGATATGAAGAATGCCTTTTTAGTAAAAATGTGTTGAGATTTATTTAGTTAATAAACTTTATGAAGTTTTTTATTTTTTTTAAAGATTTTATTTATTTATTTGAGAGAGAGAATGAGATAGAGAGAGAGCACGAGAGGCGGGAGGGTCAGAGGGAGAAGCAGACTCCCCGCTGAGCAGGGAGCCCGATGTGGGACCCGATCCCGGGACTCCAGGATCATGACCCGAGCCGAAGGCAGTCGCTTAACTAACTGAGTCACCCAGGCGCCCTATGAAGTTTTTTAAATGCTGTTTTATGGTTTGGGGATTTTTTTTAGAAATTCTGTTTTTATGTTCCCTTTACTAGTGTTTTTGGACAGTTTTTAATCTTCTTTTCTCCTAACCCCAAATATGCAAAGTGAGATCAGGAAACTACAGTGATTTAATACTTCTTAATGGCATCATGGCCCCTTTATGACATTTTTCTTACTGCCTGTGGAATTCAGAATAGAACTTCCCTAAAAGGCTGCACAATGGGTTCTTCTAAATGACAAATCTGCCCAGATTGTTAGTGTACAGTGTGGTTCATTCATCACAAAAAAACACCCCAACAAGATCGGACATTTTCCTGTCACCCCAGAGAAACTGAACAGTATTAGATTTTCACATCCCTCTTCAAAACAATGGCTAGATAAGGTAAGAATCTGAAAATTTGTGGTTTGTGTACAATATGATTTGTCCCGTATTTTAAGTTGTATTTTCTTCATGAAAATTCTTAGCTGTATCATTTCCAGTTTTTTCTTCTGGTATTAAAATTCCAGCTTTGTGCTTTTAAAGTCTAAGAGGAGAAATGCTAGAGCTCTTTAATTTAGTTATAATAGTAACATCTTAAAATGTGATAAACCAAAACAAAAAGGTCTCTATGTTTGGCAAAGTCACATTCCCTAGGGATTTACTAAACAGCAACAGCACTGTTACCAGTGTCAGCTGAGGCATTATTTGTGTCCTTCTCTAATGGCTCCTTGTTCCAGCAAAGCTATTGAAGAAGGTGTGACGCTTCCATAGTCCTCATTAAGGATTCTTTTCATCACTGCTTAGATTAGTTAACAAAACCTGGATATCAGAGTTTGGGAGTTTGACTTCTGCTGGATCTGCTTGTAATCATCTCTGACAAGTGACCACATTCTTTTCTGTCCTCATTTATTGGTTGGGGCATCTAGGAACAGATTGACATTTACTGTTGGAGAGAATATAAATAATAAATTATAAACTGCTTTGAGGTGTTTGGCAAGATAAGAAAGGATGTATAAATATTACTGTATAGTCAATGATGTTTTTAATTTCTAAATAATGCTTTTAGTGTGTCCTTTGGTTGTCATATTTAGAACTTTCTATTTTATTTTATTTTAATAAAGATTCATTTATTTGAGAGATTGAGAACATGCGCGGGGGTGGGACATGGAGGGACAGAGGGAGAGAGAATCTAAAGCAGATTTGCCACTGAGCATGGACCCCCCCCACCCCCATCGCAGGCTCCATCTAAAGACCTTGAAATCATGACCTGAGCCAAAATAGAGTTGAGGCTTAAGCGACTGAGCTAGGCCCCCCTAGTCTATTTTAAAGCAGCATTTTGGCAGTCTCTATTTTCCCAACTTTTTCCAATTTCACTGTTATAATATCAGGAAAAACTGTATTGTAAACTTAGTAAAGAGGTGGGGTTTTTTCATGTTCTTAGCATGGACCTTTTATAGTCTAAATTTAGTAAGTTGACAAAAAGGAATTGTACCTGTTTTAAAAGACAGCTGGAAAACAAACCTCTCTAAGACAATGAAAGTGAATATAACATGTTTTGCTTTGACTCCACTTTGAAAGATGCACTCAAATTTTTGAATTTGCATTCTACACTGGCACTTGGTTTCTATAACTAAATGTACAATTGATTTATTTTACTGGAATCGATATACCAGATTTATTTCAGAAAAATGAGAGGTATGTTGTTGCGATCAGTCACATGATTTAAATCACCAAAGTTTTGAGGTCAGTGTGTTTTAAGATAATTTATCAGGATTCTTTTCTGGTAGGAACTGAGTTGGAAGTGCAGCTTTCAGATATCTGTTAACCACCACTTATTTGGAGTATGCATATGTATTGTACTCATCCTTTAGAAACATTCTTCTAAGGACTTGTTCTGAATGTGTTATTTCATAATTCAGAGTAATATTTACTTCTTTATTTCGAGAATGGATATTTATGGTTGCTTGTCCTCTTTGTTTCTGCTTGCAAAGCTCCAAAAGGAGAGAACTAGATTTCATTACCATTTTTTTTTTTTAAAGTAAGCCCCAACTTGGGGCTTTAACTCATGACCCCAAGATCAAGAGTCACATGTTCTACTGACAGAGCCAGCCTGGTGCCCCCCTCGTTACCACTTTTTTTAAAAAGTCAAGATAAAAGAGGCTGTCAAATTATGCAGTGGTATTCTGATTGAAAATTGAAAAGGTTACTAGAGGTTTTATTAAGAAGAGATACCTAGAGTACTATGTATTTAAATTTATTAGCATATAAGCTAGATTTTTGTATTAGTTTTCATTACATGGCTATGTGCACATGAATGATGAGTGACTACTAGGTTTTTCAAAGTTTGTGTAAAATACTTTCAAATAATATTTTTAGCTAATGATATTTATAAAAGCATTAATTTTTGTCACTTTAAAATTTATGAACCTTTATTTATTTATTTATTTATTTGAGAGAGAGAGAAAGCACAGAGAGGAAGAGAGCACAATGGGAGAGGGAGAAGCAGACTTCCCGCTAAGTGGGGAGCCTAATGCAGGGCTTGATCGCAGGACTTTGGGATCATGACCTGAGTTGAAGGCAGATAGTTATTAACCGACTTAGCCACCGAGGCGCCCCTAAATTTATGAAACTTTAAACAAAAACATATTTTAACAACTTCAAAGGGTTCGGAAGTTGCCATAATAATCTTATAATTGAAGTTTTATTTTCACTGATAATTTTAGTTGTGTTATTCTTACATGTTTCAGTTTTATAAGAGTAATTAAGGTCTTACTATTTAGAAGTTTGGAAAGAAGATTTCATAGAAATAGCTCAAGAGGAGCTGATAAAAATAATATTTGCTTTTGGGGGAAGACTTGTCAAATGTATGCTTATGTATACCTCAACTCTGATTAGGGTAATTAGAAAAAACATGGAGTTTGTAATCCTAGGTATGCTAGAAGCAGCTGCAACCTTTTTAAAAATGGAGTGGGTCTGAAAAGAATTAATTGTTGCATTTTCACGTTTTTCCTAACATTCTACCACTGTATCCTTTTAATAAAATACATATATTTGTTAGCATTTTAAAATTCAATCTTTTAAATGGTTGTAATGATATTTTATTAGTATTCTTGGCTGTTTTATTTTGGCTGTTGTCTTCTGCATTTGCAACCAAATTATACTTTATATGCTAGACAAGGTTTATGCCAGCCTAATTGGTTGCTGGCGTTTCTAAGCCTCACAGCTGCTGTGAATTCAGCTGTGAACTAAGAAACATATAATAGGATCCTGTTTTCAGAGACCAAAAGCCAATTGTCAACATGTAAGATGTGTTTTTGACAGCTCAATAAATACGAGATTTTATAGCAATCTTAAGTAACCACCTTAATTTTAAAGATAAGAAAGTCCTGAAATGTATAGAATCTGTATGTTATTTTTGTTACTGGGGCAAAAGGTTGCTTAGATTCAGGTGTTTGTTCTCTATTCAGTCATTTAAAAAAATAATTTGTCTTAATATTTACTAATATATTAAAAAGTTGAGATCCAAACTGTTTTTTCAATTTCACTGCACAAAAAGTTGAGACTTAAATGATGCAAAGATATTTCTTAAAATGAACAAAACATAAAATGGCTTTGAAGTAAAGGTTATGTTTTCAAAATATTTCATATATTTATATTCTTTGATTTAGCAGTTAATAGTTTTGTAAATTATCCTGACATCTAAATTTGGAGTGAAATGTACATTTCTCTTGTGTTGAACCATATGAAATTGACTTTTTTTTGTTAAAAATGGTCAAATATGGAGGTGCCTGGGTGGCCCAGTCAGTTAAGTGCCTGCCTTTGGCTCAGGGTATATCTCAGGGTCCTGGGATCGAGCCTGCATCAGGGTGTGTGCTTCTCCCTCTCCCTCTCCCTCTGCCCCTCCCCCCCATGTGCTCTCTGTCAAATAAATAAAATTTTAAAAAATGGTCAAATATAGACCTTGTGATTTTTTTCTTAGTGATCATATGACTTAACTATATTTATAGTTATCATGATTTCATCATATTTAAAAAGTCTTAGTTCTCAGCAGAAACCTATGAGGATCCTGTTTTGAAACACAGTCATCTCCCATTTAGAGTCGGTAATCTGTTCTTAAATCAGATGTTGTATGTGAAAATACTGAGTGGGAGTCCATTTGCCTTTATTTTAAATGGGAAAAACCACAGTGTTCATCTTTGACCAAATTCCCTAAAACTATTTCATAAATGTAACTGACACTATAAAATCACCTACATGTAAGTAAACTATCATGTTTAACAAATAAAAAATAAGGGTGATAAATTGGTTTTATATGCAGTAAAATCTTTGCTTTCATTGTAATTGCATTTTGCCCATCTTCAGTGTTTTCTTTCAACATTTTCTTAAATATTTTGGGAGTCATTCAACACTGGGCAAAACAAGGACTAGGTAAATATGAGAGACTGGAAATGCATTCAGGATGAGCACACAAGTGTCAGAAAATGGCTCACAATGAGAATGATGCAAGCGTTATCCTGTGCCTACGTCTTGTATCATTTTGATACTCGGCATACTTCTTTTTTTTTAAAGATTTTATTTATTTATGAGAGAGAGAGAGAGAGAGAGAGAGCATGAGTGGGGGGGGCAGTGCAGAGGAAGAGGGAGAAGCAGTCTCCCGCTGAGTGGGGAGCACGACTCTGGTCTTAATCCCAGGATCCTGAGATCATGACCTGAGCTGAAGGCAGATGCTTAACTGAGCCACCCAGATGCCCCTCGGCATACTTTTTTATATGGAATTCTGACCATCTGTCATTTATATTTGGAACGTAACTCAGAACTTTTCTTGCATACTCTTTTGTTTAAAATGTGAATTGAGTTTTGGCATATACAAATTTATATATTTTCCCGTATAAACATTGGCCACGGTATCTTGCACGGAAAGATAAGTATGTTTTGTGAAGTTTGGGTATTAAAAATGAAGAGGTGTTCTACAGGGAAAATGGAGAGAGAGATTCTGCAGAATTTGCCTGTACTTCCCAAAACTTTCCAAGTAATTTTTTTACTTCCCTTTAAAAGATGACATTGTCTACACTGTAATTTTTCTTTACAAGTAATTGAAATAAAGCTGAAAACTTCTAAATCTCTTGAGTTTTGAGATTGTAACAGTCATAATTTAATTAACAATTTTATATGATTGTGTGAACTTACAGTTTTCAAATCTGACTCCCATTATTTATGAATGTGATGTATAGAATTAAAGATGGATTGGGATGTCTGGTCAAAATAGGACAATGAAGTTTATGTGTTGACGTCTTTCTGCCCCAGATACATAAGAGAAAACCAAAAGGCATAGCTGAGCTCAAGAACAAGGTATTATGGTGGAGCAGAAACAGATCAGAAATACTAAGGGATGGTGGGGCTATTCAGGCAAGGGTGGCAAAAGTTTAATTCCTGTAGGAAGATGGGGACACTTTAAAAACACACACACAGGGCGCCTGGGTGGCTCAGATAGTTAAGCGTCTGCCTTTGGCTCAGGTCACGATCCCAGGGTTCTGGGATCGAGCCCCGCATTGGGCTCTCTGCTCGGCGGGAAGCCTGCTTCTCCCTCTCCTACTCCCCCTGCTTGTGTTCCCTCTCTCACTGCCTCTCTCTCTGTCAAATAAATAAATGAAATCTTTAAAAATTAAATAAATAAAATAAAAACACATACACAATTAGTCAAGTTCACTGTTTGAAGATAAATACTGGTGTGGCTCCTCTTTAAAGAGGAGCTTCTTGGAGCTAGGTTTATAGAAAATTTTCCTCCAAGGGAGGCAGTCCAATATGATTGAGGTAGATATACAGGGCTGATATTCAGCCACTGTACAGTGGGGAAGTCATACCAGTTACTTGTAACTTTATTCTCACTGGTCAGGTGCTTCACCTTTGGAAGTCATAACAGGATACCTAGAAAACGTCCATGTGTTTGGAATTTGAAAAACACTTTTAGATGACTCATGAGTCAGAGATTCATAAAATTAGGAAATAGTTTCAACTCAACAAGAACAAAAATACTAAATATAAAAATGTGTGAGATGCTGCTAAAGCAGTTCTTGGAGAGAAAAGTGTAGCTTTAACTGCTTATCAGGAAAAAAAAGGAATAAAGATGAATAAGCTAAGCATCCGTCTGAGGAATTTGAGAAAAAAATGACCCAGCAAAGTATGCCCAAAGTAAAGAAAAGAATGATAAGAGCAGTAATTAAGTATTTAATAACAAAGGGCTCAACAAAAGCAAGTGTTGTTCTTGGAAAAGACAAAATTGACAAATCTGATACAAGGTTTGCCAAGAAAAAAGGTTGAAAAATTACAAATGAGAAAGTGATTATGGTTACAAATGCTACAGGCTTTCAGCATAATTATGAACAACTTTATGCCCAAAATGTGAAAACTTAAATAGATCTCCTAGAAAAACAGAATTATCAAAACAGTCATGAATAGAAAACTATAATAATCTTATAATTGTTAAGAAAATTGAATCTTTTCACAAATAAAACTCTAAGCCAAGATGGTTTTAACCAATGCATACCAGACACTCAAGGTTTAAATAATTCTAATTTTACACTATTCCAGAATAAGGTTGATAAGAGAAAGGAAAACTGATGGCACATATTACTCTTGGTCAATGATTTAAAAATCTAGAACAAAATATTTAATGCTGTTCCAACTAGAATCCTAACAGGGTTTTTGAAAAAATTATTAGTTTATTTGATTTTTGGAACTTGACAAGATGGTTCTATAATTTATACAGACATGCAAAAGGCTAAGAAGATCAAAGAACCTCTTAAGAACAAATAGGTGGAAAAGCTTATTTTACCAGCTAGCAAGACTTACTGCAAAGCTATAATAATAAGACAGTGTAATTTTGGCTCAAGGATAAAAAAAATATGCTGATGCATGTGTGCTTGAAATTTGACAGGTCATAGTGCAGATAGGTAGGAGAGAAGGAATGACCTTTCAGGAAGTGGCACTGGATTAATTTGTTTTTCATGGTGGGAGGCGGGGGAAATGGGAATTGTGTTACCCTGCCCAAAAACCAAAATGACAGTGGATTGCAGTCTTGAATATAAAAGACTTTGTAAAGTCTGTTTTTAAAAAATATTTACTTATTTGAAAGAGAGCAGGGGGGAGGGGAAGAAGGAGAGGGAGAGCTAGAGAATCTCATGTACACTCCCTGCTGAGCATAGAGCTCTTGGGGCTCCATCTCACCACCCAGAGATCATGACCTGAGTGGAAATCAAGAGTCAGAAGCTAAACCTACTGAGCCACCCAGGCACCCCAAGACTTTGTAAAACTTTGGAAGAAAATGTCAGAACCTATTGCAATGACCTGAGTGTCAGGAAGAATTTTAGGGCATAAAAAGCTGTAATTGAGACATATATATTTGATTACATTAAAGTTAATAAATTGAAATTCATCAAAAGATATCATAAAATGGAAAGATAAGCCCCAAATTCAGAGAACATATTTGCGACACGTGTAACAGAAGATTAATACCAAGAGTATATGGGGAATTTCTTCAGAGAAGTGGAAGAAGAAAACAGTCAAAAGGTCCAAATGGCCAGCAGACACAGAAATAGGCACAGCCTCATTAAGTCAGAGAAAGTAGAATCACAGTGTGATATTATTAAATCTGACAAATACTAAGCATCATGTGGATGTGAAGTAATTGTTGGATACAAATCATTATAGGTCCTGCCACTCTGGAAAACATTGTGGCACTAACTAGAAAAGTTACAGACCTGTGTACTCTATATTTCTTACACATCCTAGAGAAATTCTTGCATATTTTTATGAGTATTCATGTATAAGAATGCCTACAGCACCTATGTTCCTAATAGCAAAAACATGAAAACACATGTCCATCAACAGAGTAGGTAGGTTTTGGCATATTCATATGTAGTGAAAATAAGTGAACTGCGCTTATTTACAACAACATAAATGAATCTTGGGGGAAATAGTGTTGCATGACAGAAACGAGTATTAAAGTAGTGTCAGTCCATTTATACAGCTTAAGAATAGGTAGGCTGTTCAGGTATTTTTTTGAGTGTTACATTTGTAGGTGGTAAAACTATAAAGAAAAGCCACAGTATGATTATCTCAAATATATAGGATACTGGTTACTAGTGATGGTGGGGAAAAAGAGAGAAGGGAATATGGTAAAAAAATTTTAAGAATTAAAAAGAAAAAAGAGGGAAATTCACTTAGGGAGGGCGGCATATGGAGTTTCAAAGGTATTGCTTGTTTGTTTCTTTCTTTTTAAAGATTTATTTTTAAGTTATCTCTACACCCAACGTGGGGCTTGAACCCACAACCCCGAGATCAGGAGTTGCATGCTCCACCAACTGAACCAGCCAGGTGCCCCTCAGAGGTATTGTTTCTTAACCTGACTGGTGGTGGATACACAGGTGTATGCTGCTCTCTCTCTCTCTTTTTTTTTAATGTAGAAGTGTATATGATATAATTTACAATAAAGTAAAGGGGTATCGGAGAGTCAAAGGACAATGAATTAGTGAGGTTGGAATACAGAATTTTCTCAAACCAGAGAAATGGGATGCTTTGGAAAAAAAATATTTTTTATTACAATTAAAAATGAGAAATTTTAGTATCTCACTTGAACTATATATAAAACAATGCTTTCTAAAAAACCTTTAGGGACTCCTGGGTGGCTGAGTCAGTTAAGCATCTGCCTTCGGCTCAGGTCATTATCCCAGGGTCCTGGGGTCGAGTCCCGCATTGGGCTCCCTGCTCAGCGTGGAGCCTGCTTCTCCCTCTGCCTGCCACTCCCCCTGCTTGTGCTCTCTCTCTGACAAATAAATAAAATCCTTAAAAAAAAAAAGATAAATAAACCTTTAAAGTCATACTGGGTAAAGTTAGACTTAAAACATTTTTTTAGAGACAGCTTTTGATAAAAATAATCAAAACCCCATACTGCAGGTATTTCTGGTTATCTCACCCATCAGCAAAAAAGCAAACACGACTTGATTCATTCATTCAGCACTGGTCTTTATTCATTTCTTGTTATTGGAATTTCATATTTCTTTCTTCCTGTTGGCTAAGTAAACTGGACCATGGTAGAGATAAGCCAACATTTTCTCAGGTCTGCCTTTCTAAACCTCTAGAGCTTATTTTTAACTAATGGATCAGTTGCTTTTGACTTTGCTAACTTGTGGCTTAAGGTTTTCTGGTGTCTGCATTGGTAATTGAACTTCTGGAGGTACCACTGTTAAGGTTTGCTGGTAATGGGTTTTGAAAAGAAAATCTTGATTTTCTTTATCCTCTTTGTTGCTCATGTCTCTAGGCTGTCTTTGGAGGTTAAGGTCCCTGTGAGATAGGTCTTGTAGTCTACTCCTTCCCAAGGGAAGTTGGAATGTTGTAGTAGATGCTTAACAGTAGGAATGTGGTATTGGTCTTGCTTTTGCAACATGATATGCTTTTCCTCATTCTCATTATCATGGTAATTCTGTTGGTAATTGCATGGAGACCCCTTATTTCTCCTCTTCAACCTCAACTACAGCCTTTCCATTTCCTGCTGAAAGTTATTCTTTATGGTAGTCTAGTGTTTAAGTACATCTTCTTTGGAGTCATTTCCTATTGATGAAATCATATCAATGTCTTATATTAAAATGCTTTATTTTTCCCAAAACCTTTGCTGCAGTCATCTCGATCCTGGTAGTGGGTGTTGCTATTTAAGGCTGTCAAGGGTGGTAGGTTTGGGAGACAGTAGCTGCTGGTCTTAGCCTCACTACTCATGTTGTAGAGATGGTGATAAATGTGGGGTTTGTTGTTGTTTACCACTGCTGGTAGCTCCTCCTTATATTATAATGCTGCATCAGGGCAGGTCATGGCTCTCTGGGGTCCACTCTTCTGCTACCAATTAAACTCAGTCTCTCTTTTTTTCATATCCTGTTGCATGTATCTGTGTAGATACACTGCTTGGATCTCGCTTTAAGGAACTCAGCCACTCTTTCAGCTCCAGGGAGTACATTTAGTTCATAGCCTCTGGGTATTAATACCTTTAGGCTCCTTAGATTTTGTGCTGAGGCCTTGTGTTTCCTGGGAAACCTCCAGCTAGTGACTGAGCATGGTGTGGATACTAGGGGTATTTCCATTTTGGCCCCGTGTGGGACAGTTCTAATAGGCAGTCTTTGCTTTGGAGCTCCCTGCTGGGTTGGCCAGCACTTTGTCAGATCTGTGTCAGGGTCTGAGTCTCTGTCTGCTCCGTCCTATTTTATGTCCCCTTTCCTTCACAGGTTTCAGATCTATATCACAGTGTGAAAGTTTTCCATGCCTAGTCCTGTTTTACTCCCCCTTTTATCTTTCACAGTAAAACTCTTGTCCTCCTGTCTCAATATCTGCTTCCTGGTGGACCTGACTGACACATATCACTTCAGGTTGTTTACCTTATTTTTGCCCATATCAAATTGCAGTAAATATTACCTAATTTTCCCTTTTTAAAAGCCTCTCCCTTGAATCCTCCCAGTATTTTCCAGCTTATTTCTTTCTACCCCCAACACCCAATTCGCTAATGTCCACTTATCTCAGTAAGTGCCTTATTATTACAATAACATTGTTTGTTTTACATACTATGTAGCTGGGGGGTTGTTTGGGTTTTTTTTAGATATTTAAAGAGGTATAAACTAAAGGTAAATTATTGATGTCCCTAGGATTTCATTCAGGAAATACATATGAAAATTCCGTGTGTTCAGCATTTTATTAAATAATATGTAGATGCGGATCTATAACAAATAGTTTCTATCCTTCTTTGATTAATAAGTGGGTGGGTAAGATGAAAATAAATAAGTAAAAAATACACAAACACTTATAACACTTATTGATCTGCTTCTAGGAATTTGTTGCAAAGAAATAATCTGACAAGTGTATAATGACACATGTGCAATAGTATTCATTGTAGTGTTTATAATAGCAAAAAATTGCACATAACCTAAGTGACCATCAATAGATACGAAGTAAGTTGTAATAAACATAATGGAATATTCTGTAATAATTAAAAATAATTACTTAGTACTACGGTTATTAACAAGTAACATCCACAGTCTGTTAAGAGAGGGAAAACAAGTTAATACATTAGATATAAGGTCCTCTGTCTACAGATGGTAAGTACTAGGTAGCTGCCAGAGAAGGTAAGGTATAGAATAGGTCTGGATAGGCAGCATGCAGAAAGACAATATGTTAGATTACATTTTCCAACCTTTTTGGACTTAGAACCCTTTTCTCAATCTTATAAAAATAATGTCAATTTGTATAATATATGATAGTGGTTTTTACATAGAAAGTTTTATATTAGTATAAAAAATTGGTTTTTGAATTTTTGTTTTGTTCTACAGTCAGTGTCAGCTCATAATAAGGAAACTTTGTAATGATTAGAACTATATAGTGGTATAAAATTTCAGACATTCTCTGCCATTGTGTAACCATTTTCCATGTTTGTTGAAAATACACTTTCAGTCTAATCCAGTTTCTTGAGTTCTGGTCTTGACAGCACATTGATTAATGATTGCATGGACAAAGTTCATTCCCTAATTGTGTGAGAGTGTGGAAATCCCTCGTAAGAAAACTAGTATCATGGTCTTCCAAAAGTTTGTAAGTTATAAAACTGTATTTGACATTGTTTAGGAATACCATAATTTATGGATTAAAATGTATATTTTATTGCCACTTAGGCCGAATACATCAAGCAATGGTAACGTCTTTAAATGAAGATAATGAAAGTGTAACTGTTGAATGGATAGAAAATGGAGATACAAAAGGCAAAGAGGTATGATCACTGGGTTAAAATTTTTTTTATTTTTTTTTTTAGATTTCATTTTTAAGTAATCTCTACACACAGCATGGGGCTCAAACCCATAGCCCCAAGATCAAGAGACGCATGCTCCACTGACTGAGCTAGGCGCCCCAATCACTGAGCTAAATTTTATTTCTAGTCCTGCAATCAAGGTTCCAAATATAAAACAAAACTGAAAAGTATATACTTTTTTATATAGTACATGTATTCTTTATCATTTCTAGAAAACCTTTCAAATGATTAAAACATTTCATTCAAAGAAAGGTAGATTCTTCCTGCACGTTGTGTGTTGGGACATATTATCAAGACCACAAAATGCTGTCTTAATAGCTGTCCTAATATGTGGGTTGCAACTGTAGATAATTTTGTTTTTAAGGCAGTACTATTCATGAGGCTGAAATCATTTGACAATCATTGTGTGTAAATTTGTAAAATAAAAGGTTAATTGTCAAAATGTACTCTAAAGATACATGCATTTTTTTAAAACAGATTGACCTTGAGAGCATCTTTTCACTTAACCCTGACCTTGTACCTGATGAAGAAATTGAACCCAGTCCAGAAACACCTCCACCTCCAACATCTTCAGCCAAAGTAAACAAAATTGTAAAGGTTAGTAATGAAAATTTAGAGTTAGGGGTGTGTGGGGTGTGTGTGCGTGTGTATTTTCTGGTTTGAAATGAACAGGCTCTGAAGAGTATATTTTAAGTATTAGTTTGCTTTTTTAAAAAAAAACCTGTAATTCTTTCTGCCACCTACATGCCATGTTTATGCATACATTCTTTCAAGGATTGAGGTTGTCCAGTTCACAGTTACAATAATTATTAGGTAAAATCTTAGAAATTCTTTCCTGATTAGGATTTTTCCTAAGACTAATAGCTCCCCAGGAGATAGGGATGTCAAAACCATTTGCTTGTCAGTGTTTGTTGAGGGAATACATATGACTTAGATAAAGAAAGAATGTTTATTATTCATAATAAATTCCCACTCCAGTAGTCTTTGAAAATAGTAATTCTGCTATTTATGTTTATTAGAGAAAGATGGGAAATGATAGAGTACAGTTTAACTACTTCTGTATTATCTGTGAAGATAAACTTAAGACCATGCTATATATCCTCTCTAACAATTTTATCTTTATAAAAATAAAAGCCATGCCATTTTTATTACTTTAAAAGATAATTCCTCTTCCTTCCTATTGAAATTTCTCACTGTTAAAATTGTGTATTAAAGTGCAGCTCTTTTGAAACCAGGTAGTCACTCACAGTTGTTGAATCTGCAGTTCTGTGTGTTTAGTTCAACAAGCATTTGTTAATTTTTCTACATTGTTGATTTTATCACAAAGATGAATTACATGACTTTAACCCTAGAGGAACTTGATGTCTTACAGGGAAGACATACATCAGTATCCAAATATCATGTGATAGAAGCTTAACAATACCAGCAAAGCATTCTACCTTTTAAATTATGCATGTGAACATAAAGCAGGTTTTCAGTTCATATAATTCAGCATATTGAGTGTCACTGCTTAGACGTCATTAGTTATGACTTGTAGATGGATTGTTTTTCATATTTGGCTTCACAGCTGTGAATGATGATCCTTCTTCGTATGTCATTAACAACCTTTGCTATGCATTAAAATCACTTATAGAATTTTCCTTGTCCACTCCCAGCAGTTCAGTTTTATTTTCTCTAAATTGAGGCCCTCGCATCAATATTCTTTTAATTACTCTTAAAATTACTATCTGATTTAAATGTGCAAATGTTCTCTCTAGCGTTGAGAGCCATGACATTATTTGATACCTTTTTTTCAGGTGAATAAAATGAAGTCTTGGTAAATAAAGGATAGGATCAAAAATTTGCTGCCCTAGTCTATGCAGTTCCAAGTCTTTGAAAGTCTAAAAGTCTTTTAGTATAAATGACAGTGAGCATTATCCCGGTATTTTGATGTTTAATAGTTAGATCGTAGGTTGTCTAAAACCAGTATTTTATTGATTACTCTGACATCCAAAGATGAAATGTAATACATACCTTTGAAATGTATTACATGGTTTTAGCATGGTGGCTAAAACTATACCCTTTACTGAAATAACTTCTCTTTGCTTCAGTTTTCTCATCTATGGAACCAGAATAATAATAGTAATGACCCCATAGGGTTGTTGTGAAGATTGAGTGACTTAATATGAGCAGTGCCTGCCTCGTGCTAATTCTGGAATATTGCATTTTCTGGAGAGGTGGTGGGCAATACTCACATAAAAAACTTGAATACTGATGGCATTAGTAGTAATTATTAGAAGATTATTTATAGTTTTTCTGTTTAGTTTTATATTATGTTTACCTACTTTTGTTTAATTAAAGGAAGCCCAAATTATGATAAATATATGAGGAGTAAAGAGAGAAAGTACAGTGAGCGTTTTTATTTTTCTCTTGCAGAATCGACGGACTGTGGCTTCTATTAAGAATGACCCTCCTCCAAGAGATAACAGAGGTAAACATTTATCTATTAATTTTGTCTATTAACTTTCTAGTATGGCCCCAACAAGGTAAATCAAAGGTGAATATTACCCTTGACACTATTATTCATTTAAACTTTATGTGGCTAATTTGAAGATTGGTATCTTCTTGGTTTCCTAATACAGTAATGTCAATAATAGGGGCGCCTGGGTGGCTCAGTCAGTTAAGTGTCTGTCTTCGGGCTAGGTCATGATCCCTGGGGTCCTGGGATCGAGTCCCACATGGGGCTCCCTGCTCAGGAGGGAGCCTGCTTCTCCACCTGCTTCTCTATGTGCTTCTCCCTCTCCCTCTGCCCCTTCCCCGACTCACGCTCTCTCTCTTTCTCTCTCAAATAAATAAAATCTTGAAAAAAGTCAATAATATAAAAAATGATTTATTAAGGTAAGTGATGAATATGAAACTCTGTTATATGCAATTTTTGATTAATCTCCTTTACCCAATGACTTTGCAGATCTGGGAAGAGTACCATGAGAAAGAGAGGAATGGGGCAGTAGTCAGTTCATTGAGTTCACAGGAGTAAATCTAATCCCATTTTATGTGACTTTCTGGCTAACAGTCTTCCCAAAAGATTCATGGGTAACTTGGGAGTCAGCTAAAGAAAAGTTGAACAGGTACAATTTGCAGTTAATTGCAGGTCTTCCGTGTATTTTCAGCAAGGAAATGTAAAGCACAGTTAATTTCTTTTCTACCCTTCAGCAATTCAGAATTGTAATTTCTGGTGGTGATGTTCCTCTGTACATGGGGCAGGACAGGCAGTAGGTATTAAAAGAGAGCTTGGAGGTAGAGGGAAAGTCCTGCACTTTAAAACTATCCTTCCCTTCAATCTTTTGAAAATTTATATTGCTTTGTAAAATGTGGTGCTTATATTTTACTTCATATTTATTTTTCCACTTTTATAACATATACATTGGGAAATTCTCTGCTGAAGATTTGCATCTTTTGAGGAGCAGAGTGGATTTGGAATTACAGGGAGGGTCAAAGGAGTGTTTTTTACTTTATGTACTTCAGAATTGTGTAAATTTTTCAAAATGACAACGCATTTAAATTTAAAATTTATATTTTGCACACTTAAATATATATATTTTGGGGGGCCCTTTTAAGATTTATTTATTCATTTTAGAGAGAGGGAAAGCTCAAGTGGGGCAGAGGCAAAGAGAGAGGGGGAGAGAGAGAAAGAATCCTCAAGCAGACTCCCTGCTACATGCAGAGCTGGACACGGCTTGATTCCAGGACCCTAAGATCATAAGCTGAGCCGAAATCAAGAGCCAGCCACTCAACTGGCTGAGCCACCCAGACACCCCTGCACACTTATATTTTTTAAATGATTATTAAAAGTCGAGCTTGGCTTTGGTTTTAACATAAATTATTCAAATTGAGTTTTGTAGCTAAAATTACATTGGTGGAACTCAAGTCTCTGCACATATTACCTTGAAAACCTCTTGGCTTGTTAGTTTATTGAACAAAATTGATTATTACATATTCTCTTATACCCACATAAGTAGAAAACTGACAGCTCATAAGTATCAGTTCTTTTGAGATATCTCTGTTCCTTTTACTAGGGTTCACCTTTACTGATTTTCTGTTCTGAATTTAAAATTTTTGTTTCACTTGCAGTGGTTGGTTCTGCACGTGCACGGCCTAGTCAGCTTCCTGAGCAGTCTTCCTCTGCACAACAGAATGGTAGTGTTTCAGATATATCTCCAGTTCAAGCTGCAAAAAAGGAATTTGGACCCCCTTGTATGTAAATCATGTATCGAGGATTCAGTCATTTTAGGCATACATGTATTCTCTCTTGGTCATCCTTAGAAGTCCCCAAATGGTAAAGAGTCTAATTATAAGCTTGATTGCAGATTTCATTTCACCACTGTGGAAGATTTTTTTTTTTGTTACTTTAGTCTGTTAA
Organism: Callorhinus ursinus; assembly: GCF_003265705.2. Taxonomy (NCBI): domain Eukaryota; kingdom Metazoa; phylum Chordata; class Mammalia; order Carnivora; family Otariidae; genus Callorhinus; species Callorhinus ursinus. The sequence goes on along the minus strand of NW_027397085.1, from coordinate 14,103,069 downwards.
TTGGGTTTTGAAATGTATATTTTGGAGAAAATTTACAAATACAAAATTATAACAATATTTCACTTGCTTTGAATTTAAAATTCTGGTCAGATGATAATTTGACAGATGCTATGGAAGTATTTCTTATACTTCTCAATCCTTTCCAATTCATACATCTGTGATTGTAAACCAAGAGATGACATGTATCAATATGTTAAACTCATTTTTCTTGACTGCTATCTGTATATTGTCCTGTTCCTGGTTTTGTTAAAGCAGCTCATAAGTTCACATAGTTGTTAAAGGCATGCTTTGTCACTGTGTACCGTTTTTTGGGTGTATGTGGTGAAATTATACATAAAATTTTTGAGTGTAAGTACAGTACTGTAAAAAAGACAGCTGAACTTCTACAGCTCATCTTCTTCTTTCAGCACGTAGAAAATCTAATTGTGTGAAAGAAGTAGAGAAATTACAAGAAAAACGAGAAAAAAGAAGACTACAGCAACAAGAACTTAGAGAAAAAAGAGCCCAGGTTTGTAACAGAAACAAATTTTGTTTATGCATGAACTGAAGATGTAGATGGTGTCAGTGAAAGTGATTTGCTTTTGAAAAAGTAGTTGAGGCATTCAATTAAAGATTTCAATATAGTTCCTTTAGTTGAAATCTAAACTGATAATAAGAAATAATATAAACTCTTGTGAAAATATGTTACCGTAACAGATTTTTACTACATGTACTTTTCACGTTTTAGTGGATATGTGTAGCCCTAACATTTGTTCCATTTTGAATAATAATCCATTGTGTTACAATTCTAACGCAGCCATTATACCTTTCAAGAATAATAAGACTTTGACTTTCTGAAAAGATCTAAAAATATATTCAGAAGAATATCTAGTTAAAGTAGATGATTATAAAGTAGACGATTATACTACAAATTTTATTATTGTTTTTCCATGGTTAGTAAATCCAGCATATCACAATGAAAGGGGAAATTCTTTCTGTTTTAATTTATACTAGATATTAAAAGTATATCTCTGTTGTGCCTCTCATGTTTCCTTTAGATGGTAACAAAACTTTTTACTAACAATGGAAAAATTTTATAGAAGACTGGTCTTTTATCTCTATATAGCTCTTCACCTATTAGAAATTCTGTTTCTGTGCATATAATTTCTCATGTGCTTGTATTATATCTATTATATTCTTAGAACTTGTTCCTCTATTAAAACGTCGGGATTGTTTCTTTATTTAGAAGTATATTCAAATGCCCTTAATTGTAAAGATGTTGTGTTATGGAATTAGGAACCAGTATAAAATTCAACTTGAATAAATCAGGTTATATCTTAAAGTGATCTGAGAATGGCCAGTTGGGTTTTGAAATAAGTAAAACACAATACAGATAGATCTACTGATACTTAGCACGGATGCCACCTGGTGTTTCCTGTGGGAACTTCATAATATTTTCATATCTCTTTGTGATCCCTTAATTTTAACTTTACATTCACTTTTTCCATTGACATAGTTGGTGTTGTTTCCTAAAAGAAAGTTAATTGAAAGTAAGTTTAACAGTTTTGAAATTTATATTCAAAGCAAATCTTCACATGGTGCATGAAAAAAATCTAACTTCCTAGAATGTTTAATAATTTATTACTCATGGCTAAGAGAGGCTGTTAACTATTGATACGTGTGTCTTAATCTGAATTTTCTCAGTTTTGAAGCAAAAAAGTAAATTGCAGTCAACATTCAGTAATTTGAATTTTAAAGGTTTCAAAAATTATCTTGTCTTTTGATTCCTTTAAGTCCTGTTCATTTGAGGTGGTTTTACCATGCCTTAGGTTTTTAAATTTTTTTAGCGAGTCAACCAAAACAGAAAATGAACATAAATGAATCTCTATTTTGACTTTGCTGGATAACTGGATTAAGCATGGTGAAGAAAAATCTGATTAAATGAATTTTTGTAGAATTTCAGTTTTTCTAGAGTTCTTTATTGATGTTTAAGATGAGCACTATTTCTTGCTTCATTTTCTAGGATGATTAAGTCATATGTGTAACAGATGAATTTTTGAAATAATTCAAGGGTGGTTTTAATGAGGACTGTTTGGTTTACAGTTAACAGAATGTATGTAGACTAACAGAATTATGTATTTAATATGAAATATGATTACTGGGCATATTTTTAATCCTGAACTCTGAAACTAAATTTTATGATGCCTCTAGTTTGAGTTTGGGCTTGGCAATGACACAATTTCCTGATTGATTGATTGATTGATTGATTGATTTTTTAAAAACTTAAAAGTAAAACAGACACTCCACAACCTATGAATTTAATTTTAATTTGCAAACCATATTTAATTTGCAACAGGGGTAGCTGGGTGGTTCAGACACTTAAGCGTCCGACTCTTGATCTCAGTCAGGATCGTGAGTTCAAGCCTCACATTGGGCTTCATGCTGGGTGTGGAACCTACTTAAAAAACAAAAACATAAATGCAACAATATCCATTATTGTAATGTTAATAAATGATGAATTTTCTCTGTCTCCGTATAGGATGTTGATGCTACAAACCCAAATTATGAAATTATGTGTATGATCAGAGACTTTAGAGGAAGTTTGGATTATAGACCATTAACAACAGCAGATCCTGTAAGATTCTTTGTAAACTATTGTTCTGGAATTTTTTTGTGCTGTAAAAAAACAAAACAAAACATGTTCAGTGCCCACTTAGTACTGGATTTAGCTGTGTAATGTTTTTTTTTTCTTTATAGGTGTACATTCCCCATGTTTTAAGGTGAAAATCAAGAAATCATTCACATTTATGCTTATCTCCCATAATTTGATTTATCAGACATGCTTCCCACAGAGATGTTCTTTTCAAAGCAAAGCCTCTCTGTCTTTGATAGAGCAGAACAGCAGTTAAAGGAATGATGTCAGAAGACCCATTCTCCTTTCTGACCATCACTGAAACTTTTATCCCAGTTCCAAGCTTATTTCCTCTTTGATTTGGGCTATAAATTCCCACTATCAAACTAATTTACTATTAGTTAATTTGTTATTTTTAAATAAATGTTAGTCTGGCTTTTTAACAGTAAGTGATGGCTGTTGAGGACCATACTAGACCAGAAATCTCGTGCTCAAAACATATTCTGCTTCCCTATTACTCAACTACTTTCCTCTTAAAGAATGAGAATTTTTTGGACAGGGATTATTTTGTGAGTAATTGATACTTAAGAAAAATAATCCATCTGACCTAGCATATACAACCTTGGGTAGATAAAATACATTTGTGTCAGGCTGATGTATTGTTTAGGATTTCAGAGTTGTTGTTCATAATACTTGTGTGTATAGTTTAGTCCTTGCTACCCTACATGTATTTAATCTACTACATCTGATTGGCAAACTTTTTCTTAAAAGGCCCGGATAGTAAATAATTCCGGCTTTGTGAACCATATGGTCTTCATCACAAGTAATCAATTTTGCCTTTGTAGTTTGAAAGCAGTGATAGGTGATATGTGAACAAATGAGTGCAACTGTGTCATTAAAACTGTACAAAAGCAGGTAGTGGGCTGGATTAGGCCCGCAGACCATATTTTGCCAATCCCCGTGTTATAGATTTATTATTAAAAGGTATTGGGAGCATAAATTTTATGAAAAAAATGTTAATGTATAAGAATTGGCTATTATAAAATTGTTGGAGTTATTTTGCTCACCAATAATCTGAGAATTGCATTTCTTGCTATTCTTAGTTATCTTTGTCAACACCTTTCCCTTTAATCAACCTGACAGTACACTACTTGGTAGGAAATTTTGCTTTTGTTATATGCAGCATATATTGAAGTAAGGCAGCTTCTTAATGTGAACCTTATGCTACTAATAGGAACAGTAGAGGCCTCTACGAGTTATTTCCTAATTGTTTACCAAATAACAAAATGAGTAATTTTCCATTATGCTCAGAATTTTAGAAATCATGGTCTTTTAACTATTAAAATTTGTACATCCTAATTTGTTTTTTAAGTTTATCCTATTTATGCAATGCATAAATTTCTAAAATCTCTGTAGGAAATATTGCATAACTGACTTTTCAGTGTTTTATATAACACTGATAAATATTGAAATAAAATATTTTATTTCTAGATTGATGAACATAGGATATGTGTTTGTGTAAGAAAACGACCACTCAATAAAAAAGGTATGACGCTTTTTGAACTCTTAATGAAAGGTTGATTTTGTCCAGTTGGTATTTATTTTCATGATAGCAGAAATTAAATTCGTTTGGAAGAGTTAAATATAAATCATTTTATTTGTACATAATCATTATGCAGATTTCTTTGGTTAGATCTGCTGATTTGTTATTACTCTATGAGTCATTCCATTTCTGGTTCTTGCTTCACATAAATTTTGATGGTATTTTTTTTTTACTTGGTTGTTGAAATATGTCTTCTTGAATGGCATATTTATGAGATTTATATTTATAGAATTAATACTTCTATTAAAATTCTTACTACTTTTTTAGAAAGTACTTATTACATTGAAATGCTATGAAAATTACTGGGCATTAATTTTCATTTATTCTTTTAGAAACTCAAATGAAAGATCTTGATGTAATCACAATCCCTAGTAAAGATGTTGTGATGGTACATGAACCAAAACAAAAAGTAGATTTAACAAGGTACCTAGAAAACCAAACATTTCGTTTTGATTATGCCTTTGATGACTCAGCTCCTAATGAAATGGTTTACAGGTAGGTAAATTTGTTTTAAATAACAATTTTGTTCTTATGCTGTATATTTATCACCACCCTGAACCTTGCATTGATCTTGGCATATCTCTCCAAAAGTGGCAATATGCTTTTTTATTTTGAGTTTAAACAAAGGTTATGGTATAAACACAATAATGAGTATTACTATTTGTTCTCTTTAGTGTTACCCCAAAATCATAGTTTTTATTACTAATATACACATATCTCATACATTTTATATATATATGGATAGGAAATTTCTGGAGAATGTAGGCATTTTCTGTAGTTCTAGGAATTTGATGTACTTAGAAGGGGACTTTTACTTTTTGCTTTTTAATCTCTGTTTTAGTAAAGAAATTTGGAATATTTGTTATATCCTTAAGTTTCTAAACCTTTATTTCACATGTCACCACCATTTAAGGCAAAAAGGAAAAAAGGTCTGTAAACCTACTTGCATTTGCCAAGTTTTTATCATCTTTGAGCATTGGGATAGTTGTAATACATGAAATTCTATATGTTCACTTACTCAACTTATAAATAATTCAAACTTTACAAGTATTACACATTGATATCCCAAAGTTGAATGCCAAATTTAGATTTTCATACATAGTTTGTAAACATTGCCTTCTAATTATAACAGGTCAGTTTTAACAGCGTGCTATTTTAGTCTATATAGGACTGTCTTGGCAGTTACTTGAATGCTTTTTCATTGCCTTTTCATTTTATAAATATGGCTGGAAAACAAAAAGAGTTAATAAGAGTCCTAAGAATTGAAGACTTATTAATGAAATATTGAGATCAGCTCCATTGGGCTTAAGCCAGTAAACTGGGAGTTCAGTTGTAAAGAAAGAGAAAATTAAAGGAAGTGTGAATGCTAAATGGTATTATGAAGAATTTGTTTTAAAAGGGAACTATTAATATAAATTGTGTATTTTTTTTACCCGAGAATAGAGTCCCTTTCTTACCCCTACTCCCTTCTCTACTTCCACTCCTGCTTCATAAAATAGTCTGACTTTATAATTATAAGGTATGTTTCTCTGAATATGCTAGATTTAGTAAACATTCTGTTTTACCTTATATATATGCTTCTTAACTTTACCAATATTGATGCTATCCCCTTTATTTAGCTTTGAGGAAATTCGAGGTAGGCCTTTTTTTGTCTAATCACTCTGCAGACTCATTCTCTACTTCCGTTTGACTACTTTTTCCTGCTCCTTTTGTTCTGTACCTTTTTCAGTTGTTCCTTTAAAAAAATTCAGCAAAACTGTATAAAATGTTCCGCATACATTATTTGAAGCCTATATAAAAAAAAGAAAGATTTGTTTCCACAAACTGAGGGTTGCTGGAGTGGTGGGGGGTGGGAGGGATGGGGTGGCTGGGTGATGGACATTGGGGAGGGGATGTGCTATGGTGAGCGCTGTGAATTGTGCAAGACTGTTGAATCACAGATCTGTACTTCTGAAACAAATAATGCAATATATGTTAAAAAAAAGAAGATAGTAGGAAGGGAGAAATGAAGGGGGGTAAATCAGTGGGGGAGAGGAACCATGAGAGACTATGGTCTCTGAGAAACAAACTGAGGGTTCTAGAGGGGAGGGGGTGGGGGCATGGGTTAGCCTGGTGATGGGTATTAAAGAGGGCACGTTCTGCATGGAGCACTGGGTGTTATACGCAAACAATGAATCATGGAACACTACATCAAAAACTAATGATGTAATGTATGGTGATTAACATAACATAATAAAATTAAAAAATTAAAAAAAATTTGTTTCCCATTACAGTTTTTAGAGCTCTGCCCAGTGAAGTATTTCTTATCCCTCCTTTTAATTTTAACTCTAGAAGTGATTACAATAATAGATTTAAAAATAATAATAATTCAAGCCATAATATTTTTGCATCCTTCTCCTGAACTAAGACTATCAACTCCAAGCTCAGTGTCTTATAAGTATAATTTATATTTACTTAGCTACATTCACTTTTCTACTTGGGTAGATGGCCTTAAGATAATATTTTTATAGTTTTTTTTTTCTCTATTGAGATTATCACTCTTTTGATTTGATTTCTGTTAAAACTTTTAATCCTGGTGGTGTGGGTTTTTTGGTTGGTTGTTTGGTTTTTTGCTTTTCATTGTATAAACCTTACTTTTGCCTAATATAATTTTTTGTTGTTATTTTTTAAAACTTTCATATTGTCTTCTATGTACACATGTCTTAGCTCAGTTACTTCCTTTTTCTTCTTTCTTTTTTTTGGTCCATTGTGACCATCGTTTATTATGGAATTAGTTGAAATTATGCTTTAAATAGCTTTAAGCAATTTTAGGATAAGATTTAAAAATTTTAACAAATCAGTGAGCTCAGTTGTAGTCTGACAGTTGAGCCCATTGATTTGTTAAAAATATTGGTATGAGTTTTGTTTATTAATAAGACTTGGTATTTTATTTACTTAATTTAAATATTGATGGCACATTCTGACTAGTGCATTCTAATTTTAAGGTTTACAGCTAGACCACTAGTGGAAACTATATTTGAAAGGGGAATGGCTACATGCTTTGCTTATGGGCAGACTGGGAGTGGAAAAACTCATGTGAGTAATTCATTAGTTACATCCTCCTATACAGCTTGTTTATTTTCCTTATGGCTTAATTCTAAGACCTAAATTCTTAAGATTTATTCCTGAATAATATCTATTATTATTTCCTTTTTAACCTGTAGACTATGGGAGGTGACTTTTCTGGAAAGAACCAAGATTGTTCTAAAGGAATTTATGCATTAGCAGGTAACTTGTCTTTTTGTATATCATTTGTACTATTCTTGAATATTACTCAGGTGGCTTTGAAATAAAACTTGGAAATATTGTTCAGGACTTTCAGGGTAACCGTAAAGTTAAATTTGTATGTTATGTCAATTTTAGGTTGTTAGACCACTTGAAAAGAATTGTGAGATTAAGCTTTTGGGACAGGAATCTTGGTTATATTTGTGTCATTTTAATCTGGCATATTATTGGAGCTTAGTATTTGTCGTTGAATAGCTGTTGTGTGAAAAGCTTCTGTTTGGTGTGGTTATGGGAATAACCTTGCTATGACCGCCTATAATTTTATGTTATTTATAAGAATAAGTTGGGGTGCCTGGGTGGCTCAGTCGTTAAGCGTCTGCCTTCGGCTCAGGTCATGATCCCGGGGGTCTTGGGATCGAGCCCCGCATCGGGCTCCCTGCTCAGTGGGAAGCCTGCTTCTCCCTCTCCCATCTCCCTGCTTGTGTTCCCTCTCTTACTGTGTCTCTCTCTGTCAAATGAATAAATAAAATCTTAAAAAAAAAAAAGTAGTAGCATTCTTTTATTGAATATGAAAGAGAGTGGCATCTATACTTGTGTAAAAAAACTATTACTTTTTTTTGTAAAATTAATGTTTACTTTAGTCTTCATTTTTTTTATTGACGCTGTCATTCTAGGTAAAGATAAACTGATTCCTCTAAATAGAGAACATTTGAATTGCTTTTTTTTTTTAAGATTTTATTTATTTATTCATGAGAGACAGAGCGAGAGAGGCAGAGGGAGAAGCAGGCTCCTGGGATCCTGATCATGACCTGAGTTGAAGGCAGATGCTTAACTGCCTGAGCCACCCAGACACCCTGAATTGCTTTTTAAAGATAGTATTTGCAGGGTGCCTGGGTGGCTCAGTCATTTAAGCATCTGCTCAGGTCGTGATCTCAGGGTGCTGGGATCAAGCCCCGCATCAGACTCCCTGCTCAGCAGGAAGTCTGCTTCTCCCTCTCCTTCTGCCCCTCTCCCCTGTTCATGCTCTCTCTCTCTCCCTCTCTCTCTCAAATTAAATAAAATCTTTTTTTAAAAAAAAGGTAGTATTTAAAAGTCTTAACACATTTTCTCCATATGAAATTCTTGACAGCTCGAGATGTCTTTTTAATGTTAAAGAAGCCAAACTATAAGAAGTTAGAACTTCAAGTATATGCAACCTTTTTTGAAATTTATAGTGGAAAGGTAAGTGGAAACTTAAAAAAAAAACGGGTGTTAAATTGTGGTTTAATATATATATAACATAAAATTTAACACTTTACCCATTTTTTTGTGTACAAGTTCACTGGCATTAACTACATTCATGTTGTGCAGCCATTGCACCACATATTTTTATATGTATTAGAATATTATGTTAGTATTTTGTTGAGATTTTTAAAAATTCCCTTTGAAAGTCTCAGCTTCAGTATTGAGCATTATTGTAATTTTCTGAAATAATTTTTGGACTCCGATTCATTTTTATAGAACTGAGTCTTTTCCTTTAAAGCTAGTTTTCTAATTTTTTTTTTTTTAAACAGGTGTTTGACTTGCTAAACAGGAAAACAAAATTAAGAGTGCTAGAAGATGGAAAACAGCAGGTTCAAGTGGTGGGATTACAGGAACGGGAGGTCAAATGTGTTGAAGATGTACTGAAACTCATTGACATAGGTAACAGTTGCAGGTAAATTTCATTTTAACAAAGAAAGAGAAAATTAATTTCTTAATCAGTTTTAGATAATTTGGGTATCTAAACAAAGCAAAGGTGTTACTTAATGCATCTTGATAGTAAAAATTTGTTCATAAAAACATTTACTGTTACATATAACTTTGAGTGATATCTACTATATTGATAATCATACTACAAATATACTAGAAGTATGCCAGATTAAAGTGTATGAATCTGGCTATGTTGAAGTGTTTTAAGTTAGATTGTCCCTTTTGTATTTAAATGATGAAAGCTCGATAGTTTTTTGCGGGTTCTTTGATGAAATACTGTGGTTTACAACATAAAAAAACTTAAGTTTTTTTGGTATCTAAAATAACCTTAATCACATTGTAGAACATCCGGTCAAACATCTGCAAATGCACATTCATCTCGGAGCCATGCGGTGTTTCAGATTATTCTTAGAAGGAAAGGAAAACTACATGGCAAATTTTCTCTCATTGATTTGGCTGGAAATGAACGAGGAGCTGATACTTCCAGTGCAGACAGGCAAACCAGGCTTGAAGGTGCTGAAATTAATAAAAGCCTTTTAGCACTCAAGGTAAATAACATGTATTTAATTGTGAAAAATCTTTTGCTTTTGACTTTAATTTTGTTTAGAGTAGCTACAAAATCATAGTACATGTAACATTTAGTAAGGAAGAGAGGTTATTAAAATTTATTTATGTTTACAGTTATTGATTTATATTATACCCAGGAACTTTCTTCACACATACTCATTTTTTTTTTGAGTGAATAAAGGATCTAAGATTCCACAGGGCTTTAATTAGTCATATTATCTTAGAGGAAGGCAAGGAACCACAAAACTCAGCTAGGAAATACTGTCTCAGAAAAATGTAGAATGACGAATATTCTATCCCTTCCTTGAATAGAAAAAGGATTGGGGGCGCCTGGGTGGCTCAGTTAGTTAAGCGTCTGCCTTCAGCACAGGTCATGATCTTTGGTGGTCCTGGGATCGGGTCCTGGGATGGAGTCCCACATCAGGCTCCCTGCTCAGGGGGGAGTCTGCTTCTCCCTCTCTCCCCACCTTGCTTGTGCTCTCTCCCTCTCTCTCTCTCAAATAAGTAAATAAAATGTTTTTTTTTTAAAAAAAAAAAAGGAAAGGAAGGATTGGCAAGACTACAAGAAAACATTCTGTGTTTTTTCTTTTGTCATGCCACTTTCAAAGTTTAGCCTTATATCCTCCTATCTATTACTTCTAAATACTAGTCAGAGTCTCCAAAAGAATCTTTTGGAATAATAAGTACTTTGTTGTTGTTGTTACTGTTTTTAATTTCATTTTCTTAGGCTTTATGAGACCATCTTTAGTATGCTGTAAACCTGTTAGTAGGATTTCCAGAGCCAATCAGATCTTAAATGTTAGAGTTATAATGAAAGGTCTTTTAAATATATTAATTAAGATTACTCTATATAAGGACCCTAATCTGTGAAACTTGCTTTCTTAATTTTCAGGAGTGCATCAGAGCCTTAGGTAGAAATAAACCTCATACTCCTTTCAGAGCAAGTAAGCTCACTCAGGTGTTAAGAGATTCATTCATAGGTGAAAATTCTCGTACCTGCATGGTAAGTTTATGTTTGTTTATTTGTTTTGTTTTAACCCTGAATAATGAGTAACTCACAATATCTATGGAAAGATTATAATGCACATTAATAACAATCATTTAAATCCTTCTATTGTGAGAGATACAGTGATACTTAAGATGTGGTCCCTGCCAGTCTGATAGAGAGGATTATATTGCAGTTATAATGCATTCTACTAATTCCAACATCTCTGAGTCTTCTTGAGGTTGGTCTTCATTGATTTTTATTTTCCTTGCATATGGTTCACACTTTTCCTTTTCTTAGTATGTCTAGTAAAATTGGTTTATATAATTTTTATTATGAATAAATACTTATATAGACACTCTGGATTGTCTTATGTTCTAAAGATTATTGATTTTTTGTTGTTGTTTTAGCAAGAAGTGAACTTAACTTATTTCAGACTCTTGTCTCCCTTGCTTTGGGCAGCAGCTGAAATTGAAAACTGTTCTTTTAGACTTAGCTATGTTACTTGGAGTAAGCCTTATGTATGCCCGGTTCAGGAGTCAGCCAGAGATTTGGGCAGTTTATATGTACAATTTTTGGTTGCCAAGATTACCTTCCTCCATGATTATCTTTTCTGGGACAAACCTTACTTTCTAGCTGCTTTAGTTTCTACCTTCAAATTCTGTCCTTTAGTTTAACCAGTGAAATTCCAGTTTTCTAATGAAGTTTTATTTGGCCTGTGTGACAGCAGCGGGGCTTGCCCTTAAGCAAAAAAACTGTTGTGTGGGGTGGGGAGGGAGTAATGGGAACACTCAGTGCTATTTCCTCCTAGGTGTTGACCTCCATTTTCTGTCTGATTTAAATCATTTTCTGGTGCTTTCAGAGAGTTGTTTATATTTTATGTGGCTTATAGTTATTATCTGATTGTGGGTGTGATATAGCAAATTATCTTGGAGTTTAGATATCACAAATTAATGTTAATTTTAAATAACTATTTTAAGATTAGATCTTAATGAGCAATATGTTGATAAGACTGTTTTCATCATTTATAACATTTTCTTTACCTTTGCATTTTTCTCCCTTAGATTGCCACAATCTCTCCAGGAATGGCATCCTGTGAAAATACTCTTAATACATTAAGATATGCAAATAGGTATGCCAAATAGTTACTCGGTTTGAAATTTGAGGGGAGTAGAGCAGTATTTAATTTGACTTAATACCTGACAGGATAACTTTTATTATTTTTTTTCAATTTTAAAAAATTTTTTGCATGTTATTCATTAAGATGATATGTAGAGTCATTTGGTCAAGTTTTGAAAATATATGGAAATGTTTTGGGTAATTTGGAAAGAGATTTAGATCTTTAGTAGAATTGGTCTTTCTATCCTAGAACACGATTACATTTTTCTGTTTCACCAAGTTATATTTCATATTTTTTTACTACATTTAAATCATGTAAATTTTTCCTATTATATTAAGAGTCTAAGTGAGTATAAGGGGACCAGTCTGTATTTTTTAAATTGTTTTATGTATTTTCTAAAAATTTTTTCTGATAATACTAAATGCCATGTGTGGGAAATCTGGGGTTTGAATAAGTAATGATAGCACATTTTTTTCTGGTGTTCTATATGAGTTACATTTTATTATTCATTGTCACTAGTGTTATAGAATTTAATGGACAATGATGTTATTACAAATGAAAGGACAAAAAGCATTATAAACTTAAAATAATTTATTCCTTATAGTCATGAAATCCCCTTGGAACTTTGGATTGTGATAGACAGATTTATATTTGTTCCATAAATTGTTCCTGTTGCTCTTGTTTTGAAAAAAATGATTTTGTAGTTTTCAGTTTCTCTTATCACATATTACATTTGTGATTTTAATTGTTAGAGATCAAATTCCTCTTTTTTTTAAAAACATTTGATTTTTATTTATTTGACGGAGAGAGTGACAGCGAGAAAGGGAACACAAGCAGGGGGAGTGGGAGAGGGAGAAGCAGGCTTCCCGCTGAGCAGAGAGCCCGATGTGGGGCTCAATCCCAAGACCCTGGGATCATGACCTGAGCTGAAGGCAGACGCTTAACGACTGAGCCACCCAGGCGCCCCTCAAATTCCTCTTTGTATAACATTTCTACTGTGGACATTCCCTTAATTTTGCCGAATACAAGTATTTGTCCTATTTATTTTAATGGCTATGGAAATTTTATTTTTAATCTTTTTTTATAAAACAGGAATACATATGTATACAGAGAAGTACTGAAAATATAGGTGAATAATCTAATAAATGTTTATATAGTGTAAATTCCTATCATCAGATTGGGAAATAGAACGTTTCTGCCTCTCTCGAAAGCTCCCCATATGTTCCCTCCTGATTACAAATCCTGAATAACATGTCCAAATCCATTACTCTCTCCCCCAGGGTAGACATTGCCTTGACTTCTGTGGCATAATTTTCTTGGTTTTCTCCTTCTTTTTAAAAATAGTTTTACCACCTATGAATGTATCCCTGAACAACATAGGTGGCTGTATTTGAACTTTACATAAATGGGGTCATACTCTTTTTTTCTTTTGTGATTTGATTTGTTTCAACTGAAGAGATTTTTTAAAATGATAGTAAAAACTGTTGGAAAGTATAAGCCTATTGACATTTTGCAAAAAGATATTAAAATAACTCCTTTAAAAATATAATGGAACTTTATTTCTATATTTAATCCTTTTTAAACTTTGAATTATGGGCTCTGAGCTGCAAATGTTTATGGTACTTTTAATTCATTTTTATAATGAACATTTTTGGTATGTGGGGTTTTTATCATTAAAGTGCTTCTTCAGATTGTTCATGGGAGAGATGAGCAACAGCCTAGCATAACAGAATATTGCCATGTTATAGAATTAAAACAGACAAGACCCCTCCATGTCTTCAGACTTGTAACTGCAAAGGAATCTCCCTAATGTGAAAATGCTGTATCTGGCCGTTCCTCTTGTTTATTTAGGTCCAAGTAAATATTTTAATTTATTATCATGTAATGTAATTCATCTGCAACATGACTAACCATCTGGGACAAATAATTCTGTCTTTTCTTTCCAAATCTCTAGGAATAAAGATTTTCAACCTCCCTTGATAGCTCATTTGAGGAATATAATTCGTGCATATAGTATTTACTGTTTTAATTGGACAAAAGCCCTTGGAATAGAGGAAAATATTAGCCTATTAGGGGCGGATAGGTTATCTAAATTAGGAGATTCTGATAGAATCCTAAATGGAGTTGGAATAAAAAGAATCACGTCAGTGTTAGAAATTTAGATTCTGTCAGTCTGTGTGGTAAATAAGCTTTCCAAAGTTGACTGTAAAGGATGAAGGGCGGCTGAATCTAGGATTGAACCTGGGTCAGCAGGCATTACCAATAGGTCAAAGAAAGAGTGTAAGTAGAAGAAATAAATTAGTTTGATCTACATGAAATTATCAGTTTGATCTGTATGACTGTCTATGACCCAACAAAACAGTAATTTCATTTAGATCAAATCTAAAAGAAGTAATGAGAAAAAGATGGTCAGTATATTGGATGCTTAAGTAACATAATGTTTGTACTCAAAGCTAGTTTTGAACCTCACACCACATTCTCACTGAATGACATTGAGTAAGATACTTTATTGCTCTGAACCAATTTCTCATCTGTAAAGTGGCAAAAAATAATATCACAGGATTGTTGTATATAATATAATGCCTAAAATTTACAATCATAATACCTAACATGTAGAAGTACATAATAAATACAGCTTACTGTTATGAAGTGGGATGACCCCAAGAGGAACGTAGGGACTCACAAAGATGGTGTCAGAAAAGCCATAGTTTGGTTAAATATAAATATCAGAGACATTACCAAAAGCAATTTAAATTCCATTGCTAAAGGGCTTTTCTTAACCAGGGTTCTTCATCTGAACCAAACACAGAAAACTATTTGAGGAACTGCTTTCTCATTTTGTACCATGGATGGAACCATTCTAGACGCATAGGAAAGAAATTAATTCATTACAAACAGTGGATGCCATAAGGACTTAATACTCTTGTGTTCTGTTTTAAAAGACTGCAAGAGTATTGAGGGCTCATTGATGCTAATAAAATATTTGCAGTATTGACTGCACAAGGAAATTTGATTACTTATCATGTAGCTGTAAAGGGGCATTTGAAATTTAGGGGATGGTCTGGTTAAACTTTTAGGAAGGATCATGAGAAAAGGGGAAAGTATACCAGAAAGGAAGGACTATGGACTAAGGAATCGATAGGACGGAAAAATTCGAAAGCTTCTTAAAATTGATTATTTTTAAAGTACTCTAAATACAGTAAGTCACAACAATGTTGATACCTTTTTTAAAAAAAATTTTAAACTGAATATGAAATAAAAACTTGAAATGTGCATTGCTGTCTTTACAAGAGCATTTTCTCTTAATTTGTTGCTGTTTTGGTGCTGCAGAGTAAAGGAGTTTGGAATTAGTCCATCAGACATTCCCTTCTCACAGGGTAGTGGCAGTCGCCCTGATCTCTCTCCTTCTTATGAGTATGACGACTTTTCTCCTTCGATTACCAGGTCTACTTCCTTCTATGCATAAGATGTTTATTTTCATAGTTTCTTTTGAATTGTGTTACATATAAATACTTCCTTTATACTTTTGTTCTGAGCCATTTTATTTTTCATTTTCATTTCATTTGGCAGGTGATGATTGTACTGCATGATCTTCATTTTTGTGTACTTTATTTATTTGCTTTAAAATGTTGATTTAGAATTCAAGCTTCCTGTTTCCCCTCATATTTTTAAGGATGATGTCATCTTTGCATATTTATGGTTGAAAGGTAAACGGTCTTGTTTAAAATGAGAAGTTTACCGTTATTCTTATGTTCTTACAAATTTCCTTGTCTGCAAGGAAATAACAAAGATCCTCTTGATTTAGAACATGTACCCTCCCACTGTGTAATCTGAAGTATAATAGTTAAACATTTTTTAAATGATAGAACTTTGTAACTTATAATCTTCATATATTAGAAATATGATTATTTCACATGTAGCTATTTTAATATAGAGCATTATAACAACTAAAAATCTACAAAGTATATTCAGTTCTCTGATTTTGGCAATAATCATTTATTGATCTAACTGCTGTTGTTAGCATTTTTCTGTTTATATAATTGCAAAAATAGTTTGTTTTTACTTTGAAATACTGAATCTACATACTTTTGCTAATTGTTATTATGCACAATAATTATCTTTGAAATAATTGTACAGTTACCTCAGTAAATTCTGAAAGTTCAACAGCCAAATATCCCTTTAGTCTTTATGCAGATTTCAGATAAACTTGATCTGGAAAGCTGACATCATCAGTCTTAATATGTTAATTGAATTGCCTTTTTATTGAATAGGATGGTAGTTTCTTGTTCCTCTGCATGTGTTTGTTAATTTTAGGTACCTCTTATGTATTTATAGGGTGAAAGAATTGACTGTGGATCCAACTGCTGCTGGTGATGTCCGTCCGATCATGCACCACCCACCAAATCAAATTGATGACTTAGAGGCACAGTGGGGTGTGGGGAGTTCCCCTCAGAGAGATGATCTGAAACTTCTTTGTGAACAAAACGTGAGTGACAATATAGTTATAATGACCTGATTTTAGTTCAGTTCATCAGTAGCAGAACTTAATGATTGAAAACTACCATCTACACCAGGGGTCAGCCGACTATACAGCCTATGAGCCAACCATCTGTTTTTATACTGATTTTCTAAAAGGTGAGGGAACTTGAGGTTCCTGGTTTAAAAGAAGAGTTCTAAACTTTGAACCATGGAAAATAAAAAAGTGAAAATGAGATCCCGGTCTTAGTCTATCTCCTATCCAAAAGTTTTGAAGGATGATATAGTTGCTTTTTGAATTCTTGAAACAAACCATGCACTGTACCTAGGTATGGTGCCTCTTAAGGATTTGGAAAACGAAAACAGGATAGGCCTCCTCTATAGCAGATCTTTTCCGTTTTATTCTTCTATCTGCCGGGTTGGGTCTTTGTAGAACTTTAATTTGGAGAGGTTGGCTAGGACCGATGCAGAGACTTAAAGTGTAACATCATGAGTTCTTGCAGCCTCCTCCATATTTGAGAATATGTGGGTTTCCCTGAATTTTTCTACTCCCAGGAACTATCCTGAGGTGGTTCAGCCTTAGCTTTTAGTTAAGTTTACTGGTGCATGTGTACCTTTTCTTACTGTTATATTAAAGTTTTAACAAGGTAAATTAGAATGGGTTAGTGTCTAAGACATGTCCTACAGATAAAACCAACACAAGTACACAAAGTAGAAGATAATAAAGAACATTAGCATTCCAGAAGTAGTTGTATAGACAAAAAAAGTATTCTAAGTAGACCACACGGAAGTGATAGGAACTTTCATAATATCTTAAAACAAAGGAAAGAGGACGTTCTGAGCTTGACAGGGAGGTGGGCAGATAAAATGAATAAAGTTGGTTGAGTGTGTTTATCGTATGATATATTGTATGCCTGCATGTCTTGAGAAAAACAGATGCTTGTTTCGCAAAGAAAAGATAGAAAGTTCTTTGGCCAACTTGATTATATATATAAACTTTTAGGGATGGTAGCATACTGATTGAAATCAAATGTCTACTTATACTATTTAACCAAAATCTGTACATACATATAGAATTGTGTATCTTGTTTGAAAAACATTGCTTTTTTACTTACATTTTATAAATCAATTTTAAGTAAACCTCATCTTAACTAAAGCCACATTTTGAGGAAATAAATCATTAGACGTTGGGGTTGGGAAAGAAGCTCAAAAAAGAAAGCAAGGCTAGAGAAATTTTCACTTGATGTAGGACTAAGAATATGTTATATTTATGTCTGTGGGTTTTTTGTTGATGAGGTAAAGTTGTCAATTGTCAATTAAGATTTCTGTAAAAACTGGCAAACATACTATATGGTGTAATTCAGAAATTAAGACTTAGTAAGAGTTGACACCTTCAGAACACTAATTTGATAGTCACAGTCATAAAAGATATCTTGAAATCTCTTTTCTGATAAAAGATATTTAAGACGTATATATGATATGGCTTAAATTATTAGTGAAAAGTAGACAATACTGAGGAAATATTTTAGCGTATTTACAGCCTGTATTAAATGTATTTTTGAAAAGTTGCATTATTCCAAAAGAGATTGTCTTTTTAGGGTAATTCTGCAGTAAAGCCTGGACTAAGTAAAAACTACTCCTTACTGATATGCTTAAATTTGGGCTGTCTTAATGAGTGTTACATCAAATACTTTTGACCCATAAAAAGAAGTTGTGGCTTCGCCTTTTATATTATATTTTAGTAGTCTTTATCTTGCAAACTTCCTCATTTTCTAAATGACATTTTTATAAATGATGTGGAAAAACTTTTGTGTAACATTTAAAATGTAAACTTTATGTCCTAATTTTTTAAACTATGTTCATCTTAAGGAAGAAGAAGTTTCTCCCCAATTATTTACTTTTCATGAAGCTGTCTCACAAATGGTAGAAATGGAAGAACAAGTTGTAGAAGATCACAGGGCAGTGTTCCAGGTAAAGTAAGACAGGACCTTTCATCAAAATATTTCTCTTAGAAAATTAAGAACTTTCATAATACTTTGAATATTATTCTAATGTAAAAAATTACCGCTGTGTGTATTGTATATGTGTGTTTGTAGGGTAGGGTATGTGTATGGGATATTTTGAACAGAAAATGAAGGGTGGTTACAAACAATGTTTCTTTTGTGCTATGATGAAAAGATCTAGTTCATTTACTACTGTTCTGCTTTATTTGCTTTTGTTAGTTGTCCATTTTTAGAGAAGGGTTGAACTTCTGCGCTCCCCCACCTCTTTCTCCATGTTAGGCCAGTTTATTTGACATCAGTAAGAAAAACTTCAAAGGGTTATCAGAACAGTTGAGGAAGGATCTTTCTTTGCAGAGGTGGAAGATTACTTTAGGAAAGGGAAGGTTATTACAGTGACAGATGAGTGAGGGGTGTTAAATCCCTGCCTGTCGCAGTAACTCGTGACATACTCATCCCATTGTACGTTCAGCCTATTAAAAGCACTGTATGATTTACTGTTTGATTTCCCTCACCTACCCCCTTTCTAACAAGAAAATATCCTGGAGAGGGGTGCCTGGGTGGCTCAGTTGGTTAAGCAACTGCCTTCGGCTCAGGTCATGATCCTGGAGTCCCGAAATCAAGTCCCACATCGGGCTCCCTGCTCAGCAGGGAGTCTGCTTCTCCCTCTGACCCTCTTCCCTCTCATGCTCTCTCTCTCATTCTCTCTTTCTCAAATAAATAAATAAAATCTTTAAAAAAAAAAAAAAAGAAAATATCCTGGAGAGTGATACTTACGAGGAAGTGAAGGTAACATTTAGACATCATTATGGAGACTATAAATATGTTCTGAGAAAAAGGTGAACAATAGCTCAGTCTTTCTGTTGACCTGTGTGCCTTCTCTGATGTTTGAGAAATATTTATTTGTAAACAAATATTAAAATGACTCAGCTGTAGGCCATTTAAACACCTGGATAAAAGGCTCAAAAATGTAAGAGAACTATTTATTTTATAAGTTGAGAATAGGATATACCCTCATTAAAACTGTTACAGTTTTGGGATGCCTGGGTGGCTCAGTTGGTTAAGCGTCTGCCTTCAGCTCAGGTCATGATCTCAGGGTTCTGGGATCGAGTCCCACGTCGGGCTCCTTGCTCAGTGGAGCCTGCTTCTCCCTCTGCCTGCTGCTCCCCATGCTTGTTCTCTCTCTATCTCTCTGACAAATAAATAAATAAAATCTTTAAAAAAAAAAGGAAAACTGTTACAGTTTTAGTCAAACCCTTATTATGAGAATATATTTAGAGGCCTGGGTGTTTAGATTAAATCAAGACAGGACACTTGTAATTTAAGTTGTCTTAAATTGTCTCTGTCCTTTTGGAGCAAGGTGTTTGTCGTATAAAGACTATCATTTCCCGCTCTTGTCATTTTATGATGAAATCTAAAAGGTCTTTGTTTTTTTGTCAGAACTGGTTATTTTTCAGTTTCAATCCAGTATTCTTTTTATAATTTGATTTATTGTTCCTCTGTACTGTGATCTGCCATTTCTCAAAATAGGGTTTTGTTTTAAAAGATTAAGTGGATAGCTAAAGAAAAAAAATACTGGGGTATGTATATGTATTTTAATTTATATATATATATATATGTAATTTTATAATAGATATCTATAGCTAATATCTGTTGCTAATTCAGCCTGATAATACATACTATAGTTATAATTAGTCTGGGCGCCTTGGTGGCTCAGTTGGTTAAGCGCCTGCCTTCGGCTCAGTCATGGTCCCCGGGTCCTGGGATCGAGCTCCACGTTGGGCTCTCTGCTCAGCAGGGAGTCAGCTTCTCCCTTTCCCTCTGCCCCCCCACTCATGTTCTCTCTCTACCTCAAATAAATAAAATCTTAAAAAAAAAAATTAGCTATTAAATTGTAATGAAAGCTAGAAAAACCTAACCAAAACCTCTTTAATTCAGAATGATCAGAACTTGTTCATGATCTGCGTGATTCATGACATTGCTAGGAAATGAAACTTATAAATTCCACATTATCTAAAATCACTTAAGAATGGTTTCCTTTAAAACATTTATGAATAGTAAGTAGCTACTATTTAGTGATATGTTTGACTCGTCCAAAATTGACTATCCATTGGTCTCTTACAGTTAAGATAATTTTGAAGACCTAGTGTTTAGAATTTAGGGTTAACCTTTGACCCAACTACTGTGAGGCCCCAAATGGATTTGTAAATTCTACATGATTTGCAAGTTCTGGGCTACCACAGACCTCAATAGATTGCTCCGTAGCTTTATTATACCATTCTTCCCCAACTTTAGGGGTAGCTACTTAAGTTTTGAGAATTACTGTGCTCACTGATTGATACGTGTTTGATTCATTTCCTTCCCCAAGCCCTTACCCAGGGTAAAGGAAAAGGAGAAAAATGAAGTTACCTTGCTTGGCTTATCATATTTGTGTTTGTGTTAGAATTTAAGGAAATATTTCTTAATTTTACTTTCTAAATAAAGATGTTTTATACTTATTAATATTTTAGAGAATACCATCTTAAGTATGCTTGAATATATTTAACATATATGAAATTTGTAAATTGGTTTCTTACAAAGAGGCTTATTGGATTGTTGAACTTTTGTCCTTTTAGGAATCTATTCGATGGTTAGAAGATGAAAAGGCTCTCCTAGAGATGACTGAAGAAGTAGATTATGATGTAGATTCATATGCTACTCAACTTGAAGCTATTCTTGAGCAAAAAATAGACATTTTAACTGAGCTGCGGGGTAATTCCTTTTTCATTTTAGTGCTTGAAATCTTCATCTTCGTATGTAATTGGTGGCAGGATTTCATACTACAAGAGGATATCCGAAATAAAAATTATGGGCACCATTTAATACATTTCCAGAAGTATAAAGACAGACTAGTCATTTTGTTTTTTGTAAAAAAGAAACATGGAGTATCCTTTCAAGTGCTCTTTAGTTGTCTTTTTCTTTTAGGCATTTGAAAAGATAAAAACATCTTATGATTAAAGAGGGAAAATGGATTTTAACAAATTTGTAAGTTTTATACACTCATTCAGATTTTTAGTTTGATAGGTCAGTGCTTGTCAGAATTATTTTGCTTAGATTAGGTCTATTCAGGACCATGCCTTCTGTAGCCTCCTATCTGCACCTGTGTCATGTCTTTCCTTTGAAGACTTGTTTTTAAAAAATCAGCGGGAAGGTTTCAAGACCTTGAACAACTCAAGACCTTTCAACAATTATTCTTCCTACTTTACGAATGGAGGGAAGCATGTGACTTACCCACATGCCATGTCTTTTTGGCTTTTTAAGTAGCTTATCTGTGTCGCTTCACATTCACATTTATTGTATGTACTTGTTTCTGAGGCATTGGCAAACTAGTTGTCTCCATTTATATGTGAATGGACATCTGTGTATGTGTACATGAAATGCAATGTGAAACCAGATTGAAATTGCTAGTTCTTAGCACCAGACTGGCTAATTTTTAAACTAGGTCCTTTGTGAAATTGGTTATTTGAAATCATATCGTATAGAGAGCCAGCAACGACTGTTTGCCCAATTCAGAATTGTTGGTACAAGTGTAGTTTCTAGAACTTACTTTTGTTTTTCATATTCTTCATATTCAAGCCTTGATTTAAAGTGTTTTGACCATTGTTCTTATCTGTCAGAACTCACAGGCAGCTTTTCTGTATGTATTTTACTCAGATCATAATGAACTGTAATTTTTTTCTTTGTAATATGTGGCATTCAACTTAGTTGTATCAAGTGTATCCATAACTTTGAAGAAATTACTTACTGTCTAGCTATTGTATTTTTTTAGGAAAAAAATTTTTTACTATCCAGAGATAATTTTGGTATTAACATAAGAAGTTTGAGAGTTTTTATCTTATATTAACAGGTATGAGATCCAGAGATCCTTAAATTTCTTTCTGAATTTCAGAAGTTAATTTTTTAAATATCATTGTTCTTTGGAAGAGGGGAAAGAAATTGAGATTCAAACTGATAATCTTTTCTTTTCTCCTTTGCACCATTAATACATTTTAAGTTGTGTAATTGTTGAGGGTGCTGTCCTGTGCATTGTACATTGCTTATCAGCATCCTTGGTCTCTATTGACTAGATGACAGTGGCCGCTAACCCAGTTGTGACAGTCAAAAAATATCTAGATATTATCAGTTGTCAGGGGGGGTGGTGGGGGAACATAACCTGTGGTTAAGAACCACTGTTATAAAAGGAGATGAGATATTTCTCATCTTCACAGCTGACTTATTTGCCTCTTTCAATTTATTTACCTAGTTCTTATTCTTATGGGACTCTGAATTAATACATAATAGTAGGAATTGTAAGACCAAGAAATATATTATCCTATAATCCCCCTTCGCCATTCCCTTTTACAATCCCTGATAAGGACAAAATGACATTTCTTTTTAAAAACTCAAACATCTTTGAAATTTCATAGCTTAAAAAGGTAAAACAGGCATCAGGAGTAGAAATTTCTTAATATTGAGGGAAGAAATGTCTACTTTACAGTTTAATAAGATTCGGAGGGGCTTAGAGATTCCTTAAAAAAAAGACTCACAGTGTTTTTTGGACATGACTGTACACATTTAACACACGTAGATAGCCTGTCTGTACTCCAAAAGGAATTCAAATAAACTAAAATTCAACACTGTAAAATGTGCCAAACAGAACAGAAACCTGTTGAAGATATAGAAGAAAGTTATTTTCATGAATCCTTAAATAATGAAACTTGCTATAATTGAGTATTGTGTTTAGTTCTGAGTTTCTGGACAACAGAGAACAAAAGGAAAAGTCCTGAGTGAATGCTATGAAGTAAGTCAGCTGACTAGATAGGACCCATGAAGTTGTATACTGTATTGCATGCAATGCAGTACTTATTCTCTTGTTCTTTTCTTTTTTCCAAGATAAAGTGAAATCTTTTCGTGCAGCTCTACAAGAAGAAGAACAGGCCAGCAAGCAAATCAACCCGAAGAGACCCCGTGCCCTTTAAATCAGCATTTGCTGCTAAAGGATCCCCAGAACCCACACTGCTGTAACATACAATGGTTCAGCTGTAAGGGCCATTTGAAAGTTTGAAATTTTAAGTGTCTGTGGAAAATGTCTTGTCCCTTCACCTGAATGACATTTCAATTTTGTGAAACACTCCTTTGTCTACAAAATGCTTCTAGTCGAGGAGGCACAACCAAGATTTGGGAATAGTGAAGCATTTTGTTTCATTTACCCAGATAGTGATTTACTTTTGGAGATCCTTGCCAATTTTATTTTCTGTATGAAGTAAGGTTGTGGACTTGATCCAGCGGTGAAGAGTAGGGGGAAGCCACAGCATTTCCTTTTAACTTGGTTCAATTTTCGTAGCAAGACTGAGCAGTTTTAAATCCTTTGCGTGCATGCATACCTCATCAGTGATTGTACATACCTTGCCCCCTCCTAGAGACAGCTGTGCTCACCTCTTCCTGCTTTGTGCCTTGACTAAGGCTTTTGACCCTAAATTTCTGAAGCACAGCCAAGATAAATTACATTCCTTAATTGTCATTGTAAATTACCTTTATTGTGTGTACATTTTTACTGTATTTGAGACATTTTTTGTGTGTGACTAGCTAATTTTGCAGGATGTGCCATATCATTGAATGGAACTAAAGTCTGTGACAGTGGACATAGCTGCTGGACCATTCCATCTTATATGTAAAGAAATCTGGAATTATGATTTTAAAACCAGATAATGTGGTTATAATTTTCTTAGCATTTTCTTTGTAAAGAACTAAAATATAAACTAGTTGGTGTATAATAAAAAGTAACAAAATTCTGAGAAGAGTTTTATCTTAGGATAATACATATATATGCAGTGTGTGTTCCAGTGTGGTATTAACAGGACTAATAGTGCAATTTGATCCTTACCAATACCATTACTTAAGTTAAAGTGTCCATTAGCACCCCAAAATGTACCTCCTAAATGTACTGATAAAGGAAATTGGCTTCTGATGCATGAATACTTACATGTACACTGAAAGTAGTCCATAATAGAACTGTTAGATTAAGCCAAGTGTAGACAGTACATAACTCCCTTGAGAAAGAATTAAGCTAAAAGAGGGTTGACTTTGCCTTAAAAGGCAGATCGAACCCAAGCCCCATCCATTACCTAATGTGTGATGTTTCATCATTATTTGGTGAGAATCACCAAATTCTCGCCAATAAATTGGATTAGGGTATGCTGCTTTTTAAATGGTGGCACTTATTTTTACAGATTGCTACTCCAAGGAAGAAAACTGGCCACTTTTCATGTAAATATTTTGTTAAAAGATTTATATATCTCTCTAGGAGTTTTCCCTTAGTTCCTAGGATAGAGTCCAGGAGTAGATTAACAACAAAAAGTCTCCCAAGGATGTCTTGTTTTGATTTACTCAAAGGAACTACTACTCATTCATTTGGGCCAAAGGGAAGCTATGAATAGAGAGTCACATGAGCCAGATTCCCTACTTCATTGTTCATAGAACCCAGAGGGTAGTTGTGGGAAATCCTAACACCATGGTGAAATGATCCTCTGTAAACTTGAAATCTAGAACAAATGTAGATTTTCACAATGTGCTTATTAATAAATGATATCTATGGAATGAGTTTTAGAGATAATTTACTTCAGTACAATCACCTTTGTTTTGGAAGGGACTCAGGTTTTCTTGCAGTTGTAAGATACGTTCTTTTGTGGTATTTCAAAGAGAAGAATGGAGCAGATACTATTGACCTTGCAGAGGTTGCTTAAAAATGTAGTTTTTGAGGCTAACCAACCTTCAGAGGGCAATAAAGAGATGAGAACTTGCTCATTTTAAAGCACAACAGATTACCCTTGATTTATTAATTAAATAAGATGGATACTATCTCTGGAAGGTCTTATATTCAAATATGCCGCCTTATACTATAATGGCTTCATTCTGATCAGTAGTCAAGGTCTTTAGAAAATTAGTACCAAAAAAGATCTTGGTGGTATAGTCCAAACCTTCAGTTTTACAGATAGGGAAAACTGAAGGCCAGAAAAGGGACTAAAACTCAGTAGTTCATAGGGGAAGAGGAAATAGAGGGAAAGCTGAATTAATTCTTAAAATTTTCCTATAAGTCTAGAGATGGTACAAATGAATTTTGCAAAGTAAGTAGTTTTGTGATATTAAAAAAACCTACTCTTGAGGTATATTTAATATTTATGTAACAAAAGTGGCTTGATGCAGCTATTATTTAAAGAATAATGAATTTTTTGGATCTGGGTTAAACATTCTCAGATTTCTTGAAAGCTGATATTCCTATTAATAAGTAATTATTTTATTTATATAGGAGTGTTTTACTATATCACTTTGAAGCCAGATTTCAAAAAAAATCTGTTTAGGTAAACAACTTCCTTCCTAGGTTTTCTCAGTGTACCTTTGTTAAAATAATTTGGAAGCAGTCTTTCTATTAAGTTAGGTTTTTTAAAAGTCAGTTATCAATTAAGATATTTTTATTAATTTCCTTATATAAATAAAATAATCAGGTACTATAATTCTTTATTAAAGGACATTAACAACGCTTAGTATTATATTGATAATGATTTAAACATAGTAGCTAGTTAAGACTTGTTTAGGGCATCTATTGACATTGTCAACCAGCCATTTTAAAAATAGCTTAAAACTAAGCATCAGTATATGAAAAGACACTGGAACTTTTAGTTTTCCCGAAGTCACATGAATACTGAGAGCCTCTAGTTATGAGAAAATGGCTGGTTGAGATGTTTATTTGTTTTAAATAAGTTGAAGGGCAGAATTTGAACTGTAAAGCCAGTTTTGATTTACAAAACCCTTTGAAATTCTGTTAAATCTGTGGCTTTCCCCAAGAAAAAACATACTATCATCTTATAGTTCATTTCATTCTAGTTGAGCATCCTCATTTCAGTTAAGGAACCATGCCCAGAAGTCATGTGCCTGGCACCACCGCATGGTGGCGGTAGCGGACTCACGTTTATCCAGAACCTGATGGAGCCTATGATGCTACAGGACAGCTTAAAGGCATAGGCAGTGAGTGAAAGAAGCTGTGTAAGATAAAGAGAAGAAACGAGAGAAGCAAAATAAGCAGTTGTTTTATTGTGCACATGAATAAAAAGAAATCGTATGGGAAATATGTGACT
Source organism: Callorhinus ursinus (assembly GCF_003265705.2). Classification (NCBI taxonomy): domain Eukaryota; kingdom Metazoa; phylum Chordata; class Mammalia; order Carnivora; family Otariidae; genus Callorhinus; species Callorhinus ursinus. The sequence continues at coordinate 14,076,562 of NW_027397085.1, read as the reverse complement.
GAGTTAAGCATATTTTAACTTTTTTACTATTTGAGGGACAAAGGCCCACAGAGGTCCTCATATAATATATAACAGAAAATAGAACAGTAACATCTTTATACAATAACCTGTTAGAAATGATAAGTTTAAGTGTAAAGTTGTGCGTGCCTGCGGCTCTTCAAGATTATCATGCATAGATTGGACCCTGCCCTATGTTAGATATTAAAAACACACCACAACCAAAAAACACTTGGGTACTTAGAATTGACTGACTTACTACCATAAAAATTCAGAGTAATAAATGGTGACAGTAGTAGTATTAAGTCAGAAATAGTCAAGCACATAGTGTTCCAGTGAAGCAAAGGCATAGTTCATCTTCTCAAATTATTAAAAATATATAATTCCAGTTTCTTGTTCTTGAGTTTGGAAAATTCTGTTTTCCAGATACCTAAGAAAAATGTATACCTTCTGCATTGAATCCATGTAGCAATCTGAAAAAAGAAACCAAAATGAGATGGTATTGAAAGGTAATTTATTGCATATAACAATGCATAGTTCCTATACCACGAATTCCAAAACAAACACATCAGCAAACCTCTGAAGCCCACCACTCCTAACACTAGTCATTATAGAAACTTTATTCTTCAATTAAATTTGCAAGATATATATTGGTTAAAATCACATTTTCTTGCCTCTTTTGTCACAGCCTATGTGTCTTAAGTTATGGTGAATTTGACCAAATTATCTTAGACCTCTATTATCCAGACGTAAGAGCTCATTGGCGCTTGTTCTATTTCAACATGGTAAGTGAACAAGAAGCTGTTTGGAACTAGAGACAGAAGGAAAATGAGCAGGTAATCTTAATGTTCATTTTTCCCTCTCTGGGCTCACTATTACTCACGTTCCCTTTTCTCTCCATACCTTTGTACCTTTTGGATGCTAAGTAGCAAACTGCATATGCTTAATAACCTTGAAGAAATTTGGTGAGAATTAAAGAAAGTAAGATGAAATATTTCTATTTAGACCCGAGATGATTTTCAGGATGGCCCACAGGAACAGCTGAAGATGGATTAGAATGTTTGAAAAAGGAAGATAGGTACTTATGAATGATGTTCAACTCCTAGGATTAACCTCTGATGAAGACTCAGTAGTACTGCTAGCCTGCCAATATAAAATATAAAATATAAACCCCATCTGTCTTATATGGAACTGTGCTGCCAGCTTAGAAAAGTCAAACCAATTACTTTTATAACAATCTACCCTCATTTTTTATTCAACTCCTAGAACAGGGATGTTGTAAACATGAAGCAACTAAATAGGCAAAAACTGTTCAGTAAGTGATGGTTTATTAGGAAATCAAAGTGTTAGTGCTTAAAAACAGTATAGGTAATTGAAGGCTTATTCTGCTTTCATAAGACTAACTTGCTTAATTCAAGGAAAACACATTTTGGTCTGCACTGCCCCATTAATTATGACACTCTTCTTTTATTATAGGTGTGTAGAACTTGCCTCAGTCTACAAAATAACTATATTATTAAACCAGTTAGAACTGAAAACCAGGTATGATTGTAATTGACATTATTTCATGTGTAGGATCTATTTAACAGTAACTCTTCCCAATACAGAAAAAGAATGAGATTCAACGACATGTATTATGCTGCTTCTACCTTACAGGCTACTTTGAAGACACACACTATTAAGACTACCTATGAATGGGATTTGGGGGAGGAGGCTGAAGGGGAGGAGCACACATACTACAACACACACTGACACAGAGGCTATCTTCAGGCTCGGACTGTTCTTTATTACTGTTCTTAAAATGTTCATTCTGCTGCAGCTAACTAGCCTCCATCTTCTACACCAAATACTATTCCATACTATGGAAGTGCTATGCAATAACCCCAGGTAGCACCTTATACCGCTTAAAAGCCTTTAAATCTCTAATCGGAAGGTGTCACAGTAAAGAAATGTAAACACTTAGGAAAAAAGAACAATGTAATTACCTGATGAAGTCATCTATGTCCATGGAACGGGCCCGCTTGTCACTAAAACCTGTGCTGGTTAGGATTTGCTGTATTTTATCTGCTATGCTGAAATATTCTGGTATTATCTATCAATATAAGATTCATAATAAATGAACAACATATCTTTAATGAAGTCACGTTGGCTCTTTTTTGTTTTTTTAGTCCAGTAACTGATAAAATAGTCACCTTTATCTGCTCACAGCAGTTTGAAAAGCCTATTTTTGCAGATCAGACTTGGACCTCTAATTAGTTAAGTGGTTAATCTTCAGCACATACCAAATACTCAGAAAACTGAATGAGTTAAACTTGTATACTGCCCTTTTTCTTAAAAATTCTGAAATACTTAACAGTTTCAGGAGTAAGGTACTTCATGTCAAAAAATAATTAAAGCTATAAACTGAATTTTATAGCAACTGTTACTCCTTTAAAAATATCTCAAATTTTCTTGGCACAAATTTAATTTTATCAGCCACTTTTTCTCAAAGAGATGACCTCCAATCCTGGGGAATATTAAATATTTCATACCTCACATCCTTCCTCCAAAGATTTTTCTTAATCCCGTTTAATATTTTCCTACCTAGGCAGTTGTTTGATGACTTTGCCCATAAAAAAGAAAATGAAGGTAGCAAAATGATATATTAAACCATATAAGATCTGAGTCAAAAAATGCAATGGAAATTTGCTCTTATCTTTCTGCTCTGTTTAATTAATTTGAAAGAACTAAAAAGTTATCAGACATCACAGTTATGTATATGGCTATGTGTATGTGTGCTGACACACATACAAAATTGGTTAAAGAAAATGCACAGATAATAAAGAGGCATGAGGCTTACAACAAAAAATCTATTCAGCCTATAATTATTTCAATTTCTGAGTATTAAAAAAAGTTACTGAGAAAATGGTAACTTTAAATTGAATTGCCACATGAGCAACAAGGCAATTCAGAGCATAGCAAATGGTACATAATTTGAGCTGAACAAGCTACACATGCCTAAAGCTTTGGGAAAATTATGACTCAATTGAATCTCTTTTTATGTCTAAAAACAACTGCCTAGTTAAAGAAGCTCAAGTGGAGTAATCAAGGCCACTTGGATCTATTCCAAGAATACACAGTAGTATTGACCTATTAGAGTTCAAGTTAAGGTTGTGCTAGTTACACATCACTTTTAAAGATCAAGTGATGATAGATGAAAAAGAATAAGAAGTGGGGAAACATTTTAAAACAACAAATCGGAACCACAGAGACAACAGAAATATTTTTTGCTTACAATATTATGGATCGAACAGTGAATTCTGTAGTTTTTTTCCAATAGCTGTTGTACTGCGCTTGACCTATAGCATAAAGAAGCGACATTGCTATTATTCCAAAATCAAAGATTATAATTTCCTTTCAGTTTATTATAAAGTAAAATGTATGCTCCATGTGGTAAAATTAAGGGACTAAAAGGCGTTGAATACTAAGAAACAATCACAAACTAGTTATATTTGAAAAGTAAAGTTCTAATAAAAATCTCTGAAATTCTTAACATCACCTAAATTCAAAATACCACCTAAAAAAAAAAAAGTGAAATAATGGCTTTCAGAACCTCTCTTTTGCCCTTAGGCTTCAAACTGCTATTTAAAAATATTTCCAAGTTAATAAAATTGCATGAATTTTTCACAAGTGTTGAAAGGAAAAATGAGACAATGTGTGGTTTTTGTTTTTTCCCGTTTTGCCAAAAAACCTGATGTAATTCCAAATTCCAGGAACTTTCTTTGTTAAATTTTTCTGCCCCCCCAAAGTACAAAGTTAGTGAAAAAGGAAAAGTGTGTCTGGACATGGGTAGTCTTTATGCTTTAGGGTATTTGTTCAGGATAAGTTCCTACAGCACCGGTCCTTCATATATCATAAATGAGTAAAATACTCACTTAAATGCAGCAGAGAGTGTCTTGTTTTTCCTAACGAAGGTGATCCTTACTAGGCCATCCCATTCCTGAAACAGAAGATGGATCATTTCTTAAAAATATCAAACCTTGCCTATGTCTCCTAGGTATTATTTTGTCTTTTAATATATAAAACTGAAAGAACCTTCTGGAGTGATGAAAATGTTCTGTATCTTGATCTGGCTGACCCATGCAAAAAATAAGATATGTACTTGATTTTTGGCACTTTAGTCCACCTTACTGAAAATTTTATCCTCAATTTTAAAAATTAGAAAAAAAAATTGTTCCACATCTGAACAAAGAACACTGACATTTATTGAAATCAAAGTACCATTTTCAAAAAACATAATTCAAAACAGACATGATTTAATAGCCTATGCAACATACCTAAACCACCCTGTAGGAGTAACTAACAAACCACTCCATTACCAGGAGTACTGACCACACAAGTAATCATGTTTTTATCCAGAGACTGCAGTATGGATTTACATCAAGTGATGCAACTTCTCTTTTTAAATTGCAGAAATAGGAATTATGATTAAAAAGTGTTATTCATAATATTGCTCTAACAACTACATTTTATCTTGTTTCCTAAGTCGTACTCAGATAGATACATGCTTCTGTAGCCATACTTGATAGCAAAATGCAAAGGCATTCCAAGCTGTACTTTTTGCAAACATTTTCCATGCTTTTTTGTGCTCTTCACAATGATCTTACATCCAAATATTCCATCTACTCCCAGCATAGGGATGTCATCATTAGCATTTTCGTGTCTGGACATTTAGGTTAACTCAGTATTTTTCTGCTGCTAGAGACATACATCTTCCAGCTTGGTCTTTTTTCCTCCTTTACTTAACGACTTTAGTACTTTAACCTCACCTGAAAATTGATAGGTGGTGGTGGATTCTTAGGTTCTATTCTTACAACACTGGATTCTACCTTGGGTGGTGGCCTGAAGTTATTCTTTCCAACCTGTTTATCAGAAAATAAGGAGTCCTCTCAAAAAGAGTTTTAAATTTAGTAATCAAATATGCTTTCCTCACAGAAGGCACAACTAGATGCTCATGGATGAGGTAAGCCACATTATTTCACTAACAGTCACTTACTTTCATCAGATGGTCCACACGTGCTAAGAGCTGTGTATTGATTGAGAGTCTGCAGTATAATTTATCTCCAGGCTTTGCAACTAGTCGGAGAGCAAATTCTCTTTGAAACATAAGTACAGCACATCTGAAGAGAGAGTAGAAAAGGAATAAGGAAAATGGTTACTTTTAACTATAAATTATTTCAACTTCAATTAATTTTCTTGGGTGGGAAATAGAACAAAGCAGTATCTGTGGTTAAGGAGAATTCGTTCAGCTGATTAGAAGGCAGAACACTTTCAGCTTTAGCTTTATTACCACAAAATGAGCCAGCTGGCTTTTCATTTTATAAGGGCTACACCACTAACTCTTTGCACATGTAAGCCCTCTGTGTTCAGATGAGAAAGCAGTTCAGATAAGCACTAGTCCATTATCCCTTCTAGGGGAAAAAAAACAAAACTCAAACAAAATTAGCTCGGCAGCCCAATGGTATTTATGGGGAAGAAAACACCCTAATGGAAGAGCTGGGGCAAGAGAGACAGGTTTTGACACTGGTGTCCTGATTTCCCAAGTTAAGGAACGTGGACGTTGGAAAGCAATGCAGAGGCTTTTTGGAGACTCTTGAATAGGAAAAGAGCATCTTCAAAGCTGAGCTTTGACTTTGAAACTTTTTTGACAACGAGTCATACTAAGAAATACATTTGACATTGCAACCTACGCCACAAATATCTGTACATATATGTGTTTATGTAACTTAAGCAAAAGTTTCACAAAACTGTAATCACCTGGGCTACATACAATGAATGCCCTCTGATATACTCTATTACATGTCATTAAAAAAAATGGTCACGACTCAGTAAATTTATAACCAGTAAGGGGTTTCTGAATTGAGTTTGAAAACCCCTGTTACATAATGTGCCTAGTGACTAGTTCTGAGGCTGTTGAGACGTAAGGTAATAAAGAGTCTGACCTGGACTAATGGCAAGAGTATTAGAAAACAGGGAAAGGCCATTTGGTCTCAGAAGCAGGACTTACACTGTACCTCCCCCCGAAACTGTCAAATGAATAAAAAGAGAGAAAGACCTCCACACAAATAGGTATTTTCTACAAAACACATTCTCCAATAGTTTTTTAATTGAATTAACTATCATCTTTGGCTGTCTGTTCACGGCCTAAAATTTGGTGGTAATTTTGGTCTTTTGTCACAAACCTGAAAAAAGGTCGGTGCAGCAACAGCTTGAAGACAAAAGGGGAAGAGATCTGTAAGAGAATTAACTAGTTATTTCTGGGAAAGACACATCACAGAAACATTTTGTATAATGTTCCCAACAATTTGAAAACATACCTGATATGGCAAATTTGCCACACAAGCATCAAAGAATGGTAGATCTGTTTTCAACACGTCACCCACCAGTACTTGAAGTTTGCTGGCCAGAGGCCTAATAATAAGAAAAATAGCAATTAAAAATGAGCACTGTTTCATGAGACTGAAATGCACTTTAATTCTTCATGCATACTCATACTCACGTGCCCTGAACTCTTTTGTGAAGTTCTGCTACTAGCCTTGGGTCAAGTTCACAGGCAATTACCTATATTAAAAAAAAAAAAAGTATTTGGGGGTTAATTATGGAGCATAAATCTTGTTATCTCAATCCTAACTCTTACATGGTTAACATGAATCAAACTTTTTTCACCAATTCTACCTCCAATTTTCCTTCAATTCTACTCTACCATTTCAAACAACAAAGAACACCATCGGAAAAACAGACTCTGCTCTGAGTGGCCCCTGTTCAAATGGCTCCCACTCTTACTGGGCTCTGGTAAGGCAGTTCCCTCCTTGTTCCCCTTGAGGCCTTTGGATGGTAACTGTTTCCTGCTGTCGCTAGCCCATGGGTATTCCAGTAATGCCTACTGGCTCTCCTAATCCCATTCCTACATTCTGGATCCATTCAACTGGAAACTGGGTCAGCCACACATACAGAAGCTACCAGCAGCGGCCAAGCGGCATCCCAATCTCATGGTGCAGCTCTTTAGATCTCCTCCTCTAGGTTCCAATACTCCAGCCTCATTGCTTTGTCCCCCTGAGCCTAGAGATGGTAGCTCCTCTTTGTAATTATTATTTTGGGGCTACTTCAGTGTTCCCATTTTATTCTTTTAGTCATCTAACAACAACGTAAACAACTCCCTATATTAAATGCCCTGTACTGAAAAATCGAATGTGGTTTCTGTTTTCCCGATTAATACATCCCATATTCTCTTTTTCGTAATCCATTTTTTGAAATGGAGATACAGTTGACATTATAACGTTATATTAGTTTCAGGTGTACAACATAACATGTACATACTACAAAATACGTATATATTGTGAAAAAGTCTAGTTAGCATCCATTGCCACACATATTTATACATAAAATATTAAAATTTTGTCTTGTGATGAGAACTTTTAAGATCTACTCTCTTAGCAGCTTTAAAATATACATATGATACTGTTGCTAACTATAGCGACCATGCTGTAAATTCCATTCCCAGGACTTACTCATTTTATAACTGGAAGTTTGTATTTTTGACCACTTTTATCCATTTTGCCCATATTTGTTAAGATAAAGCTGTTAGCAAAGTATCAAGGGTTGCTGTTAAAGAACAATTAATTAAAATAGATTTCTATTTGTAAACCAGGTGAGCTTGCTCACATAGTCATTTCTGATACCAAAACACAAAATTCCCTTTTTACCTTTTTAGCCTTTTCTAGCAACTTTACAGTCATATTGCCAGTTCCGGGTCCAACTTCCAGCACCACATCAGTTGGTCTTAAGGCAGCCTGCAAGCAAGCACAACCACTTTAGCTTTACTGGCACATCTGAGCACGTCATTTATTTTACACACTTATTTACACATTTATTTTACCTTTGCTCAAAAGCACGTGGTTAAAGCGATCTTATTCTGACTCCACTTCTGTGAGATTCCTTCATGATCTACGTGCTTGACAAAACTTTCTCATAACATTAGGCGCAAGTGGAAATCTGGCATCTCTTCTAAGCTGGGGCAATAGTTGGGAGTCAGAAAACTTTAGGAGTCAGAAAAGCAGGAATAGCAGTTCTTTCTGGGAATGGCTTTCTGTCTTCTACCTCAGAGATGATTCCAACAGCATCTTTTTACCAACTCTTATTATCAGTAAGCTCAAACAAGAAAGGACTGCATATGATGATCTTGCCTGAGAATCACAGCATGTTGTGCTGGGATTTCTCAATTTTCAACCCATGTATGGTTTCAGGGATAGGAATACCTAGAAATTGTACACAAACCCGGGTGTTTGCATGGTACAAAGCTGCCGCGTTCTGCGTGCACAGCTTTCATCAGATGCTCAAAGGAAATCCATGAGCCAAAAAGGTTAAAAAATTAGGCCCTCGTTTGGCAAACAACATTACGTCAAGATGACATAGTCTCTAAATATGTAATGTTCTCTCTACGGCTCCAGGATGCCTCCTTTGTAACCGAGAATGTAATCTGTACCACATAGATTTCATGTTAAGGTACTCAATCATCCAGAACAGTAAGAGAACATCCATTACCCATGCCAGAAGAATACTCGGAAGGGTTTATATGAGGCACTGGATTGTACCATGTAAGTTTCTCTGTGGAAAAAAACTTCCTAAGCTGTCATTATGACATCTTTTTAGGCTCTGGAGTAAATAAAAACTAACAGTGATAGATGGTGTCTAGGAAAAAAGTGATTAGGAATAGAAAAATAATCTGGAATTGAACAAGTACCAAGGTCCAGCTACGAAGTAAATAATCTACAGAAAGATTTGGAGCCTGGGGAAACTCAGACCCACAGAATAAAGCAAATCACGCCAAGGTCAGCCTATGAATCCCAGACAATTCTTCAATTCATTCTACAGATATATAGAGAGCATCTATTTTGCGACAGACATCCTCTGTGCGCTGAAGTATTCCTAAGAACAAAATCAATAACCCAACAACTCTCTCCTTTTCTCTTCCACACCCACCTTATCGATAATGCTGTTAACAATGAGAGGATTTTTCAAAATGTGCTGCCCAATCCCCGTGTTGAACATGAGTCCTGGAAGAAAACACGAAAGAGCCTTAATTTCCCAAGGAAAAGTAGACCTGAGACCGTTCCAGAGAAAGCAGGGTGGCTGGGGTTAGATCTCTGCACCGAGAGCCACCATCGAACGTCACGCTTGGAGCCGAGGTGACACACTGCCTTAAGTCCACCCCTCCTGCAGGAAAGGAAGGCAAAGGCGGCGCAAGGCCTGCCGCCGGCGACCCGCGAGCGCCGCCGCCACCGGCCTTACTGTCCCGGCCCAGATCTGGGTCCGTGTCCCCGAACAAGTCCTGCCGGATGATCAGACCTGAACACAGCCCCCTCCTGGCTGTCCCCACCTCCCGCGCTCTTCAGCTCCCGGCTCTCTTTGAGCCGCTCGCGACGGCGACCGCTCGTCCCCGACTTGATCTTCGGCATCACCGCGGGCTCAGACGCACGGGCTTTGGAGAGTAGAGGGGACCAAAGACGGCTACCCAGCACCACACGTGGGAACTTCCACCCCGGAACTGCCAGCACCACTCCTCGCCACGCGGGGGAGAGGCTAGGGCCCAGCCCCCGTTCGCCGTGGGCTCCGCCCCCAGAGAGGGGACCGACCTTGGAGCCCCGTGGCCGCCGGGAATTGTAGTCATGAGGAGGAGGAAGCCCTAAACTCGAGAGACTACAAATCCCAGAAGACACCGCGCCGCTGATCCTGGCTGTTTGGATTGGCTAGTTTAGAGTTGGGGTGGGGCCTCTCGCCCTGGTCGGCGCGGAGTTGGTCCGGGAGGTTTTGGGGTGGTGCTCTCGAAGACGTGGAGGCGGTTTAAATTATATCATGCCGTTAGGAGTGTGGTGGATGTTTCGTCAAGCCAGGTGCTGGGACCCACGAAATCCAAAGAAGGTTTCTTTCTATCCTGTGCCTCGCTCCCGTTTTCCAGCAAACTCTGGGGTGAGGAACCAAGGATCTTGGGATGAGGAGTTTGGTCCCTTGCGCGAGTGACTTCGCTGCTTGGGTTGTGGAGAGGACCTCCGAGAATGTAACAGATCTTTACTTCCCCTAGGGCTCCTAGTTGCTTTGCTTCCTTTTGTGCCATTGATTCATTCCCCAAACGTTTATCGGACTCCAGCTGCGATTAAACACTACTGGGTGCTGTAGATTCAAAGTTAAATTTAAAAACTGCTCTTCCCAGAGTCTATTTTATTGAGAGAGAGGCAGAAAGTCCGAAACGCTGTAAATGTGGGTATAAGTTTTTGTATTGGGTTTTGTGGTAGGACTGTATCCGATTGTAAGCTCCGTGTGTACTAAGGTCCACCTCTGTTTGGCCTGCCAGTGTAACGACTCTCAGTTTTTAATTTTTCAGTGTGTGCTCCATTTTCTTTTTTTTAAAGATTTTATTTCTTTATTTGACAGAGAGAGACAGGGCGAGAGAGGGAACACAAGCAGGGGGAGTGGGAGAGGGAGAAGCAGGCTTCCCGCTGAGCAGGGAGCCCGACGCGGGGCTCGATCCTAGGACCCTGGGATCATGACCTGAGCCGAAGGCAGACGCTTAACGACTGAGCCACCCAGGTGCCCCAATGTGTGCTCTATTTTCTTGAAGAAAGTTTCTTCTGTTTGGATTACCAAAGCTGCCTCTTCCTCGAGCAACTAGTATGTGTGCATCCCCAAGCCTTGATCTTTCTTTGCTGTAATTCTAACTCAGGAAAAAACTCATAACCTTAGTAACATCTTCAACTACTTATTTCATTCCATTAATCGTTAATTTATTACACAATTCTGAAGAGCCTGTGTTCCAGGTACTGTGTCAAATATTAGGAATAAAAAGATGAACATGAATGACCACTGTTTTTAAGGAACTTGCTGTCAAGAGAGGGAGACATGCAAGTTATTATAATGATAACATATTTGCTGTTACATGCCAGGTACTTTGGATACATTATTTCATTTAGTCTTTTCAAACAGTTGTCTGAACTAAGTCTTATCATTATATCCATTTTACAGATGAGGCTGAAGGACAAAAATGTTTAATATTTTGCTCAAGATCACACAGTAAATGACAGCTGCATCTTGAACCTACATCTGTATTCCAAAGGTTGTGGGTTTTTAAAAAAAGGTATGATGATGATTAGCACAGTGGCTAATATTTGAGGAAGTTGGGGAACATTTTCAAAATACAATAGTTGAGTGGAGTCTTCAAAGGACAAACAAAAATTAGCTAGGGGAAACTTGGGAATTTAGAGGAAACTGTAGTCACAAAGACAAGATATAAAGAAGTTTAAGGGAGAAAAAGAAACTTGGTATAGCTGAGAAATGAATAGGAAAGGTAAATAGGGTCTTACTACCAAGGGCCTAAAATGTTATGCCAGGGAGCAATGGTGGTCACTGAGGAACCAGAATAACCATTTTGCATTTTCTCCTCCTTTCCCGGCTCTGCGAATTGCCAGAGATCACACAATAGTGTAGGTAGGAGACATTCATGGGCTTCACTTTTAGCTCTTGCTCTCTTAGGTCTAGTACTCTTCTTGAATTTTCTCTAATGTCTCCCAGTCTCCATAAAAGATCTTTAGACCTGCTGAATTCTTCTCAGACTTGTTTCCCCTTCCACCTCCCCAGTTCCCTCTCAGCAGAAGATCTTGCCTTTTACTTCCCAAGAGAAGTGCAAGATCACGTCAAGGACATGCGCATCTTCCTGGGTTACTGTTCGACCCTCTGAGCAAAGCAAAGCGGAACTTTCTTTCTGATGGGGAAAAACAGACATTACGGTAGGTGGTGATGAGTGTGCAGGGAAAAGCAAAGCAGAGGTGATAGAGATCAACAGGATGGGTGGGAGAGGCTATTTTATGTAGCATGGTCTGACAAGATTATCTCCCATGATGGAGATAATCTAATCAGAGACCCGAGGACACAAATCTAGAAGTGACTCACACCCTGGCGTTTCTGCTGTAACTAACGGCAAGACAGTAAGTGAGGAAAGCATGAAGGTAGGAGACATTGTGAATGGAAGTACATGGTACAACAGAAGGAAAGGGGTGCAGTTTTTGTTAGGAGAATTCATATGGACAGGCCAGGGAGAGCTTGAAATTTTGGAGTGGGGAGATAGTTCTACTAGTCGGGGGGGGGAGAAAAGGTTTAGCATTAAACTCCTAGGTAAATCCGTGTCATAGTTTACTATTGGGTACTGCAAAATGTTAAGTCTCCTTTGCTTTTGCTGAAGAGTGAATAGAGTAGACAGCAAGGATGGAAACCCCAGTGTTATTTTTTTAGGAGTAAAATGGCAAGACCCTCCTAGAAGAAGCCACATGTTTTAAGGCACAGAAAACTAAATGACTAAGGTGAGTGTGTACATTTAGCTTACCTAGAATCTAAATTGGTGTTTGTCCATATGTGACTCTTGGACCACCTGCATTAGAAATACTGCAGCACATGTTAGGGCTGAATTGTATCCTCCCAAAATCCATCTGTTAAAGCCCTAACCTCTTGTACCTCACAGTGTGTCCCTATTTGGAGTTAGGACTTTTAAAGAAATGATTAAACAGAATGAGATCACTAGGCTCGGCCCTAATCCAAAGACTGGTATCCTTATAAAAGGAGGAAATTTGTATACACCAAACACTGAGGGTGTGTGTGCACAAGAGAGAAGACCTTAGGGGGACGCAGGGAGAAGGTGGCGTCTAAAGCCAAGGACAGAAGCCTTAGGAGAAACCAACCATGCTGACACCTAGATCTTCGATTTCTAGCCTCTAGAACTGTGAGAACTAGAGGTTAGAAACTGTGAGAAAATAAATTTCTATTCTTTAAGCCACCAGTATCATAGTCTGTGGTATTTGGTATGGCAGCCCAAGCAAACTAATACAGCACATAATGAAAACTCACATTTACAAGCCCTCCCCTGACCATTTTGGATCAGAGTAGGTTTGGGCCCTGGCAGATGCATTTTTAACAAACCCTCTAGGAAATTCTGGTGTACACCACAGGTAACGATTCATTACTTTCCGCACTAAAATAAAGTAGATTGAGGAATTTCTACAGAAAAGAAGATGGGGAGGGCTACTGTCACTAGTATGAGAAACTTGTTCTCATAACTGGGATCCCTTATTATTCTGCCCATATTTACCAATTTTCTTTTCCTGTTAGGATCAAGGCGGCATTCAGAAGTGAGATAATATTGGGTGCACCATGGATCCATAAGTCCTAGAAAATTATGTGACACTGGGTTATGAGCTGCATTAAAGACATGAGCATTGGGAATTTATGCTGGAATGTATTTGAGTTAACTTTGCAGCCACGAATGGCTTTGAATTATAATAAATAATCTTATGCTTCTCTGGTTCATGTTTATCTCCTTTGTTAATTACAAATAATCATTTTTCAGTTTGGATGTGCACAGTGGATTCATTGCCATTCTTATATTTTTTGTTTTTTAATGTAATATAACTTGAAGAAGAATTGTAATAACATTTGCTTTGGTAGAAGAGGCCCACTTAAATTCACAGCATGCCTGAAGTAATAACATTGTAAATGTGGCAGGAAATATAATAAAGAATAACAATAAAATGTTGTAACATTTTCTTGTAAAAAATATAGTTCCTTAAAGATTTTTAATGTATTGAAATGTCATAAAAACATCAAGAATGTTTGAATTTCACACTTTTAACATAGATTCACTAACAGAAATACTGTGTTCTTTTGAAAAAGGAATATCATTCACTTGGACAAGATAAAACAAAATCAAATTGAAATATAATTAAATCAACTGTTTAATTTGATTAAAACACTGGAGCATTATGATTGTGCCAATATCCAAATCTAAATGGTAAAATGAAATTCTACATTACAAAACCGGACAATTTCAAAGAATACCTAGTGTCTTAATTTCTACTATGATGTCTAAATCTTAACAGAAAAATGTAATGACACTTGGGTGAAAGAAGTTACATACCTTGAATACTTTGGGCAAGATTCTTCTATACACATGTTCTAATTTTTTTTCAGATCATTATAAATGCTGTCTTAAGGTATTAAAACTAATTAAGAAACACAATTAAGTTCTCTGTTTAATACCAGCCTGAGTCTAAGCATTGTCAATGAATAGCTAATATCTAATAATTGCTTCCCCAAAAATGTCTGTCAGAGAAATGTTTTCATATCATCACCATAAAATGTCATGTTACAAAATGAAGCTTTTGAAGCTTTACAAATACAACAAAAAATAAATTATTGTACTGAGAATACTAATTGTGAATTATAATAGAGCCTATTTTATATTTTAATTCTACATTTATAAATATCATATTTCATTATATTATGTTTTATGGGCATTGAAGTACTTTTCACGCAATTTGATTTTCAGTGAGCCCCTGGGAAGTTTGTTAGGGCAAGCATGATTACCCTGTTTTACATAGGAAGAAACTGAGTCTCACTAAGATTAAAGGTACTTGCTCAGGGTCCTTCAGATAGCAAGCAGCAGAGGTGAGAATGGAAGCCTCTGCCAGTCCCACAATAGGACACCTGCTGCCATCTGTGAACTCTGTTGGTCTCTAGTTCTGCTGAATGTGGGCATTCTAGTCAATTGCTCTCATTACTGGTGGGATGGCTGGGAAGCAACGTATACTAGCTGAGTCATTCTAAATAGAATTTAAATCAATTTTACTTTTTTAAAAAGATTTTTATTTATTTCAGAGAGTGTGAGAGAAAGAGAGTGCACAGAAGGAGAGGGAGAAGCAGACTCCCTGCTGATGAGAGGGCCCAGCTTGGGGCTCCATCCCAGGACCCCAGGGGCATGACTTGAGCTGGAGGCAGATGCTTAACTGACTGGGCCACCCAGGAGCCCTAAATCAATTTTATCTTTTAATAACAATCTGATATGTTTCATTATAAACAACATACACTGTAAACTAAATAGCAAAGCCAAAAATCTAACTTGCAGAAATCTTGGAAAATACAGAAACTAGGAAGAAGATAGAAAATTTACCTGTAATCACTCTATGCTGAGATAACTTTTATGAACATTTTGACATTTGGTTTTCTTCTATTGTTTTAACAACACATATTTTTACATAATTGAAGTCTTGCAACTTACTGTTATTTTTTCATAAAATACAATGACATGAAAAGCACTTTCCCAAGTTGTTATACTGTCTTGTTTATTAATATTGAAAGCTGCTGCAGCAGATTTTGTCTTGTGAATGCATAAGAGTTTATTAAATCATTCTCATACCATTGTTGTAAAAAACAGAGCCATACACATTTTAGTGCCTACATGAAAAATATTTTCTATCTTTGGATTATTTCCCTAGTATAGATTTCCAAGAATGGAATTATTTAGTCAAACTGTATGGACATTTAAGTCTGGGTATATATTATCAAATTATTTTCTAAAACAGTTGAATCAACTTTATTCTTACCAGTAGAAAATGAAAAAAATGCTAATTTCACTGTAAAAAAAAAAACCATAGGTAGAGGATATCCTTATATCCCAATTCTAAACTAGAAGTTGTTTTATTTATTTTTCCTTATTTACTAAAGTAATACTTAAACATTGCAAAAAAGTTTAGATAATAAAAAAGTTTTTAGAAAATGAAACCCACCACTCAATTAACTTCCATTAATGTATTGATAGTTTCTAAGACTTTTTTGGATATATTAGACTCTTCTCCTTCTTTTACCTAACTAAATATGAAGGACATCTTTCAATGTTAATGAATATAAGTCTACATCACCATTTTTAACAAGTGGATGGTATTCTATTATGTAAACTTACCATAATTTATGATCTTTATTGAAAGACATTTTTATTGTTTCAGGTTTTTAAAAAATAATAAAACTGAATCTGCTACAGATTATATTACCAAGGGCAGATCAATTAGTTTCTCAAAGACTTATTTTCCTAACCTGGTAAGCATCTGATGAGTTAATGGATCAGCATCTAAGGAGAGCTCTATTATAGAGTTGGCCAAGACCCAGTTTTACACAAGTTGCAGTATTAAGTGAAATGTAGCAAATTGGAAAGCCTATGACTTTGGAACACATGTTAGTTCTCTCTTGCTGCTGGAAAAAATTATCACAAAGTAGTTTAAAAACAACATGAATTTGGGGCTCCTGGGTGGCTCAGATGGTTAAGCGTCTGCCTTCGGCTCAGGTCATGATCCCAGCGTCCTGGGATCAAGCCCCGCATCGAGCCCCGCATCGAGCCCCGCATCGAGCCCCGCATAGGGCTCCATCCCAGGGTCCTGAGATGGAGCCCCGCATCTGGCTCACTGCTCAGTGGGGAGCCTGCTTCTCCCCCTCCCTCTGCTTCTCCCCCCCCCCCCCGCTTATGTTCTCTCTCTCTCTCTCTGTATCTCTGTGTCTCGAATGAATAAATAAAAAAATCTTAAAAAAAAAAAACAAAAACCCAGTTGGGGGCGCCTGCGTCGCTCAGTCGTTAAGCGTCTGCCTTCGGCTCAGGTCATGATCCCAGGATCCTGGAATTGAGCCCCGCGTCGGGCTCCCTGCTCCTGGGGAAGACTGCTTCTCCCTCTGCCACTCCCCCTGCTTGTGTTCCCTCTCTTGCTGTGTCTCTCTCTGTCAAATGAATAAGTAAAATCTTAAAAACACACACACACACACAAAAACATAAATTTATCATCTTAAAATTCCGAAGGTGAGGAGTCTAAAATCCTCTGCAGGACTGAGTTTCTTGCAGAATTTAGGAGAGAATCTGACTTTCCCAGCTCCTCTAGGCTGCCTGCATTCCTTTACTCATGGCTTCATATTGCTCTGACCTCTACTTCCATGGTCACATCTCTCTCTGACACTCCTGCCTCCCTCTTATAAAACACCCTTGTGACTACATTGGGCCCACAGGATAATCCAGAATAATCTTCCCATCTCAAGATTCTTAATGTAGCCATATCTGCAAAGTCCCTTTGCCATGAAAAGTAATATATTCACAAGTTTTGGGGATTAGGATGCAGATCTCTTTTATCCTACCAACTACAAAGCAGATAACTAAATTTGAGTCTGGGTTCTTCCAGGTGAGAATTTGAACGTGGACAAATGACAAATTCCTATGAACATCATCTGATCTGTAAAATGAGGAAAAGAATACTCTCCATATAGGGTGGGATGAAAATTAATGAATTATATGAAATGTTTACAGTTCAATGCTAGACACTTAAAAGATACTTAGAACTGACACATAGGAAACATTTAATAGTAGTTACCATAATATAATTATTGAGACAAAATGAGTTGCATAGTTATTAATCTTATTTGCATCTTGGAAACTACTTGTGATTGAGGGGTGAGGGAAGCCAGTGTTTCTTACATTTATCATTTGCTTCATCAACTTTCTGCTTTCTCTTTTCAGTTCTTAGCTGTTTAGAGAGGAAAACACTGAATTCATACTTATATTTCAAATATATTCTGAACAGGCCCAATGATAATTTAAATATTTGCCCTTTTCTGTAACGAACCTTGAGAATATAAGACTATAGCAATGAAATGCAGTACTATGAGATTATTTATGTAGCTGTACATATTTGTCCTGTACAAAGTGTATGACTAGGTATTACATTCATCATAGCTGAAGCTAGGACCTCCAAGTGCATCTTATTGGGGGTCCTGGAATTGTAGGTAAAATTTGTGTGTGTGCATTTTTCTAAGTTATAGCTTTTATTAGATTTCCAAAAGATCCATTTTCCCAGATAGAAAAGATCTATTCTTCTAAACCAATTTCTTTGTTTTAATTCAAATTCGGTTATTTATGTATGTATGTGTGTATACATGCGCGCACACACACACACACACACATATTTATTGCATATTCCTATTTGACTTGTTACTCAATGTGTGACCTATGGACCAGTAGCACTGGCATTACCTTGAAACTCAGAAGACTCTCAGGCCCCACCGCAGACCACCTAAATCAGGATCTGTGGGTTTTAACAAGATCCCATGTGATTCTATGAACATTTAAAACCTGACAAGTATTACCTTTCAGTAAAATCAGAAGATACAATCAGGTTAAATAAATAAATGAAACATGCCCACAATACCATTCAACTAGTGACAAACCTTGTTAACATTTTGGCATGTATTTATTTACTATTTTGTAACCCACTCTTCCCAATGCATTGTGAATGTGTTAACATGTCAATAAACACATGCCAACATAATTTCTAGCAGCCAATTTGTAATTTATTCTATATGCATATATTATGATTAGGCATTCCTTTCTTGGTGGTTTAGATAACTTTTTATATTTTTACTTTTAAAACAGCCCTTGTGTAATAAGTACCCTTGTAATGTAGGTTTTATGGATGGTTGCCTGGTTCAAATCCTAACAAGCCCCTCACTAGCTGTGTGACGTTAGGCAGATTAGTTGACTTCTCTATGCTTCAGTTTCTTCATCTATAAAATGGGCATAATAAAAAGCACCTCACAGATTGTTTTGAGGATTTGTATAAATACGAGATTCATGTAAAGATCTTAGAATTGTATCTGGCACATTCTAAATGTTCAATAAATGTTAATTATTTTATTATTCTTTATGAACCCTCAACCATATCTTTACAAGTTCTCTTTCTGAAGAAAACTTAGGTCATTAAGCTAGCTAGTAGCAGAGGGGGGCAGAAGTGGACTTTTCCTTTTTAATCTTTCCATTCTTGCTATATAGTTCTGGAGTAGAGCTCCCAGCAAATGTAGGACTTTAAAAAAAATTCGAAAACAAATTTTCGCGGGAGGGTTGACCAATGAGAGAATAAGATTATTTTAATAACTCTCCTCAGCTGAGACGGACCCGTAAAACAATACAGTTTAGAACAGATATCCGGAATTGGGAAAGAAAATGGTTCTGATTCAATCAACCCAGGACACAACCGATCCTTCTGGCAGTAGGGCTACGCAGACTTAACGTTCCCATGGTTACAGATCTGGCTGACTCCAGGCTCTGCGCTCTCTACTGCGCAAGTGCAGACAGCTGATTTAGCCCCCCGGCGCCTTCAGTTTCGAAGGGGAAGCCCCACCCTCCTCTTCTGCGGTCCTCCTATCGCCTTCTCACTTTGCCTCTTCCACGCGTTCCGGGGGTCTGTGACGCAGTATTCCGGCGTCCGCGTCGTTTGGAGCCGCGACGCTGAACATGGCGCGTTCCTAGAAGCCGCTTTCGGCATCAGTAGGCGGCGGCGTGTAGATTGGAAGCGTGGGGCGCGGGACCAACCGACTTCGCTTCGTGTTGGGGAGTGGAAGCGGGAGAGCTGGGCTATTCCGGACCGAACCAAACGGTGAGGCCTGAGAGCCACAGAGCGCGCGAGTGGAAGGGAGGTGTGGGTTGGGCAGCGGAGACCCGAGAGGCGAGGGAAGAACGTGGGTCAACCCGCAGACGAGGAATTGCAGGAACGCGGCGAGGGCGGCCTGCAGGTTGGCTCTCTGCGTAACCCTAGGAACCACTAGGAGCTGGGGGCTGGCCGAGTCAGCCCGGGGGTTGCGGGGGAGGCTTGGTCGAGGAGGAATCGGGGTGCAGGGAGACAGGGACTGGGTGCCAAGATGAGAAGAGCATAGGGTGCCCATTGTGGCTGCGGTTTCGGGCCAGGGTGGTGCATTTGCCCTTGGGGGATAGGTGGTGCAAATTTTGAGAGAACGTGGTCATCTTTAGTATAAAACCAGTGTAAATTGTTATTGCATACATTACGTTGATGCTAATAGCGATACTCTGAAAGCTTTAATTAAACCTTAGACCCTTGCCTTTAATGTACAGGTGAAGGAAGTTACACATTTTCAGAGGGGAGCAGCTTGCTAAGGTATGGCCGCCAGTGCTCAAGCCCAGGGACTTCTGCCGCTTTATATTGGGGGTATTTGTGATTCAGCAAAACTATTTTGAGGCCCATTGCATTTGCCATTCTTCCTTATTCTTTTGTTACAGAGTGGGGAATGAGGAAAGTATTATTTGGAAGTGACTTGACTAAATTAGGTAGAAGTGGTAAATTGTCTGCTGGTGCCAAGATTGCAATTGACCTAGCTCCTCCCCACCCCAATATAAGCGAGCTCGGTTGTAGTGAAGTGTAGTGCCTTTGAGAATTGGTTATTCCTCAGAAGAGGGTAAGAGCAGTTTGCAGCCATAATTTTTTTTCTTGGTTAGGGAGTTCACTCCATTTTAACCTTATTTTAAACTTCTCCAGTTTAGAGGCTTCAGGTTTAAGGGCAGAGTGACTATAAGGCTTCCATTGCATGACGCCTTTTCTTTTATCTTTCATCACTGAAGATTGCTTTGAAATTAGAATGAAAATCCCTGTTGGTTGTGAAAGGATTGTGGAATTTTCTCCTCCTGTAACCTAGTATAGGGAACAGTAGAAACAGTTTAATTATAGCAGTGGTTTGTGGCCGTATATTATAGCCCTAGGTCAGCTGGGCTGTGTCTGTCCTAGTTACACTTCCTAGAGCAGAAGAAAATTCTCATCACAAATGAATTCAATCGTGGCAATAGGATTGGAGGTTCTAAACAAATACATGAAGATTATTTGGTAATTAGTATAAAAGTCTTTAAATTTTGTGACATTGAGAATGTGTTTGCATTCAGGATCAAACCATAATGCCAAAGAACCCTTGTGGGCATGTGGCAGTTAAAACATACCGAAGACTTGTGCTCGCTTCGGCAGCACATATACTAAAATATACCGAAGACTTTTCCAGAGCTAAGTATGTTCTTGTAGATATAAAAATATTCGTGTTTTGAGAAAGGTAATATGATTAGATTTTGACCTTTGTGTTGTATGTATGTTCATATATGTGTGCGTTTGTATTTATATTTGTTGTCAAAGTATAGCTGACGTACAATGTTATATTAATTTCAGGTACAACATGGTGATTTGACAATTCTGTACTTCATGCTGTGCTCACCATGATAAGTGTCATTACTGTCTATCACCATGCAGTGTTGTTACAGTATTAGTGACCATATTTCTTGTGTTGTATTTTTCATCCCTGTGACTTACTTATTTTATAACTGGAAGTTTGCACCTCTTAATCCCCTTCACCTATTTCTGTGCATTGGTATTTAATCTTGCTTCTCCTAATACGGTGTTATTGATTGCAGTATTACTCATTTCTGTCTTTTCCTATCTGCATCAAATGAGGGCTGTCATCAAGTTAATTTCAGAGTGTTTTAGGGAATGGCAAGACATACTTAGTGCAGGTGTGAGTCTGGAGCGTTGTTGTTCAGTTTTCTAAATATCAGGCTGATTACAGATAAACCCACAATTAAAAGCTTCGTAGAGCTTGTGCTGGATCAGTGTTCGGCACTCTTGCTACTCAAAATGTGGTGCATGGCATCACCTCAGTGTTTGTTCAAAATGCGCAAGCTCAGGCTTAACCCCAAACCTAATGAATCAGAACCCGCATATTAACAGGCTCTCCAGAAGATAAGAATTTATATTAAAGTTTGAGACACACTACTTTGGTTGGAAAAAGTTGGAAAACTGAGGTCATGCATAAACCTGCATAAAAATCATAGCATTTATTTTGATCTGAGGCAATCTTTTGCTGATTATCAAGTCTGATACATCTGGTTGAAGAAACTGAGACCCAGCAATGGTAAGTGACTTGCATGAGGTCACATAATTCATAACCCAGGTTCTGACTTATTCCAGTGCTTTTCTTTTTTGTTTTTTTTTCCCCCCAATGCTTTTCTTTTGCTAGTTACTTCTTTATTAAAATGGAACTAAAGTATTCATGAATGAGAGCTAGGTATTCATTCCACAACAAACATTGAGTAATGGAGAAGCAGCCCAATAATTCTGTGTGTTGCTAGTAACTGCTGTTTCCGATAGGAACCCACCACCTTCCGTCCTTACTCTTTCATTGCTGAGGTCACTTCTTCACAGAGGAAATGAAATACATTGATGGGAACACTTTTTGTCCTCTTTCACCTGTAAACAGGTCTACTTCTGTCTGTTCATCTCTGGTTGTGCTCTGAGTTTTTTCTCCTCAGGGACAATGTGTTATATTAGTTTTCTAGGGCTGCTGTAAGAGAATACCACAGACTGGGTGGCTTAAGCAATGCAAAATTATTTTCTCACAGTTCTGGAAACTGGAAGTCTGAGATCTAGGTTCCAGCAGGAGTGATTTCCTCTGAGGCTTTTCTCCTTGACTTATAGATGACCATCCCCTTTGTGCACTAGAATCTCTGGTGTCTGTCTTTTTTTTTTTTTTTTAAAGATTTTATTTATTTATTTAACAGAGAGCGTGAGAAAGGGAACACAAGCAGGGGGAGTGGGAGAGGGAGAAGCAGGCTTCCCGCTGAGCAGGGAGCCCGATGCGGGGCTCGATCCCAGGACCCTGGGATCATGACCTGAGCTGAAGGCAGACGCTTAACGACTGAGCCACCCAGGCGCCCCTGTCTCTTTTTCTTATTAGAGTACCACTCATATTGGATTAGGTCCCACTCTGATGACCTCATTTAACTTAATCACTTCTTCAGAAATCTCACCTCCAATACTGAGGGTTCTGGGGTTTTGGGCTCCAACATGTGAATTTTGGGGGAATACATTTCAGTCCATAACATTTGGTTACTCTTTTTTTTACTCTTAAGTGGCACTAACTTATTAAGATTTAAATGCAGTTATCTTAAATACATTCTCTTCACTGTAGATTCCTCTTCAGTTTCATCTGTAATTATTTCCTTTGAGTGTCTGGAAGAGTTACATATATTCATTTTCTCTGCCCCCTTATTAACCCCCCCCCACCCCCGGTATATTGAAGTCTGGCAATCCACTGCAGTCACTGTTGATGGGTGGTGGTTACCATTGATCTCTTTGTTGTGAAGTCTAGTAGAATCTTTCTCATCATTTGACATTTTGAGTAGTTGTACTCTTTGAAATTCTCTTACGCTTCTGTGACCCTGTGGTTTCCTTATTTTCCTCTTGTGTCTTGGCCAGTCTTTCCTTGGTGTGTTTTTCTCTCTTTAAACCCCTTCAGATGCTCCTTTCACACTGAGGCATGGTCTTCTGCTCTCTTGCCTCGTCTTATCTCTGGTGACTGCAACCACTGTCTTTATTTTGATGACTAGCAAATCTTTGTCTCTTTAGCACAGATTAGGCTTCAACTCTGACACGTTGGGGTTGTCTTAAGATACCTTAAGTTTAGCTCAAAAATTACAAAGCTCACTCTTTCTGAAGTTGCTGTCTTCCTCCTGTGATCCTTGTCTGTCATTCAGTTGGAGATACCCTAAATCTTAACTTTTTCCTCTTATTACCCTTAAGTGTTGTTCTCCCTGCCCTCCCCCCACCAGACTTCTAATCATTTACCAAATCTTGTTCTACATCTTTCATCCATTTTTACCTGCAGCAACCACCTTGGTTCAGACTATCATTATCTGGACTTTTGTGTAAACATTCTAAATAGTTTCCTTTCTCCTAAGAATGGATATCAATTCCTCTTTAGTCTTCCTGTTTTTACAGGCAGATTGTAGTGTTTTTTTCTGCAGTCTTAACATTCAAGCTTTAGGATTAAAATCCAGACTACCAAATTTAGGAAATACAGACCTTATTGATTTGGACCAGCTTGCTTTTTGCTTTCTTTCTTTTTTTTCTTTTAAGGTTTTATTTATTTATTTATTTGACAGAGTGAACATAAGCAGGGGGCACAGCAGGCAGAGGGAGAGGGAAGAAGCAGGCTCCCCATTGAGCACAGAGCCCAATGGGGGACTCGATCCCAGGACCCTGGGATCATGACCTGAGCCGAAGGCAGACAGACGCTTAACGACTGAGCCACCCAGGCGCCCCTGCTTTTTACTTTCTTCTGCTGTTTTCTGCCTCATGTTATTCTGTCATGCTGAACTATTTGCAATTCTTAAGAAGTGTTAGAATGTTTTTTAAAGTTGAGACATTAATATGTTGTGTGTCTTCTGCCTAGAATGTACCCATCATCTGTTTGACAGACACCCATAACATACTCGTTTGGATAACTCCTTCTCCACTTTCATGACCCAGCATAAACACTGTCTTGTCCCCCTTTCCTGCCCCATCAGGCTTTCCCCAGCCTGCTTAGGCTGAGTTACGTCTTCCACTTAAGTTCTTCTGAAACAGCTTTGTCATCTTTTTTCCTCTTGAGAGTTGAATGCCAAGATTCTTTTGTTTTTTTTGTGATCTGATCTACGTTCTGTATTGAGCCATCTCCTGCTGTAACCAAAGGGATGGAAGATCAGTGTACTGGTCATCATTTGATACAAGGAAGGAAGGTGAGCTTAAGGTTCCGTTTACTTTTCTGGTCCCTGAGCAGAGTCATGGTCCAGACCAGTTCTGTGGTCCCCACTGGATAGTGGTTTGGGTTCTCTTTTTTCATCTTCCTAGCCAGTCAGTCAGAAGTGGCTTCTGAGTTATGGAATAGAGTATGATTACCATCTTTCCAGGGAAAGACCTTGAACCTGAGGTGGATTTGGAGTTGGGCGGTGAACTCAAATCTCTCGTGCTGTTGTGATGCAACTTTGGGAAGATGCTTACTCTCATGTCTGGGAGCACTACAAAGTAGGTGAGGGCCTTCCTACATGTGTGCAGAGCCCTCCTTGCCCTGGACACTTGACAAGGACTGTCCCAGCTGAGCCGTGGACTGACCTAGCAGCCCGGAAACCCAGGACCCAGCCGCTGCTGCCATTTTCGAACTGAACTTCAGAGACTCGTATTATTTTATTTTTTTTATCTCCCAGAGTAGTGGCTGGCCAGTAGAAGCGCCTTCTTGAGTACTGTGAATGCAAGTTGAATTACCAGAGAGTTGAAACAAGGTGGATTGTTGCATACTCTGGAGGTGAGATTGAGTGGGCTTGAAAAGTCAGAGATGGGTTCATTTTTGTGACTTGACACAGGTATAAGCAGAGATTGTGATTTAGTGATTGAATTCATTTATTTAACAAATATTTAGTCATTGCTTTCATATGTGCCAGATACTTTTTTAGATTCTGGCAATACACCCTTGAGCAAATTGAAGTTCCTGGTCTCTGGATCTTAAGTTCTAACTGGGGGAGTCAGGACAATAAGCACATAGATATTAGAATGTCATGTAGTTAAAAGTGTTATGCAGAAAAATTAAGAAAGATACCCAGACCAGAGGGATTCTGGGCTGAAGGGCCAGGTAGTTTAAATTTGGTGGTCAGGGACAACCTACTTGATGAATTGATAACTTGAGCAAAGACTGAATTGAAGTTAAAGAGCAAGACATGCAGATATCTAGAGGCAAGACTTTTCCAGTCAGAAGAAACCAATTCTACAAGATAGAGTTGATGTATCTATTCCACTATAGATGGACACATCTTGTCTCTTATTTCTTATTATAGACAACTCCCAAGATAAGCCCCTTTACCCTTGTCTCCTCCCTATAAGTCAGGGTAGGAGTTTCTTTGGTTATAGCACCAAGTGTGGAAATGCTGGCTCATAGGATATACACACACACACTTAACTTTATTAGAGATGGCAGGATTGCTCTCCAGAGTGGTCGTACCAATGTATACTCTTAGCAGCAGTGCCTAAGGGTCTTTATTTCCATATGTTCTTGCTAGTGTTGAATATTTTTCGACTTTGTAATTTTTGCTAATCCGATGATTGTAAAATAATAGCTTTGTTTTTTAGATTCGTGATAACCAGTAAGGTAGCATGTCTTTTTTTTTTTTTTTTGAGATTTTATTTATTCATTTGAGACAGAGAGAGAGAGAGAGAGCATGAGCGGGGGGAGCGGCAGAGGGAGAGGGAGAAGCAGGCTCCCCGCAGAGCCAGGAGCCCGATGTGGGGCTCGATTCCAGGACCGTGGGATCATGACCTGAGCTGAAGGCAGACGCTTAACCATCTGAGCCGAGCCATCCAGGCGTCCCTTCTGATATTTATTATCCTTTTGGCTTCTTCTGTTCATGAATCGTCTATTTATACCCTTTGTCCAATATTCTTTTGTATTTCTTGTTTTGTTGATTCATAAGGGTTTATTGTATATTCTGTATAATAATTCTTTAGTCATTTAAAACGTCTTCTAAGTTTTACCTTGTTAATGCCGCCAGTGGTATTTTCATTGACTCCATTAATTTTGGTTTTCAGTTTTCATGTAATATAATTTAGCAGGAAATTGAGCCATAGTCTTGATGTTGTATTTTGGTTCTCAAGTCTAAAACTAAAAACAAAAAAAACAAACGACATCAGTTAGTATCGCTTGAGGTATTAATGGACAACACTGTGATCAAAATGAAAAATGTGGTAGTCAGTAGAATGTTGGGTTGGCATAGTAGACTTATAAACTAGTTCTGGAAATGTTGCTAATGAGGCTGGGACTTTAGAGAAGTCACAGTTTATCTCCTTAACCTCTTCGGGACACAGTTTCTTGGTCAGTAAAACAAAATGCTTAAATCAGATATGCAGTTGACCGCTTACTAATACGGGTTTGAAATCTCTGGGTCCACTTATTGGTGTATTTTTTTGAAAGAGTATAGTATTGTAAATGTATTTTCTCATCCTTACGATTATCTTAGTATTTTCTTTTCTCTAGCTTACTGCATTGTAAGAATACAGGGTATGATACTCGTGACGTAAAAAATATTTTTTTATTCAACAGTTGATGTTATTGTTAGGGTTTCTCCTCAATAGGCTATGAGTTAAACTTTTGGGGAGTCAAAAGTTACAGGCAGTGTTTGAGGGTCAACTATATTTACTGCTTAGAGAACTGATATTGATAAATGGCGCAAGCACGCACGAGTAGGCGGGATGGCAGGGAGAGGGAGAAGCAGACTCCCCCACTGAGCAGGGAGCCCTCCATCCCAGGACCCTGGAATCAGGACCTGAGCCGAAGGCAGATGTTTAACCGAGTGAGCCACCCAGGAGCCTCTAGAATGAGATTCTTTGAAGACAGTGTGTTATAGACCATGATGTCCTGGACCAGTAGTTGGAAACTGTCCCTCAAAGCTGTATATATTTGGAGAGGACTGATGGTCCCTTAACACTTAGTGAAAGGTTCTCCTAAACTTAAATCCGATCAGTTATAGCCTATTAAATTTAGGCTGTGTTGGGCGCCTGGGTGGCTCAGTTGGTTAAGCGACTGCCTTCGGCTCAGGTCATGATCCTGGAGTCCCGGGATCGAGTCCCACATCCGGCTCCCTGCTCAGCAGGGAGTCTGCTTCTCCCTCTGACCCTCTTCCCTCTTGTGCTCTCTATCTCTCATTCTCTCTCTCTCAAATAAATAAAAGCTTTAAAAAAAAATACTGGTGTTATACTTAAAAAAATAAATTTAGGCTGTGTTATTACTTCAGTTCAACAAACTGTATCTTGCTCAAAATCTAGCTTTCTGCCTTTCCTTCCTTTTTCTTTGTTTTACATAAGAGAAGGAACTTTAAAGCCAATAACCACAATTGCTGCTCTTTAGTAGTTTTTATACAGATGTGGTTTTTTGTTTGTTTCAACTAAAGAGATATCAAAGAGGGTAATGGTGACAGTAGTTGAGGCCTCAGGACTGGCGGTATCTTGCTGGGGGTCACTGTTGTTTAGGGTAAGCTTTTTTATTTTTTTAAGGTTTTATTTATTTGAGAGAGAGAGAGAGACAGACCATGAGCGGGTGGAGGGGCAGAGGGAGAGGGAGAAGCAGACTCCCTGCTGAGCAGGGAGCCCAGTGCAGAGCTCGATCCCAGCACCCTGGAATCATGACCTGAGCCGAAGGCAGACCTTTAACCTGAGCCACCCAGGCGCCCCTAGGATAAGCTTTTTAACTTTTCCTGTTAGGAAGTACTCAGTCATGAGGGACACTTGTGTACACTGAACAGGCAAGAGATTTGTAGGAGTTTATCAATGCCATTTTACTAAAAACTCCCAGTGAGACACACACATTTGGGTTTATTGGACTGGACTTCTCTTACAGCTGTCTTTTGGTCCTCTTTACTGCCTTCTCAAGTACTGTATAGTTTACCCATTTATTTCCCTGTCTCCGCCACTAGATTATACTTCTCTAAGGGCAGGGATTTTTTTGTCTTTTTAGTTCATCAATACGTTTGAAGTGCCTAGAATGATACTTGGCATTTGTAGGTGTTCAGTAAATACTTGAATGAATGAATGAATGAATGAAGAAAAGTGTAATGATAAACTGAGTAAATACCAGGAAGTTGATTAGAGGGTGCAGGATTAGAACAAAGGGTGTTAGATATTCCCAGTAAAAGGTACTGCTAAATTTTGCTGCCTTGATGTGCCCCCTTTCTTACTTTTTTTTGAGAGAGAGAGTGGGGAGAGGGGCGGAGGGAGAGGAGAGAGAATCTTAAGCAGGCTCCACGCCCAGGGCAGAGACTGACACAGGGCTCAATCTCATGACCCTGAGATCATGACCTGAGCTGAAATCAAGAGTTGGATGCTCAACCAACTGTGCCACCCAGGGGCTCCCGTGTGCCCCATTTCAGTAGCTGAAGATACTGATTGGACTGTTCATTCATTCAATGATTCCTTCATTCATTGTTTTCCTTTTTCCTTTCCCTTCATTCATTTTTTTTAATCAGCCATTTAGGAAGCAAAAGTAAACACTTTTGTAGTATGTTTGGTAGATCCTTCTCTCTTTACTGTGTTGCAATTCCTGTTCTTCCAGAAGGATTGTTGTTTCTGTTTCACTCTTTCTGTTTAACTCTTTCTGTTTCTTTCTTTCTTTCTCTCTCTTTTCTTTTCCTTTTTCTTTTTTTTTCTTTCTTTCTTTTCTTTCTTTTCTTTCTTTTCTTTTCTTTTCTTTTCTTTTCTTTCTTTCTTTCTTTCTCTTTCTTTCTTTCTTTCTTTCTTTCTTTCTTTCTTTCTTTCTTTCTTTCTTTCTTTCTCTTTCTTTCTTCCTTCCTTCCTTCCTTCCTTCCTTCCTTCCTTCCTTCCTTCCTT
>NW_027397085.1:13794079-14047573 GCF_003265705.2 Callorhinus ursinus | reverse complement strand
TTTTCTTTTCTTTTCTTTCTTTTTTATTCTTTTCATTTTTCTTTTCTTTTCTTTTCTTTCCCTTAAGTAATCTCCATACCCATTGTGGGGCTCAAACTCACAACTCGGAGATCTAGAGCTGGGTGCAGGAATTTGTAGGTCCTTTGAAACTCTTGATTAGATAGGATGTTTTAGCAGCAGAGAAAAGAAAGCAAGGAAATATCTCCTCTCTTCCTTGTTACATATGTATTGTTGAATATCTTTTATTCCAAGGTAGATCAGACTTTGATAGTCTGCATGAAGTCTCATAGGGAATCTTCAGTAGCTCTGGTGATTCTTTAACTTGAGGGCCTTTGGAGATCTGTGGAAGCATCTTCAGTCAAAATCCGTAGGTAGTGTTATTAACATGCAGTATGTAGGGATGTTAAACCACCTATAATGTGTGCACAGAGAAGAATTTTCTTGTCAAACTGAAATGGCCCCTGTCACGAAACGCAAGTGAATCCGAATGGTGCAGTATGGATTTGAATGGGGCTAGTATCTTTGGAATCTCCTTGGTTTGTGTCACAAATCTTAACGTGCTTTCATCTTCCTTTAGTTTCTTGAACCAGTGGTCTTCCTTGTTCTGAATTAACATCTCATTATGGTTGCTGATACTCCAGCCACGTTTTTCATTTCTTTAGTTACTTCCTTGTTTCTTGCTGACTTTAGCATTTACATAGTCAAGGCACTTAAAAATAAACAGCTTTATTAAGGTATAATGCACAGACCATACAGTTCACCGACTGGAAGCGTCCAGTTGTTTTTAGTGTATTTGCAGAGTTGTGCAGCTGTCACTACAATCAATTTTAGAATATTTTCATCAACCCAATAGAAACCACATCCCAATTAGCAATCACTCCACATTTCCCCCCAATCCTCCAGCGCTAGACAACCACTTATATACTTTGTATTTTTATAAATTTGCCTGTTTTGGACATTTCATTAAAAGAGTTACCATGTAGTCTTTGTGACTGGCTTCTTTCATCTAGCGTGATGTTTTCAGGGTTCATTTGTGTTGTGGAATGTTGCAGGATTTCATTCCTTTTGATTGCCATATACTCTTCCATTGGATGGAAATACTACATTTGAGTTGTTTTCACTTTTTGCTATTATAATGTTGCTATTAACATTTTTGTACAAATGTACAACAAATGCAGACATAAATCTTAATTTCTCTTGGGTATATACCATGAGGTAGAATTTTTGAGACATTTGATTAACATTTTGAGACACTGACGGACTTTTCCAAAGTGGCTACCCCACCAGCAGTGCATGAGAGTTCCAGTTTTTCCAATCTTCACCAATATCTTTTATTATGTCTTTTTGATTACAGCCATACTAGTGGTTTTGATTTCCTTTTCTCTAGTGGCTAATGATGTTAGGCATCTTTTCAGATGTTTATTGACCATCTATCTTTGAAGAACTGTATATTTTAATTATTTGCCCTTTTTTTTAATAAATTTTCTTTTTTTTTTTAGAACAGTTTTAGGTTTACACTAAATTGAGAAGAAGGTACAGAGATTTCCAATATACTCCCTGCCCCCACCCATGCACAGCCTCCTCCATTACCACCATCACTTCCCATAATGGTACATTTTTTCACCAAGATTGAACCTACTTTGACACATCACAATCAGCGCTTCGTTTCCTTAAGGGTTCACTTTCGGTGTTGTGCGTTCAGTGGGTTTGGACAAATGTATAATGACATATATCCATCATTATAGAGTATTTTCACTGTGATCTGCCTATTTATCTCCCCTCCCACCCAACTGATCTTTTCATTGTATCCAGTTTTGGCTTTTCCAGAGTGTTAGTTGTAAGTTACACAGTATGTAGCCTTCTCAGATTGGCTTCCTGCACTTAGTAATATATATTTTAGTTTCCTCCCTGTCTTTTCATGGCTTGGTAATTTCTTTTTAGCACTGAATAATATTCTTTTGTTTGGATGTACCATAATTTATTTGTTCACCTACTGAAGGATATCTTGGTTGCATCTAAGTTTTGGCAGTTACGAATAAAGCTGTATAAATGTGTGCAGGTTTTTGTGGACATAGTTTTCAACTCATCTGGGTAAATACCAAAAAGTACAATTGCTGCATTGTATAGTAAGAGTATGTTTACTTTTTAAGAAACCATCAGATTGTCTTCCAAGGATATTTTGCATTCCTTCCAACAATGTCTGAGAGTTCTGTTGCTCCACATCCTCCCTGGCATTTGGTATTGTCTGTGTTCTAGGTTTTGGTATTCTGATAGGTGTGTAGTGCTATTGTTGTTGTTTTAAATTTGCATTTCCCAGATGATGTATGATGTGTATCTCATTGTTTTAATTTTCATTTCTTGGTGGCGTATGATGTATATCTCATTGTTTCAGTTTGCATTTCCCAGGTGACATATGATGAGCATCTTTACATACGCTTATTTGCCATCTGTGTATCTTCTTTGATGAGGTGTCTGGTAAGGTCTTTGGCCCACTTGTAAATTGGATTTTTTTTTTTTATTTCAAGAATTCTTTGTATATTTTGGATAATAGTCCTTTATCAGTTGTGTCTTTTGGAAATATTTTCTCCCAGTTTCTGGCTTCTCTTCATATTCTTTTGATACTGACTTTTGCAAAGCAAAAGTTGTTAATTTTAATGAAGTCCAGCTTACCAGTTATTTCTTTCATGGATTATGTCTTTGGTGTTGAATCTAGAAAGGTATTACCATACTCTGGAAAACCTATCTAGGCTTTCTCTTAGGTTATCTTCTGGGCATTTGATAGTTTTGTGTTTTATAATTAAGTCTATGATCCACTTTGAGTTAATTTTTGTGACGTGTGTAAGGTCTGTCTGGATTAATTTTTTTGAATGTGGATGTTCAGTTGTTCCAGCACCGTTGGTTGAATAGACTGTCTTTGCTCGATTGTATTGCGTTTGCTTCTTGGTTAAGAAGCCAAGGGGTCGGGGCGCCTGGGTGGCTCAGTTGGTTAAGCGACTGCCTTTGGCTCAGGTCGTGATCCCAGGGTCCTGGGATCGAGCCCCGCATCGGGCTCCCTGCTCGGTGGGAAGCCTGCTTCTCCCTCTCCCACTCCCCCTGCTTGTGTTCCCTCTCTCTCTCTCTGTGTCAATTAAATAAATAAAATCTTAAAAAAAAAAAAAAGCCAAGGGGTCTTGGTTAAGACCCCTTCTGGGTTGTCTAATCTGTTGCATCGATCTGTTTGTCTGTTTTTGCCAGTACCACACTATTTTGATAACTAGCTTTATTGTAAGCCTTGAAGTTGGGTGGTGTCACCATTTTATCGTTTATTTCTCCTCTGGTTCTTTTAAACTGGAAGTCAAGTCTAGAGTGTTGATTAGATTTTTTTTTTTTTTTTAAGATTTTATTTATTTATTTGACAGAGAGAGAGAGCATAAGCTGGGGGAATGGCAGACCAAGGGAGAGGGCTTGTGGTGGACGGTAAGGAAGAGCAGGGAGCCTGCCCCAGAGAGCCTGATGCAGGGCTTGATCCCAGGAACTTGGGATCATGACCTGAGTCAAAGACAGACACTTAACCTACTGAGCCACCCAGGCGTCCCCTAGAATCTTGGTTAGATTAAGGTGGATGATATTCCGTGTTTTAGAGGTGAGGTGGTATATTTCTTATTACATTACATGGGGAGGCACTTAAGGTCAAGTTGTGCAGCTGTTGTTGATACTAAGTTTGTACTGTTGGTTGAGCTGGTGACTGACAGATATCAGCATTTTAAAGGTCTGTTTGTTTCTTCACTGCATTTAGCAAGTAATCTATTTGAACACACTGGGAATATTCTCTTCCTAAAAGTTGTTCTTTCACTTAATGGTTTTAGCATCTCTTATTGATCCGTGCCTGAATAAGTTATTTCACTGGGGGAACCTTTTTTGATTTTGAAACTTTTTTTGTTCCATTTTTACCATACACCTTTTTTTTTTCCTAAGTCATTTCACTCACCACTCTAATATTTAATAGTGGTGTGGAGTTACTGTTTGTGTGGCACGTTTTAAAATGAAGGACAAATATAATGTAGTAGAAAATCATCATGGCTGAAATTAAAGTCACTGAAGGCCTGAAGAGTCTGTCTGTTCGTGACAGGCAGGGGTGCTGAATTTTCCCTTGTCTACTTGTTTGTTTTTATGAAAATTAGTAAGTTTCCAGCTATAGGCACACCTGTATATCTTTGGACTTCGGATTTTTCCAGAATTTGGAAAGTAACTTCCAGAAATGAGCCTAAAAAGTCCAGTTATGGAGTATGAGTATTTTTAGGCTCTTGGTCACTTACTTCTGGGTTGCTTAGACCTTAATAGTATTAAAGACTACAATAACTCCAGTAATAAATTGAACTGACTGAATTGTAAAATAGTGAGGTGAAGTGCCTGTCCTTTTAACTTGCACCTTCTCCTTATTATTCTTAGAGAAAAAAGAACATGCATTTAGATTTTGAAAAATTCTCTTTTGTAGTTTAGTTCAGAACTAATAAAACACAAGCATTTTCACCTCTTGCCTATGAATTTGAAGTTATGCACATTAATGAAAATCAGAGCAACCTTGGTGTGTACATTATTAATTAGGAAACGTAGGTATTCATTCTTTTAACACAGGTAGGGGATTTCTCTCACTATGCACAGACATCTGTACAGCGGGGACACACCTGTGCTTCTGCTGTGAGAAACTTGCTTCCCTGGCCTTCAGGCTTATCTGGTGATGGTTTCCGTGAAGATCCTTTCAAGGTCTTTGAGAAATACCTTTAGCTCTTCCCATGAATTAGTCAGTGTCTGTCTCTTCCTTACCGTCCACCACTGCCCTCCCTCCCCTTCTTCTCCCTTTGTCTTTCTCTGTTACTCTCAGATCTTGAGGTTTTTTTGGAGACAAGCTATGTATCTGCTTCATTACCAAGTGAAAATAACAGTAGCAACCCTATTAAATTTCAGCATGCTCATTCCAAAAAAGGGTATTGAAGGTTGCTGGGTGTACCACCCTCTAAACTGACCACCAGTAGTTAGTAGTCCTGTAACTTTTATCCAAATGAAGTTTATTTTGACATTCTTACATTTGAATGACTCAGTACATTTTTCCCTGTTCTTCAGTTCTTCATTGCCATTGCTGTCCTTTCAAAAGAATTCTACAATTGAGCACTGTATGAATATTTACTACATAGAAAGCATGATCCTTTTAGATAATAATGGATTCAGGAGTCTTTTTCACTGTTTCTCCAGGAACCTATCCTGTGAGAACATGGTGTGTTTGTAGGTGTTGGGGAAGTCAGGTGGTGTGGTGAGGCCCTTTTCTATTCTAATAGGGAGAGCTTGTGTCCCAGAGATTTGGTTATCAGGCCTCACTCTGCCATGTCCTAGTTTGCTACCTGACCCTGGACAACTCTCTTGATAGCTGTAAGTTCTTCCTCTTATAAAACAGTGATATTATTCCACATTCTGGATTTGCTTTTATTTATAGTCTTGTTATGGCATCTTTAAAAAGTTTAGTAGGCTCTAGCAATGTAGTATTTTAAATAATCTAGTATAGATCTGTCATTCCTGAATTGTTATTTTTGATGATGCATTTAATCTGCAATTTGGAACTGATTGCCCATTAAAGTTTCCTTTATAAGTTAATTAGCACTTAGTAATCTTTCCAGTAGAAGGTCTAAATGGTGGTTTCTTTCTCTGACCTAAAAGCCTTTTATTCATTAGATGAACCACTCATGATATTGTTTCTGTGGAGGAAATACACTCTGGATTCCCACCAGTATTCTAAAATCTTACTTTTTACAGTTTGTTTTAATGATTAGAATAGTTCTCTGCTTCCAACTTCATTATCTCCCAGAATTTGGGTAGAGAAAGGGACCTTTCTGGTTCTTACCATCCTAACAATGATCATAGTGCTTGGCACAAAATTGATTTTCCAGAAATATATGAACAAAGAGCTCACTCTTTGTCCCAGGCTGGATGGGCTTTTTGGGAACAAGGTTCAAAAGCGGGGGGCGGAGGGACAGGGTATATGCTTCTATGGAGGACCTGGATGGAGCAAGATACTGGAGGGAGGTAGGGATGGAAACTCTCGCAGCTTCCATTAGAACGGGTGAATGGTGAGTGTAAAGTGAAGCATAAAGGGTACAAGTATATAGACTTAAGGATTGCCTTGCAGCAAAAGTCCAGATAAGTGTGAAGGTATGTGTGTGTGTGAGTGCTCTGCACAATTTTTGCTGTAGCTAAAAATTTCTCTGGAGGTTGACAATAATCAGTGATTTTATTTTTCAAGTAGTAGCTCCTAAAATGTTAAAACCAGTAGGTGAAAGAACGTCTGTGGGGGAACAGAATATTCCCAATGTGTCCAAATGTCACCCATAGATAATTTGCTAAATGCAGTGAAGAAACAAACAGACCTTTAAAAGGAAGAGATCTGTCAGTCACCAGTTCAACCACGGACATGGCCTTTTTCTTTTTTCTTGAAGGGTAGGGTTGGGTGGGGATGAATTCTGGTAGAACCTTTTGTCTATTATATTCATATTCACATATTCTTCCACTGGCTTTTTTGGTACACGTATAAAAGTCAAGACCCTTTTTGTCTCCTACAAGGTCATACATGATCTGTTCCTGCCTACTTCAACATCATCTGGTTCCATTTTCCCTTTTTCTCATTAAGTGTCAATTATACTGGCCTTCTTAAGTTTGTTTCTAATCCTGAGGCCTTGTTTTCCATTATTTTCCCTGTCTAGCTGGAGCTCTGCTTTCAGATCTTTGCATGCCTGGGTCTCTTGTCTTTCATGTCTTTTGTAAATGTCACTTAAGAGAAACCCTCCCTGAGTACCCAGTGGAAACTTGCAGTTGATGTTTAACATTATTGTATTTTCTTCATATTACTACCTCTGTTTTTTTTCTTGCCCTTTTTTTAAAACAAATCACTTCTCCTGGAATGTAAGTGTCATGAAGCCAGGGAAACTGCTTTGTTCACTGCTTTACTCTCAGCCCCTAGAGCAGTGCTTGGTACGCAGCAGGCTTTCAGTAGTTTTACTGAATAAATCTGTTAATTAGCTGCCATGTGGTTCAGTGTAAACTACTCTTTGGTTCAAAATTGACTGCTTTCCTTTATTCACCAAATACCTGTTCAGCAAGCATAGATCATGGATCTTGTTGGGCTCCTGGGACTACAAAGCTGTGGTTAGATATCAGTTCTGTCCCTCAAGAAAGACAGTAGTAGATACTGATTAACACCAGTGGCTTTGGTGTTCAAGTCTAAGCCCTGCTATTTCGTGGATTGCGGCCTTTGCAAGGTAAGGTTTCCGATTCTTCACTTTTCTGCTTAAAAGATGGGGATAATAGTATCTACTACACAGAATTATTAGGAATAAATAAGTGAATAAAGAAAGCATTTAGTACAATGCTTGACATATAATATATATGCTCAGATATTGGTGCTTTTAAAAAAATTTTTTATTTTAGCTGGCTGCTCTTCCCCTTCTTGGTGAAGAATCACTAAATTCGTGTTCTTTATGTCATAATGGTTCCTTATGAGAGCTGCAGATCAGTGCTCGTCAACTCTTCTTTTGCAGGAACATGTAATAGAAACTACTGTACATTTTGTCATCCACTGCATTCGCTGGACTTTCAGATGTACCTCAGTTTTAGATATTCAAAAGTTGTGCTTCTCAGACTTTGGAAGTTAGAATTACCTAGAGAACTTACTAGGAACTTAGAAATTTTTGACCTGCAGCCCTTGTTTTCACGATGTAGGTTTGGAGAGAGAATGGAGAGTTTTTATTTCTGGGATGTGTTGCTGGTGTTGGCAGTCCTTGGACCACACTTTGAGTAAGACTTTTCCAGACTTACGCTAATACAGTAGCCAGTAGCCACATGTGGCTATTGAGTACTTGAAATGTGGTTAGTTCAAAATAAGATATGCTTTGGGGCGCCTGGGTGGCTCAGTCGTTAAGCGTCTGCCTTCGGCTCAGGTCATGATCCCAGGGTCCTGGGATCGAGCCCCGCATTGAGCCCCGCATCGGGCTCCCTGCTCAGCACGAAGCCTGCTGGAGCTCCCTCTGCCTGCCCCTCCCCCTGCTTGTGCGCTCTCTCTTGCTCTCTCTCTCTCTCTGGCAAATAAATAAAATCTTCAAAATAAGATATGCTTTAAGTATACACAGGATATAAAATACACAGGAGTTTGAAGACTTAGTATAAAAAAAAAGCACAGAATATCTAAGTTAGTTTTTTCAAAATATTGATTAAATGTTGAAATGATAGTATTTTGGATATATTGAGTTAAATATATATTCTTAAATATAATTCCACATCTTTCTTTTCACTTCTTAATATGATTGCTAGAAAATGTAAAATTGCATACATGGCTTGCTTTTGTGGCTTGCATTGTATTTCTCCTAGACAGAAAAACATACTGCATCTCTCCTTAAAATACCTTCTAGGGCCTCCATAAAGTAAATTGCTCTCAGATAGCCTGTCTTTGAAATCATACATGACCAACAAGCCCTCTAAATTGAGTGTAAATCCATTCACTTATTTTCAAGTGATAATGAGCACAGAGATTTAAATTGTTGAGGGAGCTCCCAGTTAGTGAGGGAGGCACTTTACAAGGTATCCTCCTCAGTTCTAAAATACAGACAAGAATAGACTACCAATTTAAAGTCTCCACCTCCACCTCCATTGCTAATTGCTAGTATTTTGTCTGATTCCAGTTATTGTGTCCTAGCCCTGCTTTACTAACATAGGCTTTAGAATGGTTAGTTTTCCTTGACAGGTGTAATACTTTGGGTCATTTCTTGTTGAGTCAGCATTTGGGACCTTCCGTTTTCATTAGTTATTGCAACTTAATTACAACTCTTAGGAAGTGTTTGCTTTGGCTATGTTAATGGATTAATGACCTTCAGACTTTTACTGTCTGGAACAGTTTTCAGTTTTAGATACAACTACAGTCACAAAGCTAATTCTCAGTCACTTCTGCGCTGAGGTTTGTTTTCTATTTTTAGCTTTTAATTTTAATCTTATATACTTCATATAAGTGTATTGTGAACAATTATACATACTTGGGTAAGTATGCAGTTTATACTGTTTTGGGGGTGATTAAAAATAATGCTAGAGAATTCAATAAATTGCTAAATGAACTTTTAGAATGGCTTCAGATGACCTGGTATAGGATTAGATGATCCAACCCTTAAGATCCTTTCTAACTTAGGGCTTATATTTTTATATTATATTTTATATTTGTTGACTTAGTTCATTTTTTCCCCCACAGTATTTCTTGACTATATGTTTGTCTTTTCACTTATAAGAAATGTTTTAGACACATATTTTTGGTAGCTTATAAGGTGATGTTCTGAGGTACTTAGCAATGAGTCAAAGAACTTCTTTTTCATTTTTCTTCTTTTGATCTTAACTAGGGATATAGTGGTTAATTCTTTTATAACACTTATTAATCTCCTTAAGACAGAGGGCATTGTGTTTAGTCTTAGGCAGATGGTGATAATCAGAATTAAGTAGTTTTGGTTTTTGTCTGTGAGTTTCTTGTTTGTTCCCTGTTTACTGTTACCTTCTATTTATGGGACAATGAAGGCAGTTTCCATCAGAAATAAATTGATTTGGGGACGCCTGGGTGGCTCACTCAGTTAAACGTCTGCCTTCAGCTCAGGTCATGATCCCAGGGTCCCGGGATCAAGTCCGCATCCAGCTCCTTGCTCAGCAGGAAGCCTGCTTCTCCCTCTGCCTGTTCCTCCCCCTGCTTGTGCTCTCTTTCTCTCTCTCTGACAAATAAATAAAAATCTTTTTTTTTTTAAGATTTTATTTATTTGAGAGAGAGAGAATGAGAGAGAGCACGAGAGGGAAGAGGGTCAGAGGGAGAAGCAGGCTCCCCGCTCAGTTGGTTAAGCGACTGCCTTCGGCTCAGGTCATGATCCCTGGGTCCCGGGATCGAGTCCCGCATCAGGCTCCCGGCTCAGCAGGGAGCCTGCTTCTCCCTCTGACCCTTTCCCCTCTCATGCTGTTTCTCTCTCTCTCTCAAATAAATAAATAAAATCTTTAAAATTAAAAAAAAATCTTAAGAAATGATAAATTGATTTTAAGCAAAAGCGATTTGAATTACTGGAATTTTAGACTATTGGTGATAACATAGTAAAAATAGAAATCCAGCAGAAACGTGCAAGAGTAGGTGAATGATTGAAGTATGGGAGTAATTCAGAACATTGATGCTTTTTCTCTGTGTTACTGTTAGTTTTTTATGTATGTTTATTCATGTATGTTAACGTATCGTTACCAGGTTTCCATGGATCTCAATAGTGCCAGCACTGTTGTTCTTCAGGTCTTAACACAGGCCACCAGTCAGGATACCGCTGTGTTAAAACCAGCAGAGGAGCAGTTGAAACAGTGGGAGACACAGCCAGGTTTCTATTCAGTGTTGCTGGTAAGTTGTTCTAAAATAGTTCACCATTATTTTTAATAAAATGAGACACTGTTATTTTAATTGTTCTAAGAATCTACTTGTATTGGTGGTTTACTTTAGTGAAACTGATCTAAATGTCATTGCCACTGCCATTTATTAATTCAGGGCGTGGCTTTTGAGGGTGTTGAAATGTTTGTTGATTGTTGAATGGATAAGTGAGCAGGGTATTGGTTGTTTCTGCTCACAAGGCAGCACTGTGCTGATACTCTATTTTAGCATGTTAATGCTGACCTCAGTACTATAGGTAGTACACTTTCCTGTTTTGTCTTCATTCTTGCCCCGGTTAATTTATGTTGTCAAAGTTGTTCGGGTCTCTCCATGTAGCATCAGTCTGGTCTACCTTGTTCACTGTGTTACTTCAAAACATGATTTTCTTTGCCCCTTCTAAAAATTTCATTTTCTTAACACATTTGGTCTTTTCCTGGGTGATAATGGAAAATAGTATGGTAATTAACAGTATATGCTTTAAACTTTCCTAGGAGTTCAAAGCTTTTGGTTAATCAAAATTATTTTCTCGATGCCAGAATAAAAGAATGTCTTTTTGTATTGAGGGTCTTTCTGATTTTTTTTTTTTATTTTTTTTTTTAAAGATTTTATTTATTTATTTGATAGAGACAGACACAGCGAGAGAGGGAACACAAGCAGGGGGAGTGGGAGAGGGAGAAGCAGGCTCCCCGCGGAGCAGGGAGCCTGATGCGGGGCTCGATCCCAGGACCCTGGGATCATGACCTGAGCTGAAGGCAGATGCTTAACAACTGAGCCACCCAGGTGCCCCTGATTTTTTTTTTTTTTCTGAAAATTTTAGAACTCTGGTTAACGTTTGAGATTTGCTTTTGGCGAGGGCAGTGACGATACCAGTTGGATCACAAACTGATTGAGTTTTGGGACTGGGTTGCAAATGCAAAGTAAACTGTTCACTGTATCTTATAAAAATAGAAAATTGTGGAAGTTGACATACGTGTTTTTTTACTTCATGGCTAAAATATTTGAGTTATTTGGTAAACTTAAGAAGATACTGGTCATGTCTAGAGTCATACTTGATATTCTGAACATAACATGCAATTTGGGTATTTGGTTTCGTAGAAAAAGTAAAAAAAACAGATTGAATAAAAAAATTTTTTTCTTTAAAACATTGATTTTTATTTTTATTTTATTTTTATTTTTTTATTTTTTTAAATTTTTTTTAAAGATTTATTTATTTTGAGAGAGTGAGAATGAGAGAGAGAGTACATGAGATGGGGGAGGGTTAGAGGGAGAAGCATACTCCTTGCTGAGCCAGGAGCCCGGTGCGGGACTTGATCCCGGGACTCCAGGATCATGACCTGAGCCAAAGGCAGTCGCTTAACCAACTGAGCCACCCAGGCGCCCCTAAAACATTGATTTTTAAAGATAAAGAAAATATTCTATCCTTATTTGGATAATCCCAGTATCATGTTTGTAAAATTTGGGTGCAGTATAAATCTTTAGAATATTTCTGAGTATCCTTATTTTTCATATGCTTTTTTAAATGAATATGCTATATAATTAGCCTTGTGTTTTTTCAGGCCAAAATATAAAACATTTTGGTGTTTCTTACTTAGGTTACTCCTGGACCTTAAAAAAACCAGTAGTCTTTTAACTGTTGACTTTTTGTACATTGCATGAATTATTAATAATATTAAGTGCCTAAGCCTTTTGTTTTTATATTTATTAGCTCTGCTTTTCTTCTTAGAGGGGTGTAAAATTGCTTTAGATGGAGTAGATTGTATTTATAATAGATGGAAAACTAAGTTAAAGGCAGGAATTTTTAATTTTTTCCTCAACTCACTGTATTGGCACTTTTAATCTTTTGTAGCCTTAGCTGTTCTTTCTAGTTTGGAGGTCCTGAATTTGTATATTTGATCCTCAGATTTGTGTTCCAGTCCTATTGTTCAAAATACTTAAGGAATATTTCTACTTGGATTCACACCTGCAGCTTGACTTTCCTTGGTTACCCAAGTACAGCTGACACAGGCTGATATCCGCCATCTTTCCATAATATTCCCACATTACCTCCATTCATTTGTTCATTTGCTCCATGATATTTATGACAAAGTCTGTTGTGGAAGGTAGACATGATAAGTGTGAAAATCGAATGTGATTAATATGGTAGGAGAAGACCATTCTTTGCAAAGACGACCCAAAAGAAGGTCTCCGACTTTGTTGTCAGGGGTGTTAAGGAGTAAGTGGGCATTACACAACTATCCTTGTAATCTTTTTTTTTTTTGGTATGTACATGATTTTTTTTTTTTAAAGATTTTATTTATTTGAGCGAGAGAATGAGAGATAGAGAGCACGAGAGGGAAGAGGATCAGAGGGAGAAGCAGACTCCCTGCTCAGCAGGGAGCCTGATGTGGGACTCGATCCTGGGACTCCAGGATCATGACCCGAGCCGAAGGCAGTCGCTTAACCAACTGAGCTACCCAGGCACGCTGTACGTGATTTTCTAAAAATGGAATTATACATACCTGTTTTTGATAGTTTACATGCAGTGTTTTTTTTAAGGTAAGGAATGTATATCTACATCATTGTTCTTGATTTTGAGGTTTTCTCACACAAGGTTGTGTTTAAGAGGTCACCTCTGGGGATTTGAGTTGTTTTTGGTCTGATGTGTAGTGCAGTTTCAGTCAATTAACATATTCCTACGTTTGCTATGTACTCACTATTCTAGGTACATTTTTTATAAGGAAATAAAACACTTTAATTCTGTTTTGGTCATGTTTTAAATTTCAGTGTTAATATTTGTTTTATTTTTTATTTCCATATACAAATATGTTATAAATTTTTGATAATGTTAATAAATTTTTGGTAAAAATGTGTAAAGGTCACAGAACAAATTGTAATTTTCACCTTGATGATTAAGATCTTGTTGCATGTTTAGCTTGCGCAGTCATTTTTATGATCTCCCACTGCTCTGCAAAACAAGGACTGCCTGTATTTGGGTTAATGTTCTGCTGCTAAACTTATTTGTAAGCATAATTGTTTTAATAAGGAGGATACTTTGAAATAGTTTATTTCATAGCATGTGCTAAGAATCCAGGGATTTTGACTCCTTAGAATCTTTGAATATAGAGGCGCCTGGGTGGCTCAGTCGTTAAGCGTCTGCCTTTGGCTCAGGTCATGATCCCAGGGTCCTGGGATCAAGCCCCACATCAGGCTCCCTGCTCAGTGGGAAGCCTGCTTCTCCCTCTCCCACTCCCCCTGCTTGTTTGTCCTCTCGCTAACTCTCTCTCTCTGTCAAATAAATAAATAAAGTCTTTAAAAAAAAAAGAATCTTTGAATATATGCTTTGACGGGTCTGTTTTTTTTTTTTAATTGAGAAGGTGTT
This sequence comes from Callorhinus ursinus, assembly GCF_003265705.2. Taxonomy (NCBI): domain Eukaryota; kingdom Metazoa; phylum Chordata; class Mammalia; order Carnivora; family Otariidae; genus Callorhinus; species Callorhinus ursinus. Next base: position 14,033,771 of record NW_027397085.1, on the reverse strand, counting down.
CATTTTAGTGTTTTGTATGTGTATAGATTGTGATATATGATTAGGTTTGTTTCTGAGTTTAATTTTTTATTTGGAAAATTTTCAAACATACCTACAGGTAGACTAGTTTAATGAGTCCCAGATATTTATTACTCAGCTTAAAAAATTAACATACTTCTACCAGGTGTGCTTTCTCATATGCATTGTAGAGCTATAGATATTTAGAATATATGATCTCATAGTGATAAAATTTAAGTGAAACATATAAAGTATTATCCGTACTTTAATATTGGTATAGTAATTTAACTTATGACCTGTTCATTTTAATACTATGTTTTTTATTTACAGAATATTTTCACAAACCACACTCTGGATATAAATGTAAGGTGGCTTGCTGTGCTGTATTTTAAGAATGGAATTGATCGTTACTGGAGACGTGTAGCCCCTCAGTAAGTTCCATCACTCTTCCTTTCCCAGTGTAATCCTTTACAGATTCGGAGAGGTATAAGAACGTTCCTATTAATTTTTATTCTTTATGTGGCATTTGTGCTTATTTCAGCACACATACTAAAATTGGAACAGTGCAGGGAAGGTTAGCATGGTCCCTGTGGAGGATGACATTCATGTTCGTGAAGCATGTGATATTTAAAAGAAAAATGTGTTAACTACTGAAGAAGTAAAGTGTTTTGCATAAGTCAGTGTTCATATTATTGCTTTTATTCATGAGTTTTTTTATTTGGGGTGGAATATTGTGGATTTCTTGTTGTCCTCTGCTTTTGAGGCTATCTAATATTATGGGCACAAAACAAATGCTGAGTGAATGAGTCATGTTGAAAAAAGTCGTTTTTTTTTTTTTAAGAGAAATATGAGGTTAGTTAGGAATTTGGAAAAAGTCATTGAGAAGGAAATCCCAGGTCCTTTCTGAGCCAGCTGGATATTAATTTCCAAGTCTTCTGTATAATTTCCTTTGTGGGTGGGAATGAGGTAGTAGACATTTGTAATCTCATCAGATTCAGTTGTAATTGCTCCGTAGATGGTTAAGCAAACAGATTTCTCTTAATAGTTATTTACATGTTCTATGATTGATGGAAATGCAATGTAGACATGACTCTGGAATTTGTTTGATAGAATATAGTGAACTTTGCCAAAGAAGTAACATGGTCTTTGTTCTCCAGTAGATGGCACTGTAGCTCTTTATGTTCTTATATTCGTAAGTCCTTTAAAAACCATAAACCTGTCAGAGGACTTCAAGGTGCATATAAAATATGCCCTTGAATAATATCAGAAGCAACTAGAATATTTTAAGGCTGCACTTAGGATACTGTAATGTAAAGCAAGCCCTTTGTCTTATTTTAGAATTCATAAGTATTTAGTGATGAGCAGTTGTGTGTGACTGAGTTCCTGGAACCATCACAGCAGTGCATACTTCTCTCCTGCTGTGTCCAGTTACATTTTAGGTGGCTTCCAAAGTTCAGGGAGCAAAGATTAGTTACAGAACTCATTTAAATATAGGACACTTAAAACATCTGCTTGTTTGTGTTCTTGTCTAAGTTTCATCGTATGTAGTTCGTGCCCCTACCACCATTTTCATGGAATGAGGATTAATTTAAGCTTATGTATTATTATTATATACAGTGCCACTTTAACTGGGTCCTAATTAATTAGATACTCTACTTGTTTCTGCTTGGAGTATAATCGGAATTCATCTAATGATAGTTTGTGCATGAAATTAAAGGTGCAGTGTTAACTTTTCTCTAGGTTAATAGCTTGTTTCTTTAACATGTATATATTTTTTTGCGTATTCACTCTCTGTCTTGGTAGCTAATCGTTGTATTATATTCTCTTAGTTAAAATTATGAAAACTCTTGCACCTGGCTTCCTGACATAGAAGAAAACTTGAATTTCAAGCTTGAAGCAAAAGATTTTGGTAGAAAACATGATTTTGCGGTACGGCACAGTTATAAAAGGATTTAAGAGATCCTTTCTCATGGGAAAACACAGACTTGCCTTAGGCATTCATTCTTTTCACCTGAATGTTAATCTTGTTTGCTCATTTGTTTACTCACTGTTAAGGTTTTAAAGAAACTTTTATGGAACTATAATATATAACATAACTGAAAAAGTGCACAAATGGTGGGTACAGTTAGAATGTTGGTAATGTGGCCACATCCATGTAACTACCCCATGGAACTAGGTGGAACAAAGCCTCCCGCCTGCCCCTCACAGTCACCTATCCACCCTCTCTCCAGCAGCATTTGAACATCTCTCACCATTTTGATTAGTTTTTACCTGTTTCTGAACGTCATATAAATGGAAGTCTTATAATAGATGTTGTTTTTGTGTCTGACTTTTATTCAGTATTACACTTGTGAGATTTATCCATGTAGTTGCATGAAAAGCTCACTCTTAGCTACGAGTAAGACATTCCATTTTAGGACCATCACGTATCTATTTGTTCTACTGTTGATGGGCATTAAGGTTGTTCCTAGATTTTGGCAATTAAAAATAATGCTTCTTTGAAAACTCTTTTGCATATCATATTGCACATAAGTGCATTTTATTGTCATGTATGGTCGGATGTATATTCAGCTTTAGTAGATAGTATCACTTGGTTTTCAATGTGTCAGTATTAATTTATACTCCCACCAGCTGCATATCAGTGTTGGCATTTGCTCCACATTCTTATAGTGCGCTTGGTCTTATCTGTCATTTAGGTAGCTTTTCCATTTTTCTGATGAGCTGTGAGTACCTTTTTCATATACTTATTAGTCATTTGGATATCCTGTTTTATGAAGGGCCTGCCATTTGTACATAAAAAAAATGGGTTATCTTATTGATTTGTGGGACTTTGTATGTATTTTGGACTTAGGTCCTTTGTTGAAACTATGTATTGAAAATATTTCCTCCTGCTTTGTCATGTGCTTGTCAGTTTTTTATGTTTTTAGATGAAGAGAAATTCTTAATTTTAAGGAGGTTCAATTTAGCTTGTTTTATATTTAATTCTTTTGGGGCCTATTTACAAAAATTTTGCTCCTTCCAAGATTATGAAAATAATCTCAGTTTTCTGCTAGAAGCTTTGTTTTATGTTTACATCTTTCTGGACGTGATTTCTGTGTAAGGGGCGTATGCGAAGGAGACACAGCCACTGTCACTCTTGCCCTGTCTCATTTCCGTGGTTCCCGTGTTAGGAATCAGGCCTTGCACCTGGAACGGTCTGTGTTTGGATTCTCTGTTTTGTCCTCTGGCCCGTCTTTGCTTTAGTTGTTATGCTTCTGAAGGCTTGATGTACTTCCTATTACTTTTTTGGATTTAATTTGCAGTGTTCTTGGTTTTTGAAGTGGAAGCATAGATAATTGATTTTTACTTCTTAATATATGCGTTTAAAACATTAGGGCTTTTCTTGTAATCTTAGCTTTAATTCAGTTTTGTTACCATTCAGTTAAAAAATACTTTAAAATTCTTCCTGTGATTTCTTTATAGACCCATGGGTTAATTAGAAGTATATTGCTTAATTTCTGGCATGTGAGGCTTTTTAGTTATTTTTTTTGTTACTGATATCATTCTTTGAAATGTACTGTCTTGTTTAGTAATCTCAGCATTTGGTACTTTGGTAAATGTTTTATGTGCCCTTGAGAGGAAGGTGTGTTTTGCTGTTGTGGATTGTAATGTTTGATATATGTCAGTTATGTCATATTTATCACTTAACGCTGTTCACGTCTTCTATATACCTATTGATTTTGTTGCCACCTTTTTCATCATTTTCTGAGAGAGGTAGGTTAATCTCCAGGTATGATTATGGACTTGGCTGTTTGTTCTTTACATTCTGTTTTTGCTCTCTGTATATTGAGGCTATACTATTCAGGTCATATAAGTTAAGGGTCATTATGTTTTGGTGGAATTGACCTTGTCCTCATTATGAAATGTTCTTCTTTATTTCTAGCAATGTGTTTGGGTTTCCAGTTTAGTTTGTCTGATTTTAATACAGGCACATCCACCATCTTATGGTTGCATGGTATATCTTGTTCTGCTTTTTTCTTTAAGTATTTCTTTGTTTTTCCATTTAAAATGTCCCTTGTATAAACAGCAAGTAGCTGGGTTTTGTTTTTTATCCAATTTGATGAATGTTGTCTCTTAAATTTAGTATTATGTTGATTTACATTTGTTGTAATTAGAGGTAAAGTTGGGGTTAAAGCCATCATCCCCCTAGTTGTTTTCCATTTGATTTCCTCCCCCCTTTTCTTTCCCTCCTTTGGATTATTCAGGAAATTTTTTGTTACTCAGTTTTTCCCCCCAGGGTTATTAAGACATTTTTATTACCCAAGTGATTTTTCTAGAGCTTATAATATGCATCCTTGTCTTATTAGAGCCTAGCCTTATATTAGTAGTTTACTTTTTCTAGGTAATGTAAGAACCTTACAATACTTTGACTCCATTTATGCCTTCCTGTCTTTTCTTTTTGTTGTGGTTGAATACAACATACTATATTATTTTGCCAGTAGTATTGCTTTTTTTTAAAAAAAATTAATTCCAGTATAGTTAAAATATAGTGTTACATTACTTTCAGGTGTATAATACAGTGATTCAGCAATTCTGTACATTACTCAATGCTCATCATGATAAGTGTACTCTTAATCCCCTTCATCTTAATCATATCACCCATTCCCCCAACCTTCTCTCCTCTAGTAACCACCAGTTTGTTCTCTATAGTTAAGACTGTTCCTTGGTTTGTCTCTCTTGTTCTGTTTTTCTTAAATTACACATATGAGTGAAATCATGTGGTATTTGTCTTTCTCAGACTGGCTAATTTGGCTAAGCATTATACTCTCTCGATTCATCCATGTTGTAAACGTCAAGATTTCTTTCTTTTTTATGGCTGAGTAGTATCTGGGATGTGTGTGCGTGCGTGCAGGCATGTGCGTTCCACATATTATCCAGTCATCTGTCAGTAGACACTTGGGCTGCCTATATAATTTGGCTCTTATAAATAATGCTGCAGTAAACATAGGGGTGCAAATAACTTTTCGAATTGGTGTCTTTGTAGTCTTTGTGTAAAGAGCCAGTGGCAGAATTATTGCATCATATGGTAATTCTGTGTTTAATTTTTTGTGGAAACACCACTCTTTTTTCTATAGTGTCTGCACCAGTTTGCATTCCCATCAGCAGTGCACGAGGGTTCCTTTTTCTGCACATTCTGGCCAACACTTGTTTCCTGTTTTTGATTTTAACCATTCTGACACGTATGAGAGGTGAAATCTCATTGTGGTTTTGATTTGCATTTTTCTGATGATTAGGGATATTGAGCATCTTTACGTGTGTCTATGGGCCATCTGTGTGTCTTTGGAGAAATGTCTTTTTGTGTCTTCTGCCCATGTTTTAATTGGATTGTTCTTTTTTTAATGTGTTGAGTTGTATAAGTTCTTTATAGATTTTGAATACTAACCCTTTATCGGATATATTATTTCCCAATATGTTCTCTCATACAGAAAGTTGTCTTTTAGTTTTATTGTTTCCTTCGTTCTGCAGGAGCTTTTTGTTTTCTTGTATTCTCAGTAGTTTATTTTTGTTTTTGTTTACCTTTCCTCAGGAGGAACATCTAGAAAAATTTTGCTATGCCTAGTGTCAGAAATTACCGCCTCTGCTCTATTGTGGGATTTTTATGGTTTCAGGTCTCACATTTAGGTCTTTTAGCCATTTTGAGTTTATTTTTGGGATGGTGTAAGAAAGTGGTCCAGTTTCATTCTTTTGCATGTAGCTGTCCAGTTTTCCCAGCACCATTTGTTGAAGACACTGTCTTTTTCCCATTGCACATTCCTGCCTCCTTTGTCAAAGATTAATTGACAATATAATTGTGGGTTACTTTCTGGGCTCTCTTTTCTATTCCATGTGTCTATTGATCTGTGTGTCTGTTTTTGTGCCATTACCGTACTGGTTTGATTATTACAGTTTTGTAGTGTATCTTGAAACCAGGGATTGTGATACCTCCAGTTTTGTCCTTTTTCACATATTGCTTAGGCTACTTAGAATCTTTCGTGGCTCAGAACAGATTTTAGGATTATTTGTTCTAGGTCTGTGAAAAAATGCAGTTGGTATTTTGATAGGGATTGCATTCAGTCTGTAGATTGCTTTGTTGCTTTGGGTAGTATGGACATTTTGAGAAAATTCTCCCAATCCATGAACATGGAATATCTTTCCATTTCTTTGTGTCGTCTTCAATTTCTTTCCTAAGTGTTTTATAGTTTTTATAGTACAGGTCTTTCATCTCCTTGGTTAAGTTTATTCCTAGGTATTTTATTATTTTTGGTGCAGTTGTAAATGGGATTTTCAAAATTTCTCTTTCTGCTGCTCATTATTAGTTTATAGAAGTACCGGATTTCTGTATATTGATTTTGTATCCTGCGACTTTACTGAATTTTTTTATGAGTTCTAGTAGTTTTTTGGTGGAGTCTTTAGGGTTTTCTATGTATAGTATCATGTCATCTGCACATAGTGAAAGTTTTACTTCCTTACCAATTTGCAGGTCTTTTATTTCTTTTTCTTGTCTGATTGTTATGGCTAGGTCTTCCAGTACTGTGTTGAATAAAATTGGTGAGAGTGGACATCCTTATCTCGTTCCTGATCTTAGGGGAAAAGCTTTCAGATTTTCACCATTGAAGATGATATTAGCTGTGGGTTTTTCATGGAAGGCCTTTATTATGTTGAGGTATGTTCTCCCTGAACCTATTTTGTTGAGGGATTTTATCATGAATGAATGTCGTGCTTTGACATATGCTTCTGCATTTACTGAAAGGATCATATGGTCTTTATCCTTTCTCTTATGTATCATGTTGCTTGATTTTTTTTTTTTAAAGATTTTATTTATTTGACAGAGAGAGAGACAGGAAGAGAGGGAACACAAGCAGGGGGAGTGGGAGAGGGAGAAGCAGGCTTCCCGTGGAGCAGGGAGCCCCATGCGGGGCTCGATCCCAGGACCTCGGGATGATGACCTGAGCCGAAGGCAGACACCCAACGACTGAGCCACCCTGGTGCCCCATGTTGCTTGATTTGTAAATACTGAAGCACCCTTGAATCCCAGGAATAGATCCCACTTGATTGTGGGAAATGAATTTTTAATGTATGGTTGGATTTGGTTTGCTAATATTCTGTTGACCAGAGATTTTGGCCTGTAGTTCTCTTTTTTTGTAGTGTCTTTATTTGGTTTTGGTATTAGGGTAATGCTGGCCTCATAGAATGAATTTGGAAGCTTCCCTCCTCCATTTTTTGGAATTGTTTGAGAAGAATGGGTATTAACCTTTCCTGTGTTGATAGAATTCGCCTATGAAGCCATCTGATCCTAGACTTTTGCTTGTAGGGAGTTTTTTTAATTACTGATTCAGTTTCATTCCTGACAGTCAGTCTTTAAAAAATTTTGTTATTTCTTCCTGATTCAGCTTTGGGAAGTTATATATTTCTAGGAATTTATACATTTTTTTCTAAGTTGTCCATTTTGTTGGCATTTAATTTTTCATAATATTCTCTTTTAATATTTTATATTTCTGTGGTGTTGGTTATTCTCGTTCACTTCTGATTTTGAGTCCTCTCTCTGTCTCTCTCTTTTTTCTGGCTAGAGGTTTATCAGTTTTGTTGATCTTTTCAAAGAATGCGCTCCTGACTTCATTGATGTGTTCTGTTGTTTTTTTTTAGTTTCTATTTCATTTATTTCTGCTCCAGTCTTTATTATTTCCTCCCTTCTACTCGTTGGGGTTTTTTGTTTGTTTTCTAGCTCTTTTAGCTGTAAGGTTAGGTTGCTTATTTGAGACTTTTCTGGCTTCTTGAAGTAGGCCTGTGTGACTATAAACTTCCCTCCTAGAACAGCTTTTGCTGCATCCCAAAGATTTTGGACCATTGTGTTTTCATTTTCATATCTGTGTATTTTTTTAATTCCTCTTTGATTTCTTGGTTGACCCATTCATTGTTTAGTAGTATGTTATTTAACTTCCCTGTTATTTGTGTTCTTTCTAGATTTCTTCTTGTGATTGATTTCTAGTTCCATAGCATTGTGCTCAGAAAGGATGCCTGGTATGACTTCAGTATTTTTGAATTTGTTGAGCTTGTTTTGTGGCCTTGTAGGTGATCTGTTGTGAAGATCATGTTGCATGTGCACTTGAAAAGAATATATATTCTGCTGCTTTAGGATGGAATGTTCTGAATATATTTGTTAAGTCTATTTGGTCCAATGTCTCATATAGAGTCACTGTTTCCTTGTTGATTTTCTGTTTGGATGATCTGTCCATTGATGTAATTGGAGTGTTAAGTCCCTTACTGTTAATTGTATTACTGTCAGTTACTTCCTTTATGTTAATTATTAGCTGCTTTAAGTATTTGGGAGCTCCCATGTTGGGGGCATAAATATTTACAATTGTTAAATCTTTTTATTTTTTAATTTTGTTTATTTATTTGAGGGAGAGAGCATGAGAGAGAGAAAGAGCCTGAGAGAGACAGCAAGACAGCATGAGCTGGGGGTGGGTGGCAGAGGAAGAGGGAGAGAGAGAAGCAGACTCCCTGCTGAGCAGGGAGCCCAGTGCAGGGCTCGATCCCAGGACCCCTATACGGTGACCTGAGCTGGACGCAGACGTTTAACTGACTGAGCCACCCAAGCGCCCCTTGTTGTATCTTCTTGTTGGATTGTTCACTTTATGATTGTAAGGTGTCCTTTGTCTCCTATTACAGGGTTTGTTTTAGAGTCTTTCTTGTCTGATATAAGTATTGCTACCCCAGCTTTCTTTTGACAACCATTTGCATGATAAATGCTTTTCCATCCCTTTACTTTCAAGTGTGTCTTCAGGTCTGAAATGAGTCTCTGGAAGGCAGCATGTAGATGGGTCTTACTTTTTTATCCATTCTGTCACCCCATGTCTTTTGATTGTGGAATGTTTAGTCCATTTGCATTTAAAGTAATTATTGATAGGTATGTACTTATTGCCATTTTGTTACTTGTTTTATAGTTGTTTTTGTAGTTCTTCTCTATTCCTTTCTTCTTTTGCTTTTTTCTCTCATGGTTTGCTGGCTTTCTTTAGTGATAATACTTGTTTTCTTTCTCTTTATTTTATGCATATCTATTACCATTTTATGATTTGTGGTTACCATTAAATTTATATATGATATCTTGCGTATAGCAGTCTATCTTAAGTTGATGGTTGCTTAAGTTTGAACCCATTCTTTTTTTTTTTTTTTTTCAAGATTTTATTTATTTATTTGACAGAGAGAGACACAGCGAGAGCAGGAACACAAGCAGGGGGAGTGGGAGAGGGAGAAGCAGGCTTCCCGCTGAGCAGGGAGCCTGATGTGGGACTCGATCCCAGGACCCTGGGATCATGACCTGAGCCGAAGACAGACGCTTAATGACTGAGCCACCCAGGCGCCCTGAACCCATTCTTGATTTACTACTCTGCTCTCTAGGTTTTAGGTATATGGTGTCATGTTACATCCTTTTATTTTGTGAGTCCTTTGACTGATATTTATAGATATACTTAATTTTACTTTTTTCTGTCATACTTTTCTTACTCCTACTTAACGGTCTTTCTTTTTTACTCAGAGTCCCCTTTAACATTTCTTGTACGGCTGATTTAGTGGTCATGAATTCCTTTGTCTGGGAAACTCTTTATCTGTCCAATTCTGAGTGACAGCCTTACTGGACAGAGTGTTCTTGGTTGCAGTTTTTTTTTTTTCCTTTCATCATTTTGAATATATCATGCCAATGTCTCTGGCTTGCAGAGTTTCTGCTGGAAAATCCCCTGATTATAGCCTTGTGGGGTTTCCCTTGTACATAACTGTTTTCTTTTTTCTTGCTGATTTTACACATCTCTCATCACTGCTTTTTGCCATTTCAATTAGCATTTGTCTTGACGTGGACCTCTTTGGGTTGTTTCTTCTGGGAGCCTGCTGTGCCTCCTGGATCTGGATATCTGTTTCCCTAGTTTTGGGAAGTTTTCAGCTATTACCTCTTCAGATACATTTTCTGCCCCCTTTTCTCTCTCTTCTCTTTCTGGGATTCCTATAATGTGAATGTTACTATGCTTGCTGGTGTCAGTGAATTCCCTTAGTCATTTTCATTTTACATTTTTTTCCTTCTCTCCTGTTCACCTTGTTTGCTTTTCATTACTCTTCTCCAGGTTGCTGATCCATTCTTCTGCTTCCTCTCGTCTACTGTTTATTCCATCTAGTGAATTTTTACTTTGATTTATTGAGTTCTTCATCTCTGTTTGGTTCTTTTTTATGTTTTCTATCTCCATGTTAAGAGTCTCACTGAAGTCCTCCACTCTTCTAAAGTCCAGTGAGTAGCTGTGATCATTACTTTAAGCTATCAGGCATATTACTTATCTCCATTTTGTTTAGCTCTCTTGCTGTGATTTTGCCCTGTTTTTTCATTTGGGACACATTCCTCTGTTTCCTCATTTTGTCTAACTCTCTGTGTCTCTTTCTGTGTGTTAGGAAAGTCAGCCACCCCTCCTGCTTTTGAAAATAGTGGCCTTTTGAAGAAGAGATCCTGTATTGCCCTTTAGTACAATTTCTCGTTCACCAGAACCTGGAGCCTCAGTGGTGTCTCCAATGTGTGCTGCATACACTTCCTGTTGTGACTGAGCTGTGTTTGCCTTCAGTCACCTGCAGTGGTTCTATTTGCATGTTGTGGACAGGGTTTGGTATCTTTGTATTTAGTGGGCCAATATGGGGCTGCCTTGGGCTTGAGTTGAGGTAGACCAGGCATTTGTCAGAGACTTGGTAGCACCAAACTTCAGGACGCTCTTCCTGGGTTTCCTCTGAGAAGCTTTTGTTGCTGGGTGGGGCCTACAATCAGAGCAGATGTCTGCCTCCAATCTAGTGCTGCACTACGTTCGTACTGGTGTGTGTGATTATCTTCTCTGCTACTTGGGGGAGGAGTCTCTTTGTTCTAGTTCCGCGAAAAATGTGTTGGGATTTTGATAAGTGCATTCAGTGTGTAGATCGCTTTGGGTAGTATAGACATTTTAAGAATATTTATTCTTCCAGTCCATGAGCATGGAATGTCTTTCTATTTCTTTGTGTCATCTTGAGTTTGTTTCATCAGTGTTTTGTAGTTTTCAAAGTACCGGTCTTTCATCTCTTTGGTTAAGTTTATTCCTAGCTATCTTACTATTTGGGAAACAGTTGTACATGAGATTGTTTTCTTAATTTCTCTTTCTGCCTCTTCATTCTTGGTGTATAGAAATGCAACAGATTTCTGTACATTGATTTTGTATCCTGCGATGTTACTGAATTCATTTATTGCTTCTAGTAGTTTTTTGGATGAGGCTTTTGGGTTTTCTGTATATATTATGTCATCTGCAAAGAGTGAAAGTTTTACCTCTTCTTTACCAATTTGGAAGTCTTTTATTTTTTTTTCCTGATTGTTCTAGGTAGGACTTCCAGTACTGTGTTGAAAAAAAGTAGTGAGAGTGGACATCCATGTCTTGTTTCTGACCTTAGAGGAAGAGCTGTTAATTTTTCCCCATTAACGATGATGTTAGTTCTGGGTTTTTCATAGATGGCCCTTATTTTGTTGAGATATGTTCTCTCTGAATCTGTTTTGTTGAGAGTTTTTGGCATGAATGGATGTTGTACTTTGTCAACTGGTTTTCCTGCATCTATTGAAATGATGGAAGGGTTCTTACCTTTCTCGTAGTGATGTGATGTATTACACTGATTGATTCGCGCATATGGAACCACTCTGGCAACCCAGGGATAAATCCTACTTAATAGTGGTGGATGATTTTCTTAATGTATTGTTGAATTTGGTTTGCTAGTATTTTCTTGAAAAATTTTGCATACATGTTCATCAGGGATATTGGCCTGTAGTTCTCTTTTTTTATAGTGTCTTTATCTGGTTTTGTTATCAAACAGATTCTGGCCTCATAGAATGAATTTGGAAGTTTTCCTTCCTTTTCTATTTTTTAGAATAGTTTAAGAAGAATAGGTGTTAACTCTTCTTTAAATCTTTGGTAGAATTTGCCTGTGAAACAAACCACCTGGTCCTGGTCTTTGTTGGGAGTTTTTTTTTTATTGCTGACTCAATTTCTTTGCTGGTTATTGGTCTGCTCAAATTTTGTATTTCCTCCTTTTCAGTTTTGGTACTTTATATATTTCTAGGAATTTATCCATTTCTTCTATGTTGTCCAATTTTGGGGCATCTAACTTTTAATATATTCTCTTATGATTGTGTTTCTGTGGGTTGATTGTTATTGCTCTTCTCTCATTTGTGATTTTATTTATTTGAGTCCTTTCTCTCTTGATAAGTCTGGCTAGAGGTTTATCAATTTTATTAATTTTTTTCAAAGAACCAGCTCCTGGTTTCATTGATCTGTTCTTTTGGTTTTTTTTTTCTTTTTTTTAAGATTTTATTTATGTGTCAGAGAGAGTGAGTGCGCACAAGCTGGGGGAGCGGCAGACAGAGCAGGCAGAGCAGGCAGAGCAGGCAGAGGGAAAAGCAGGCTCCCTGCTTAGCAGGGAGGCTGATGCAGGACTCAATCCCAGGACCCTAGGATCATGACCTGAGCTGAAGGCAGACATTTAACTGAAATGAGCCACCCAGGCATCCCTTTTTTTTTTTCTTTTTTAGTTTCTGTATGAGTTATTTCTGCTCTAATCTTTATCATTTCCTTTTTACTGCTGGTTTTGTTTTGCTTCTTTTTCTAGCTCCTTTAGGTTTAAGGTCAAGTTGTTTATCTGAGATTTTTCTTGCTTCATGAGGTAGGTCTGTATTGCTATAAATTTCACTCTTAAAACCACTTTTGCTGTATCCCAGAGGTTTTGGACCAACGTGTTTTCTTTATTTCATTTGTTTCCATATACTTTTTTATTTTTTCTTTTATTTCCTGGTTGAGCCATTCACTGTTTAGGAGCATGTTATTTAACCTCCATGTATTTGTGGTCCTTCCAGAATTTTTCTTGTGATTGAATTCTAGTTTCATATCATTATGTTCAAATAATGTGTGTGCTATGATTTTAATCTTAATGAATTTGTTGAGGTTTGTTTTGTGGACTAATAGGTGATCTATTCTGGAGACTGTCCTGTGTGCACTTGAAAAGAATGTGTATTCTCAGGGCACCTGGGTGGCTCAGTCGTTAAACGTCTGCCTTTGGCTCAGGTCATGATCCCAGGGTCCTGGGATTGAGCCCCATGTTGGGCTCCCTGCTTAGCAGGAAGCCTCCTTCTCCCTCTCCCACTCCCCCTGCTTGTGTTCCCTCTCTCCCTGTCTCTCTCTCTCTCAAATAAATAAATCTTTAAAAACAAACAACCTCCCTTAAAAAAAAGAGTGTGTGTTCTCTTGTTTTAAAGATTATTTATTTATTTATTTGAGCGAGAGAGCGAGAGAGAGCGCGCACACAAGTGGGGGAGGGGCAAAGGGAGAGGGTGAAGCAGGCTCCTTGCTGAACAGGGAGCCTGATGCAGGGCTCCATCCCAGGCCCCTGGGATCATGACCTGGGCGGAAGGCAGACGCTTAACCGACTGAGCCACCCAGGCGCCCCATATTCTGTTTTAGGATAGAATGTTCTGACGATGTCTGTTAAATCCCTCTGTTCCAGTGTCAGTCAAAGTCATTGTTTCCTTGCTGATGTTATGTTAAGATGATCTATCCATAGATGTAAGTGGGATATTAAATTCCGTTACTATTGTATTATTATCTGTTAGTTCCTTTATGTTTGTTATTAACTGTTTTATGTATTTAGGTGCTTGTATGTTGGGTGCATAAATATTTGTGATAGTTACATCTCTTGTTTGATTGTCCCCTTTATTATTATATAGTGTCCTTCTTTGTCTCTTGGTTCATTTTTTGCTTTTAAGTTTATTTTGTCTGATAAAAGTTTTGCTACTCTGGCTTTCTTTTGACATCCATTTGTATGATAGATATTTCTCCATCCCCTCACTTTCAATGGTGGGAGTCCGTTTGGAGTAGTTCTGGGCCCATTTGGGGCTGCTTGCCCACTTCTAGACTTGTAGCACTGCTTTGGATGGGCTTTAGCCGAGTGCATATTGGAGGGGCAGGTACTCGGGAGAATACCAGGGTGGGGCATGCTGTTAGCAGGTTAGGTGGGAAGTGTTGGTGCTGACTGGTTCCAGCATTTGTCTCCTTATCTAGGCTGGGGTTGGGAGGGTAGCGCCTGCCAGCTCTTTTGTTTTCAGAGAAGCCTCTCAAAGTTCCCTGCCTCTCCATCACAGGCTTTGTGATGAGTAAACAAAAATCTGTTTCCCAGGCACTGTAGATGTTTTTCCAACTGCTGCTTCTATGCCATATCTCAGCAGGGCTATTTGTTGTGCTTTCTCTTTAAGGGCAGGGACTCCCACCTTCCCAGCTCTCCCAGGGCCTAGCCCACTGATTTGTAATGTTCCACGTGATAAGCTCCACTGGTCATTAGGCCTCATTGTTTTTCAAAGCCAAGAGTTATGGGGATTGGTCCTCCCTGTGTGTGTCCCCCATGACTGGGGTTTGCTCCTCTTCCCTCTCTGCACCGGTCTCATCCCTCCCTCCCTTGGACAGTCTTGCAGATCCATTTTGCTCCTAACCATCTCTTTTCCCTTCCTACCCTCTTGAGTATTTCCTGTTCGCTGCATTTAGTTGTGGAGCCTGTTCTGCCAGTCTTCAGGTTGTGTCCTGTGTTACCAGATGTTGGTATTACATAGTTGTATGCATGGGAAGGTAAGCTTAGTATCCTCCTGCTCTGCCGTCTTCCCCTGAAAAGCCAGCAGTAGTATTCCTTTAAATTTATCTTTAGAGTTCCTCATTTCTTTCATTGGTATTGGGCTTCCATCTGGATCCATTTGTCTTCTGCCAAAGAATTGCCTTTAGTACAATTTAGAACACCCTTGAAACTAGAAGTCCATTTTTTCTTTCCCTTTCTCTCTCTCTTTCTTTCTTTTTCTACCTTTTTTTTTTTTTTTTAAAGTAAGTTCTACACCCATTGTGGGGCTTGAACTAATGACCCAGAGATGAAGAGTCAGATGTTCTACTCCCCCTGAGCCAGCCAGCTGCTCCTAGAGTCTCTTTTTTTCTCATTATTTTTAATCTGGATATTTTCCACTGACATTTCTTCAAGTTCATTACCTTTGTTTTGCCCCCCCCCTTTTTAAATCAATTCTGGGATTTCCCTTTAGTATTTTTTAAAAGATGAATTCCACCTATATGGTGAAATACTATAGTTTTCACCTGTTTTCTTGAACATAATCACAATTTTTTTAAGTGTAATTTTGATAACTACAATTTTTATATCTCCTGTTTCTATTCGTGTTTTTATTTTAATCATTTTTACTTGGTATATATTGTATATGATAAGTTTTGACTCAGTGCTAAACATTGTTTAGGGAAAATTGGAGAGGCTTGGAATTTTGTTTTTTTCACTAGAGAGAATTTAATTTCTTCCAGGCAAGCAAAATAGAATATGACTTCAACCTTGGTTTAGTTGAGGGTGGTCTCTTTCTGGTTTACTCTTAATCCCAATTTTTAGCCTTCTTGGGGTTTCAGCTGCAGGCTTTGGGTGTTTACCCAAAGTATTGCCTTGTTGGTTGGCCCTGAGCTTTAGTTTTTGTCTTTCCAACCCTGAGACCTGGTGAAATCTCTTCCTTGCTTATTAGTCTTGTAGCTGCTGCTCTCACCTTGATTCCTTGTGGGCAGATACCTCAAGGGGAAATGTACTGGTTCAGCACAGTTCCCTTCCCTTCTTTCTAAGACCCCTCTCAAGTCCTGGCTGCCTACATTGTTTTTAGATGCTGCATTAGTTTTTTAGGTCTGCCATCACTACCTACCAGATACTAGATAGCTTAAAACAATAGAATTGTATTCTCTTACAGTTCAGAAGTCTAGAAGTCTAAAGTGAAGATGCTTGTCAGGGCTTTGCTTATTCTGAAGGTTCTAGATTTTTAAACTAGTTGATTTCTAATAATTCTTTCATCCCAGATATCCTCTGATTCCTGATCCTCCATAGAATAACCTCACTCAGATTTTATAGAAGTCAGTGGAAGACTAATACATACTCATACACATTTCTTTTAGCAGCGATTAATTTTTTTTTTTAGGCAACTATTTTTATATCAATAAAAGCAGATGTCAAAATACATTTCTTACTTTGGATTTGTCTTATTTCCTCCTGTTTACTATTTTGTGCTTCATATTTATTCAATTGTGAAGGAGTTTTATGCTTATGAATTACTTGATGTGCCAATATTGTAAGTAATGGAAATAATTCTGTTTGTTTACCAAAACTAATCAGAACCCCTCCTTTGAAAGGCTTTTTATTGTTAAAATTCAAAATAGTGTTTACCAGTGTTTATTGTTAGGTAGCATTCTTTTGCATAATAAATAAATCTTTTTACAGTGCTCTCTCAGAGGAGGAGAAATCTACTTTGCGTGCAGGGCTAATCACCAACTTCAATGAACCAGTAAACCAGGTTAGTGAGAAAATGAATGCTAAGTATTCTTTCTTTTGCCTTACTTTGTACTTCTTTCCTGAACTAATTTTGTTTTTTTTGCATTAAAAATGACATTTTATAATGTCCATTTGTGATGTTTATGGGTTTTAAATTCTGAGATTCAGTTCGAGCTGTTAAGAATTTTGGTTATATTTGGCTATTGTTTTAAAATTCAGAAGTCATTTTAAGATACACACTATTGGAAGCAAGTCTCTATATATTTGTAGTCTTAGAAATTAATTTTAATGATTTATGTTATTCCCACCTCCTTTTTTTAAACTACAGGATGTCTTCTCTATTTTCTTCATCCATCACATTTTCCATTCTCACTGTGTAGTCTGAGGGGGTTAGATAATAGATTACACAGTTCAATTTTTTTCTTTCCTCTAGAGTGAGATTTTTCTTAAAAGACTAAGTTTTGCTTACGGTTACAAAAATTCTTAGATTTTTACAAGATACTATTATTATACTTAATTACTTTAATTTGAATGTTTAAAAAGTGTTATATCTTTAATATTTACTGTGTTAGCAATTAAAACAAACTTAAAAAATATTAATTGAAAATAACAAAACCATTGATTGTTAACATAATGGAATTTTAAAAAGTGAACTGTAGCTCTTTCCCCAAATATTTAGTGAGAAGAGTAGCGTTGTTGTGCTTTTTTGCATATAGCCATAGTATCCGGGTATTTAAAAGAAGACATCTAGATTTTCCTATCTGCTTTTTCATTTACTCTGTTGGAATGTATTATTTTGGGAGAAGTTACATGAAGAAAATATAGCTTCACTGATGAGTGAGGGAAAAGGAGGATCTCGTAGACCCCTGAAAAGTTCTTAGCCCCATCCTCTCTTCAGAGGATTCATAGGCCATACTTTGTGAATCACTGTCTTCAGTAAGCAGTTTTCAGTGAAATTTTATTCACTTTTGTCAAATGTCTAACTAACCAAAAGGTAATTTTCAACTGTGAATGCATTCCTTATCTGCTGATTTGATTACATATGTGTATTTCTGATGATTTTTTTCCCTTTAGATTGCAACTCAGATTGCAGTGCTGATTGCAAAAGTTGCTCGATTGGACTGTCCTAGACAGTGGCCTGAACTGATTCCCACTCTTATAGAATCTGTGAAAGTCCAAGATGATCTTCGACAGCACAGAGCATTACTTACCTTCTATCATGTTACCAAGACTCTGGCTTCCAAACGTCTGGCTGCTGATAGGAAATTGTTTTATGATGTAAGTGATTTAACGTAGTTAAATTTGATTATGAAAACTGCTACTGGTATAAAAATGTCTGTAGTTTTACCCCTCTAAATATTTTAATCAAAGACTATGAATTCTTTCCAGTGGACCTAAAAGCTTCAGAATAATAGATAACATCTGAAAGATTTTAAACTGGATAGTGATACAATAAGTAAGATTGCATAGTTGCCAGTAAGCAGGGATTGGTTGTTAGAGAATGGTCTGAAGGCAGAGACTCTTTTGAGGCTTTTGAAGTTCAGATGGAAAAAAGAAGCTGTGATAAAGAGAACATTTATGAGGGATAGAGTTGAAATATAGAAAGTTAAAATTGACATTCCTGGGTAATTGATGCATGTAGGGCAGATATAGGGAAGGAGTCTGACATAACTGGTGGGTGAGACCCTTTACTGGGTGTTTTAGCACGCTTTGTTGAAAAAACTGCGTTTTTCAGTCACTTGCTTTGACATTTTTTTATTTGATTATTTTCACCTTATTAAAGTAGTAATTTTCATATTGTTCAACCTAGTGTTTTGGACTGCACCATGTAACACTGGTAAGTCTCATAGTATTTTTAACAGTGTTCTTGTTTGCCTTTGTAATCCTCACTTTGAGGATATAATTTGGGAATCTGCATTTCTAATAGGCTTCCCAGGTAACTCTTAAATATACCAAAGCTTAAGCCAGAATCACATTAGGTTCTCTACTTTGAACCCAGTTGGTTTAAATAGCCAATATTAGGTTTATCCAAGGATGTTGAGTGTAAGAGAAATTCTTTTTGTTGAAGGTTGCTTTTGCTTGATATCCAACTAGGATTTAAGAAATGGACTGTTGATTCTTTCAGGTCTTTCTGTGAATTTCTTGCTGATTTTGCTCGACTTTATCTCCATCTTACACTCTTCTCTTTACTTTTATATTGGCTCTTTTCCCAAGTCAAATGTCTTGAAGGTTGAGGGTTGCAATTATTTTATGAAAGGGTACCCTTCTCCAGAAGTCTGAATTCAAAGTTCAGCTTTCTCAAGTTGTACTCTCCTAATATGTTGCTTCAGTTTTCAGGTATAATTTATATTTATCCTAAGCAGTCTCTATGAATCATATCTAATCGAGGCTGTATTCTGGATAGCTTGTTTGAGTTAGCTTTCTGAGCCCTTCAACTTTCTTGGTCAGTTTTCTTGTAGTAGGAGGAAGCTGTTTCCTCTCTGTACACTGTAAAGTATAGGTCTTCCTAGCATGTTGTAGGTACTTCGGGCATACTGTGTATTCTATAGTGCTGACTTAGAATTGTTGACTTATCTGTCCGAGATCCACTTCACTATGAGTTTCATGAGAGAGGAATTTTAGCCTTTATTGTTATAGTCTTACAGAAGAATGCAGAGAAGTGGGTGGTGCTCGATAACTGTCAGTTAAATGAGTAAGTCGAGGAGGAGACTTGTTCTTAGATACCTTCTAGATTTCAAAGTGGCGTAATATAAAAGAGCAGGAATTTTGGGAGGATATGTAAAACTTAAGATACCTGGAAAAAAATTCAACTTAGCACCTTTCAATATGGACTGGAGTAGCTGACCCTGGAAACACGGAGCATAGTATAGAGGGGAACACGATCATGTCTGATGGGTTTAGTGGGGGTATGAGATATGTAGTTGAATTGAAGGGAGTGTATGTAGGAAGACATGATTATAAAAAGCAGTTTTGCTAGTTAATAAAGTAGCCCCTATTATTTTGGTAATCTGAAGTATAGGAAAGTTCTTTAAAAAATATTTTTACTGTGATGCTAAGATGGTCTTCATGTACTCAGTTGGTTTTCCACATAAAAATGTGAAGCCATAGTTGAGTTAGTTCTTCTAGCAAAGTAGTGCAGTGTACACTTAAACGTAGAACCTGCTGCTCAGTGCAACCCAACAATTTCTGTATCCTCTTTTTCTTTCACATTAAAATAAATTATGTTCTTTTGAGGGGTGATGTATTACAGAATCAACAGTTGAGAGAAAATTGTTTGCAGTCACAAAATTGAGCTTGATTTGACATAAAAATGGATTTTTTTTTGTTTTTTTATAAAACTATGCTTTTCATAGAAACCTGAATATAAAAATACTGATGTTAACTGTTAAAGGCTAAGTGATGTTAACTGTTAAGGCTAAAACTTAGAAATTTTAAAAAACTGAAGGGTCGATGATGAATAAAGTCCCACTGAACAGCGTGTGTATTGTTTGCATGATAGGGGTAAAAGGCAACTGAAGGAAGGTGAAACCA
Source organism: Callorhinus ursinus (assembly GCF_003265705.2). Lineage (NCBI taxonomy): Eukaryota > Metazoa > Chordata > Mammalia > Carnivora > Otariidae > Callorhinus > Callorhinus ursinus. The sequence goes on along the minus strand of NW_027397085.1, from coordinate 14,013,851 downwards.
CATTACAAGACCCTCAGACAGCATAGGTTTGAAGTGTGCAGGTCCACTTATACACAGGAGTGTTTTTACAGTACAGTTCTGTAAATAGATTTTTTGTATTATTTTCGTAGTAACGTTCTCTTTTTTCTAACTTTATTGTATGAGTACAGTATGTAATACATATGACGTACAAAATACATGTGTTAATTGACTGTTTATGTTACCAGGAAGCTTCTGGTCAACGATAGGCTATTCATAGTTAGGTTTTGAGGGAGGCAAAAGTTATTCACAGATTTTCAACTGCGTGTGGAGGTGGGGATTGCCCCTAACCCTCGTGTTGTTCAAAGGTCAGTCACACTTCAGAATAGTCTTCCTGATGAGTTAGTATGTTTTCTAAATAAGCTAACAAAATGGAACCACATAGCCACTTTGAGATGGATTGGTTAGTGCTAAGATCACTCAGCCTTGTAGCAGAGACTTTCACACTTAGCCTTTAGAAACCTCTAACTTCAGGATATCCCTAGGGAAAATTTCCAAAGAGTTGTGAATGGTAAATGTGAGTATACCAAGGTGCCACTTACATGGTATAACTCTAGCCTTCAGGATATTATACTGTAGTGAAATTTACTTAAAACGTAAATGTGTATTTTGTTTTGTTTTAAAGATTTTATTTATTTGAGAGAGAGCGTGCGAATGAGCGAGAGAGCATGCGAATGAGCGAGTGAGCATGAGCTGGGGTGGGGGGAGGCGGAGGGGCAGAGGGTGAGGAGGAGAGGGACAAGTGGACCCCCCTCTGAGCAGGGAGCCCAACGTAGGGCTCGAGTCCAGGACCCGTGGGATGGCCTCAGCCGAAGGCAGACGCTTAACTGACTGAGCCACCCAGGCGCCCCATAAATGTGTGTTTCTAAACAAATCATTAAATAGGTGAAATAGCTTGTTTTCAGTTTTGTTTGGGTGATTCTGATTGCCTCACTAAATGCATCCTGATCCTAGGTCTTGTCTCTTGCTCTGCCAAATTTTATATTGGCTTTTAAAAACACCTTTTTTAAAGAATGGCTTCAGATTTTATAAAGGGTCATTTCTGCTGTGAGCCTCTGTGGGGCTTTGAGCTTGTATGTGTGTGTCTAGGCTTATATTACTAGGGGAAGAAGAAGCTTTTGGTGGGAAATTTTAAGGGAGGAGAGAGACTCATTGGGACTAGCTTGAACCAAAAAAAAAAAAAAAAACAAAAACAAAACTGTGCACTGAACAGAAGAGATTTTTAGTATAGCATGGTGTTTGTCTTTTCTATAGTATAAAGACTGTTACCTGGGTCCTAGGAAAAGGGACTTGGAAAAAGAATAAAAACTCAAAAAATGTATCCCTAAAATCTCTGTAAATTGCTCATGAAGGAGTATTGTTTGTTCTATCCACAAGACAAATATTGGGTTCCTACTCTGCCAGTCACTGTATTGGATGCCTGAGACACAGCTGTGAACAAAGATAAGGTCCCGAGTTGGGAGGAGGGTAGTTTGACCTTTTCCTTCCCCTTCACGAATTGTGATTCTTCGGATACATGAGAGCATCATTTAGGCACCAGTGGCAGAACACAGGTCTGTGGCTGTGCAAGGATTAGAGAACTTTAGGGATCTGTAACATGGGCCATAGTGTCCCTCCTGGGCCTGAGCTGTACCAGTGGCAGGTTTGAGAACAAAATGAAAATGAGGGTTTACTAAAAGATATGTAGGTAACAGATGCTACCAGTCTTTAGGAATATCCTTCAGTGAAAATAAATAAATATCTGTTGAGAGACTTTGGCAGTTTGATTGGAAATTGTTTTTGAGATAGATCTTATACCCACCAGAGCTTCTATCCTGAGACATTTTGGCAATTTGATATATATATGGTTCAATGGAAACAACTATATATTTAAGCCTTGTATTAAAGCAAAAACTGATTACTACCCAAATAACTACCTTTTTGTCATTAAGAACATACAGGCGTTTTTTTAAATCGTATTTTGAATTTTTTTTCTTGTTTTAAATTTTTTTCCTTTTTGTCTATTTTTTTTATTTTTTAATTAACATATAATGTGTTATTTGTTTCAGGGGTACAGGTCTCTGATTCATCAGTCTTACACAATTCACGGTGCTCACCGTAGTACATACCCTCCCCAATGTCCTTGTTTTAAAAATTTTAAAACATATAGAATGCAGATGAAAAATATAAACTGCCATATATCCATCACTTAGATTTAGCAGTTAACATTTTGCTGTTTTCACTTTTTTTCCTAAGGTGTTTTAAAGCAGTTTAAAGATTTAATGATATTTTATCACTAAATACTTCAGTATTCATCTGTAAAAGGATATTTTGTTTATAATTGTTTAACTTTTATCAAACCTAAGAAAAATAAAAATAGTGATTTAGTACCATTTAATATTTTTAGCAGGTTTTCTACATTATTCTCAAATATATTTTAACAAGTGGTTTGTTTGAGCCTGAAAAATGAATAAGGTGGGTATGTTTGGTCAAGTCTTTTAAGTGTCTTTAGAATAGTATTCATTTCCTTCCTTTTTTTTTTTTTTTTTTTTTAATGCCACTTGGTGAAAGAATTGGCTGACTTGTCTTACAGGATTTTGTACGTTCTACATCTCTTGGTTATGTGTCTTGTTGATGAGCTTGAGGTCAGGCAGGTTTGACAGCTATAGATTATGGGTAATATTTTGTGTCCCACTGTTAGTGATGAATTGTAAGACTTTGATTTAAAACTTTCTCAGTGGTAATGTTTCTTAGGAGAAGATTGTGAGAACCACGATCTGGAAGCTAAAAAAGTGTAAGGATGTTTTAAATGCTAAGAGAAATAAAACTTCCCATAATAGTTCCCTTTTGACATTCAGGGAGTGAAGTCTTTGCACTTATTGGTTAAAATCACTCAGCAGTCAGTGGGTGGCAGTGTTTCTTGTGGTTTAGAAAAATAAAATGCAAGTATTGATGGTTTTTGTGAACAGTACCTAATGTGTTTCATTAAATAGCTTATTTTCATATTGTCTCACTGAATTGTCTTCCTTTTCCCTCCACATTTTTGAGAGGAATATGTAGAAGAAATATTTTTATTTCGCGTACTTGCTTCGTTATTTTCCCTGTTCCACCTGAGCCTTCTGTAAGCATACATCAGGTGGTGTTTTCTGGAGCAGGTAGAAGCTTGTGCAGGACTTGTTTATATAGGATAGTTGGCAGTGCTTCTTCCGAAATTCCTGTGGTTTCTTCCTTCATTTTCTGTCTTTCTCCTTTTACCATTGGGCTGAAAGGGTAGTGCCATTGCTTATTCTTCATTCTAACCATCTCTGTTTGGTTAGAGGCCTTTTGTTTGTAGGCTAGCTAAAAAGAACTTGAATTAGAGCTTTAATAGATGTCTAATGTCCTTAACTAGGTGCTTAGCTCCAGAACTGAATATGAGACAAAGGAGAATGTCAATTAAAAATTGCCTCCGGCAGTACTACTGATTCTTTCTTGATTTTTGCCTAAAATGCTGTATGCCTTCATTCAGCAGTACCTGCCATTTGCCAAGCTACTTAGGTGCTTTTCATATTTATATGACTAATTAAAGTGGTACTTTCATACTATTAATTTCCAGGGCTAGCAAGCGGGAAGAATTAATAAAGATCTAACTTTGCCCTTAATATCTGTAACTGTTATGGCATTATTTTTTTTAAGAAATGGGGATGAAAATTTCAAAAATTGCTGAAAGTTGCTTAAGGTAGAATGGATAGAACCTTTGATTAACTGAAGTATGGGACTTTTTAAAAAAATTCTTTAAATTTATATTGTTATGTTAATCACCATACATTACACCATTAGTTTTTGATGTAGTGTTCCATGATTCATTGTGCGTAACACCCAGTGCTCCATGCAGAATGTGCCCTCTTTAATACCCATCACCAGGCTAACCCATCCCCCCACCCCCCTCCCCTCTAGAACCCCCAGTTTGTTTTTCAGAGTCCATCGTCTCTCATGGTTCGTCTCCCCCTCCGATTTCCCCCCTTCATTCTTCCCCTCCTGCTACCTTCTTCTTCTTTTTTTTTTTTAACATATAATGTATTATTTGTTTCAGAAGTACAGATCTGTGAGGCAGCAGTCTTGCACAATTCACAGCGCTCACCATAGCACATACCCTCCCCAATGTCCATCAGCCAGCCACCCCCTCCCTCCCACCCCCACCACTCCAGCAACCCTCAGTTTGTTTCCTGAGATTAAGAATTCCTCATATCAGTGAGGTCATATGATACATGTCTTTCTCTGATTGACTTATTTCACTCAGCATAACACTCTCCATTTGCATCCACGTCCTTGCAAATGGCAAGATCTCTGAATTAATGGGACTTCCTTAAACATGTTTTGGAGTGAAATGATAAATGGAAAAGAGGACGATTTTATGGAGCAAAATGGAATTTTATTACAATGACTTTGATTCCACCATAATGAAAAACTTCCTTTTCTTCACTTTTGTGACAATAAGAACCTTTGGTACAGTGCTCACAGTTGTTCTGTGGTATATTTTGTTTTTTGTGTTGGGAGTCAGTGGGGAGGATTTTATGTTGGGTATGTGTACTATAATTTACATTGTGCATATGCAGGTGGTAGAACTCTGTAAAGGGTTATTCTCCTGGTAACAGAAGTAGTGCCTGAAAAAATTATAACAGTTAAAGTAGTTTTGCCATGTTGCTAATGTTATTGTAAAATACCTAAAATACCTTGAAAATAAATCTGACATGTTTTTTTAGTTAGCTAGAATGCAGCAGGAAGTTACTCACAGAAGAGGTCCCAAATAAGGCAGTCGAAAGCTCTCAGCAGAAGGGAGGAGGGGAAGGGACAAAAGCAGGGAAGGAATGTGTTTTGTCTTGCAGAACCAACAGTGCTAGCCAAGGAGAGAACCAACTGCGTGTTTCACTTGAGAGCCCCTTGCTAGGTCCATCTCCCCTGATAGCCCCTACATGAGTCAGTTTGAGCTGGATTAGAAGTGAGAACCTGTGCAGAAGCCCCCCCTGAGTTGTCCTGAGGTAACCTTTAGTTCATTATAACTCTGAGGTCTCCTCCTGTGGGCAGAGTTTTCATACATTGGACGTATGCAGTAGGAAGCATGTTGATATGCTAGGCAAGCACAGTTGAACCAGAGTGCTTATGTGAGCTCCCCGCTCCTGCCCCCTGATACACTGAATAAAGGTTTCCTATCCTAACCTCACTGAGAGAGAGTGCTTTGAGAGCTATCTCCTTGTCTCCTTATTTGTAGCAAATAATACAAAGTTCTTTGCTTTCAGTACTTTCTTGGGTTGTGTTGTATTTGATGCACCCCCAGCGGTGAACCTCCTGAGTTCAGTTATGTTATGCTGGTGATTTAGGATGGTAGATTATCCCTTACAAGTTTTTTTTCTTCAGCTGGTGTCAGATTCCATTTGGTCAACTTTTTTCCTCAAGCTTAATCTTACTTTTTAATTAAGGAACTAGGGAATGGTTACTATTGTTTTCTTTATTGAGTCTGGCATGTAGTGCTAGAGGAGTACATTGAGAATGAGATGAAAGGCACTGTGACTCTTAGGATTAAGGAATGGGACTTGCTCCAAATTTTATATACTTACAAAGATTATATATTTATATATGAACAATGTTCAATTTATATTAGCTGTCTTGCATAGGTACTCCATGTAAGTAATAGAAGTTCATGTTTTTCTGTTGAGTGTTGTACAAAGGAGGGTTGAGACTTAATGGAATTTGTTAGGTGAGATTCCCATTCAGACAGTTTATTGCATCCATATTAGCAGCAGTATTGATCTTGGTGAGTGTGGGGCAGTTTTCCTTTTTGTTGTTATGGAAAAGAAAATTCTACCGTTATTGAATTGTTACATAACTTCTGGAGAACAGGATTTACTATATTGATTCTGAATGTATAGGGTAGTATCTACTTAGTACTTGTATTTTGGTATTAAAAAGTTTTAACGGAATTTATACAACTAATGTTTGTTTCTTTTACCAAATTACTGTGTAGTTAATTGCTACATACTGTATTAAGAGGCATTAGAACATAGAGGTTAAAAATGTAAGCTCTGAGCACCTTCCTTGGTTTCAGTCCTGTCTCTTCCTCTTGCTAATTATACTCTTTGCTCTTGGGCAAGTTATTTAACCTTTCTACACCTCAGTTGAGCAGGGAGTCTGATGGTGGGGCTCCATCTCGGGACCCCGGGGGTCATGACCTGAGCCAAAGGCAGATGCTTAACGGACTCAGCCACCCAGGTGCCCCTGAAACAAATAGTTTTAAGGAGATGTGAAGGAGGGCTAGAAAGTAAGTTGTAAGCAAGAGACTGCTTTAGAGTATAATAGTTTTCTGTTCTTATTTGAAATTGGGGTATGTCTCCCCTTAGATTTTATTTAATACATATGTATAAAATCGGTCTAAAAATTATGGCCAGGGCTATAGACTTCAGTTTATTTTGTTGAAATATTTGCTGCAATAAGGAATTATACTGTAGTTTAAAAGTTTGCTTTTAGGTCTGATGTATCATGACTACTTCTTCCCTGCCTCTAAATCTCTTTCTGTTCTTTCACTTTATTCTGGCAGACAAAAGTTTGATGATTTACATGTTTGGAAAAGTATAGGATGCTCTAACTTACATTTACCAGTAAGTGTAATAAAAATTAAGTTGATGGATTTTTCCGTTTCTAGATATGTATTTTAACCTCAGAGTCTCAGAAAGGACTTGATTTACTAAGAAAAATACTGCAGTTCACTATAGTCCTAAGTAAAGCTTACACGTTTTTTGAAGTGTTTTTTTTCTTCTTCTTCAGATTATATCCCTTCTGATTAGAATGAGTATTTGCTTCTCTGTTACAGTATTGTTTCCTAGGATGATACCAATTTTAGACCCTTTTTATGATATTGCTGCTTGCTGTAATACGGTATTGAGCTAATTATCACTACTGTATTTTGACTATCATGAAACATTAAGATTAAATAATTTGATTTTACTTTCTAATATATTCCATGTGTATTTGAGAATATGCTGAATTTATTAAGTAGTCATTGTACTTGTTTTAAGCATATGCGCAAAATAAGGGAGAGCCAAAGCTCTGATCATTTAGTGAAGACAGGAGGCCTTTTAGATTCCGACAGTTTATTACTTATTTTGGACGGAGAAAAGAAATTAGACACATTGGTACCAACTCCCTGTGATTTTTGTTCCACATACCAAAAAGAATGACCAAAGCAATATGGTCTAAATGGCTCAGGTGCAAATTGTGGGATGCCCCATTGCTAAGGAGGCTCTTCTAGACCGTAACTAAGTGGGTTTTTTTTCTGCAGCTCTATTTTGAAGGGGTGGGTCAGAGAACTTTATATCTCATCAGAACCCAGGAAGTGAGGAGGTGAGCAGGAGATGGTCTTGTAGCAGTTCCTTACAAGCTTTCCATTTCTTGTTTTCCAGGAGGATTGTAATAAGTTCTGCTGATACTCCTATTAGTTGTGTTCAAGCCTTTGCCTTTGTGGCCTATGTAGATACATGCAAAGTCACCAGGGGGATTTGGCAAAGCTCTTTTCCTACACCTGTAAGCACAGGCCATTAAATTATTGAATTAAAATAATAGAAATGGGATTTTTTTCATAGAAGTTTTATTTTATTTATAGGATTGCATTTCTGACTGGTTTCTGATGCCTAAAATTAATATAAATCCAGTGTTTAGTGGAGATGATATACTTTTAGTCTGGAGTAAGAAAAAGCATTCTAGAGTATGCTAATGATAACTAGTCATTCATGTGTACTTTCATATCATTTTTATTTAAATTGAATGGCCATGTAGACTCAGCTGGATTGCTCTTAGACCTTCTGGAAAAACAAACAAAAAAAGCTGAAGATCCCCCTGGAAATGGTTCTGCCTCAACCTGGGTGGCAGAGGCCAACTGCATCCCAGTGTGAAAGTGAGGTTTGTAAATATCAGTACCTATTAGGAAATCAGCCTGACAAGCATTGTGGTTTGTATGTTCCTGCTTTAAATGCCCTAAAACCATAATGGGTAGAACCGGCAGAACACAAATTTGATTCTTTTGTATTTCTTAGTATATTGTTTTATATATTATACTCAATGACAGTCTGTCACTGTTTTAAAAACTGAGTGTTGCATATTAGTGGAAGAAAAAAGGTATAAATAGAAAATGTCAGACTGCAGTGCAGGCATTAGACTTAAGTACTGTTTCAAGAAAAACGAATATTTTAGGTGTGTATATGTGTGTTCACAGCAGCAACAGCAGAAACGGTCCTTGATACTGTATGTTCTGTCTTAAAAAGTTTGAAACGTGATAAATGACTTAACTATTTCACATCTCACTGAAAATGACATTAAAACTATAATTAAAAACTGACCTAAAAGCTGAAATGTATTACTCTGTAGATCTCATTGATTACTGAAATCTGTGTTTTTTATGAACAAATTTGTTGGTATTTCTTTGCAGTTAGCTTCTGGAATTTATAATTTTGCCTGCTCTCTGTGGAATCACCATACAGACACATTCCTTCAACACGTTTCTTCTGGCGGTGAAGCTGCAGTTCTAAGTTCACTAGAACGAACTCTGCTGTCATTGAAAGGTACTGTTAAACTTGATATGTTCAGTTTTGGAAATGACATACCTCAGAAGAATCAACAAATAGTTCCTTTGATGGATTATCTGCTCTCACTTGCCCTGGGAGTGTATGTGGTTAGTCTCTCCCTCACATACAAGGCCTTATTTGTGGTTGGTTTTCCGTTAGTGAGAATAGCCTTTGCTCAAGGAATTTGTGGGATCAAAGTGTGGGATAGTTTTATGTTATAGTCACATTTCTGGGGTCTTGGGGCTCTGAATATGTTCCTTTCAAATATTTCTGCTTTTTTTTTTTTTTTTTTTGCTCTACTTTACACTTCCCTTTCTGGGCTCCTACCCTTACCATTGCTGTGCTCACTTCACTACACTTCAGTCCTCAAGTGTTCGTTCAGCTCTGTCTCCCAGGTCTGTTTTCCATGAGAACTCAGCTTCTGTCTTTCTTATTTGTACGTCAGGCTTGCTTGGATTTTAGAAGGTGCTCGATGGCATGCCATCTTAGCCTGTGTTTTCCTATGCTTTGCTTGTAGGTATCCCTTAGCATAAATTTCTATTTGGTCTTCCCCGAGCTGGTTACCTTGACAAATGTATTCTGAGATTCCTTTCCCTTACAGAACACTCACGCTTGGCTCATTCTCTTTGTCTTCCAGTCTTTCTCTTCTTCTGGTGCTTAGGCTTTTTATTAGTTTGTGTTTCTTAGTTTGATCTCAGGCAGCCTTTAGTGCTCTTACTGTGGCTCATTTTGCATCCTTTGGCTTTACTTCTAAGCCCTTTTGTCATACTCCTCTTAGTACCGTAGGATGCCGCTGTACACTCTTGGCACTGCTCTCGTGCATCACTTAACATTGATCAGACAGTGGATGCACAGACTTCAAACTGTCAGCACATTTTGGTGAACCTTGTAGACAAAAGCGTGAATGATTTTAAGGGACTGCTGACAAGTAAAATTCATTGTACAGGTGGTTGGTTGTATAAGTGAGTGGAGATGGTTTTGTCAACATCCTTGAGGAAGAAATTTAAAGGGATTTAGAGATAAACATTTATCCAGAAAGAATTAGAGAAACTGGTGTAAGGTTATGTGTACAAGACTTGTGTAAGTTCTGTATTTAATGATTAAGGAATTTTCACTAGTGCTTTTGATTGTGGTTTTCTTACCTTACTGATTTCAAAGAGTAACTCTGACAAAAAGGATGCAGCACTAACCTACATTAGCCTGATTTTAGCTTTTCAGTACTTCCTTGTCTCAGGGTCTTAGGTACACTGTAGCATTTCTAAGATATCTTGACCTGGAAAAATCCCATAGCATTTCCTTTTAAAATATTTGTTCTGCCCAGCTGTAAATTTCTATGACTTGAGCAAAACTTAAGACTTCAGTTTTTGTTATATGTAATCTGAGTCTATACCTTTGTGCACTTAGGTGTGCATATATATATATATATATATATATTCATTATTTCAGTAAATTTGTGGTTGGGTGTTTGACACTAGATGGACATAATAAAATGGTTACACAAATATATGTAAAATGACACTTGACAGTCGTCTTAAAATATTATGGTAACTGACAATGTGGTCAGAAAGGACTTCCTGAGAAAGTGATGTTTGAACCAGCATCATCGTAGGGTAAGTAGACGTTAACCAAGTGATGAAGGGGGAAAGAAAGGACTGTCCCAGGTAATGTGGAGCAAGTACTTTTGTGGGAATGAATGAATCCAGAATAAGGGACTCAATTTGAATCCTGTTTTCTCCTATGATGATGAGTAACTTTTGAGTTGCATATAATTGTAGTTTGATAGTTTTGTTAGACAGTTGCGTTCTAAACTTTTTTTTTTTTCCACCATTACCTCCTTCTAAACCTGTTTTTAGTATACTGCCTTTGAGCTTCACGTCATGAACCCTCACTCTCAGTTACAGAGATAGCAGTGCTATCTGTAACGTTTTCTTAAAGTGATGTGACTTTGAATTTTATAGTCTCTGTTGCTGCCATCTTTGTGTTTCTGATTTGTGCTGTTTTACATATATTATACTATTGAATCCTTTAATAACCTTATGAAGTAGGACTTAACACAGTTTACAGGCAAAGAATGTGAGATCTAGAAAAGTTGTCCAAAATAATACAGCTGTAAACATTGGAGCTGGGAGTTAAATATAGATCTGACTTCAATCGTTTATCCTACTTGTCTCCCTGTGTACACCAGTTACTCATAAAATGTGATGTTTGCTTATACTTGAGCGCTGTAGTCTATTTCAGATTTAGAAATAGTTCAGCTTTTATATCCTTTGTAGGAGATACTATATTTTCATTAATGTAGTCTAAAACTAAATGAAGCTCTTTGGTCACTGTTGAGACATATTTTATGGTTATGGAATAGTGAGATAACTTTCTCAGTTTCAACTTATAGGGGTTTTTGCAGGTGAGAAGTACTAACAGTTGTAGCAATTAAATTAAGTTTTGCAATATAGTTTTAGAAACATATGTAGTTATGTGAGAAGAACACAGCTTTTTTTTTTAGAATAACAAAAAATATTTTACTAAAACATAAGATTTACAGAAGTTTCGAGACAAGCCATGCAAAATGGTCACAAGCTTTTTCTTGAAGGAAGTATTCTACACTTGACAGCAAAGTCACAATTTTACTAGGGAGGGCTGTGATGTTTGTTTAATGTTCCCATTTTGGTTCAAACAATCAAGCTTGTCCATCTACAGCATCTAAATGAAGTTAGACTTGGCTAGAGAGCATAGTCTAAAGAACTGGTTAGCTGCTTTTAACCAGTGCAATTAGATAACCATAAAAAGGGGGAAAGGAGCCCATAAAATTAAAATAAAACTGCCTCTCCTCCTCAAAAAAAGTAACAAAGAAAAACACCCACACCCCTGCAGCTAACCCTGACAACTACCTTCATTCACAGTGCTTTATACTCAAGCCATGATGGGGGAAAATGAATAAAAGCTGAGAAGGGCCACTGCTTTTAAATGTTTCACAACAATCCAGATGGTACTTCTAACCTCTGCTCATGCTTTACAACAGTGAATCAGGACAAGACGTAGATTTGCTAATGTGTGTTTAATCACCAAAGGACTGAAGATGTCTGGGATTTTTGCTGTAATGTTTCTAAGACTGTGTCCATTAAATGCAAACAAAAAAGGAAGGAGTCTTGGCAGAACAGGAGAAGTGATGTACACTTGATGAACAGATCGATTTTAAATATTATTCATGGCATATAGCCTAGTCCATGCTCTAGCTGTTTCCATGGTGTGGGCTTCGTTGGTCTTCCACTGCTCCGCTGCATCATTTGCTAATGGATCAGCTGGATTGTGAGCACTTAACAAAGCCTGGATCAGTAGCAGAACTGTGCGGATCTGCAGTGCTGGGGACCCCTTATCTTTCAAAATACCTAAACATACTCTTCTCAGCTTGTCTACATTAGGATGATAAATTTTGGTTTCATAACATACTTCAGGGGCTGCCATCAGGTATTCTTCTTGTAGGAATAGTTCAGGCTTAAAAGTCCCTCCCTCAAAGAGGGAGTCCTGGGGGCCAGCAGTGACCACATGAAAATAATGGGCATTGCTCTCATCTGGTTCTTCCTTTAATGCCAGGAACTGGTTCTGCCAGCAAACGCTGGGTTTCCTTGATAATCCTGCGGGGCAGCCCGGCCATCTTGTCAGATCCCAAACTCAGCCTCTGGTCCAAACTCTCAAGAACACAGCTTTTGAGTCACAAGAACTTGACTGTCATTCCATCTTTCTTACTTGGAAACAAACCAATGATCAGGGATTACCTTTCTTTATCTATTATATGAGAGGATGAAGTTAGAGTAACCCCTAGTCTTGATGAGGCTTTGTGATTCTGAGTCTTTGTTATGATTATGATTTTAATAGGATAAGGTATGAGGCATTTAGTGCAATAAAGCTCAATTTTACTTTTCAGTGCTGCGTAAATTAACTGTTAATGGATTTGTGGAACCTCATAAGAATATGGAGGTGATGGTAAGTGAAAGCAGTTACTGATTCTTTGTGGCTTTGGGAAAGTGCTTGGTATTTTCCTGAATGTTTTAAAGCTTATTCTTTTTACTTGGCATTCATTTACAAGTTTTTATTAAGTGACCTTTTACCATTTTGTATGTGTTATACTATACTTTTTAGACTTACAGCCTTTTTTTTTTCAGTATATCAAAGTAGCTCATTCATGAAGGGGAGGAAATAAGCCTAGGGCAGTTCTCAAATGCCATGATACTTTGAGAGTGTTATTTATAATTTGAATTGGGGTGAACTTCTTGAATTTGAATGCTATTATTACATTTCTAGGTCCATTGTGGACCTAGATATTTAAAATGATTTTTTTTGGTTTGATCATAACTTTTGTGTGTGCTCTTTGTAGTCAATTGGATATATATATATATATATATATATATATATATATATATATACACATACATACAAGAAGGGAAAACCCTATTGTTAAGCCCAACATTTGTGATGTATATTCATTTTTTGTATGGCATCATCTGCTTTTTCTGTGTACAAGAATATATAGCTGTATACATTTTATCCTGAAACAAAATGGGATTGTGTTATATATTTACTCAGATCTGTGTTAGTTTTCACAGTGAGTTTAAGTCAGCTAAAATGTTGCTTTCTATAGGTTGCTTTGGGAGTGTTGAACAGAATTGTGAAAAAAGTACATCTCATTGGGTCTTTGGGTCTGCCCTACCAGATTTGACCAGAGTTACTCTGTTTTAAATCTTTAGTATACTGTGCCTGTCAGTAAGATTTTGATTGCAATAATGATTCTACTGTTAAAAGAATTTAAAAGCTGGTGATACGCATCATTATAGTGTGATGGCTATTTTGTTCTATAAAAGTGTTACATGCTTATTTTTTTAAAAGTTAAACACAGAAGGAAAGGAAATAAAAACTCACTTGAAAACTTGGTATCAAAGATATTGCTAAAATTTGTAAGTATACTTTAAGACATTTTATGCATAGTCTTTCAGATATTCTTTTCTCTCTTCCTCAGTTTTATGTAAATGGGACCCATGCTCTGTTTCTTGACTTGCTTTTTCTTAAACTTACATGTCATTTTTTCTCATGGGTATTTTTCTCATGTCAGTAATATATGTTATGTTTTTAATGATTTTTTGGTAAATCCATGTGACTACTGTCAGTGAGCTAATTTTTAAAAAGTGTTAACATTAATATAGGATTCCTATAATTTACCTGCCCAGTTATCCATTGGAGCTAGGATTTAAATACAGTATTTAAGGGACTCATTTACGCATTGAAAAGTAATGATAACTAACAAAAAAGAAAATTCCTAGTTATCCACTGGTGGATATATAGGTTGTTTCCAGTTTTTAATTGTTGGTCAGTGATGTTGGAATGAACATTTGGGTATATATGTCCTTGTGTACTTTTCTGATGCACTGTTCAGGATAAATTACTAGAAGTGGAAATGGTTGATTCAAGTATAAGCACATTGATAGAATTGATTGATGTTGTCAAATCGCCAAACTATGTGGAAAAAAAACAGCCATAATTTTAATGCTGATACATTTTAAATATTGATATTTATTGCCATAGTGCCATAAAACACTTCCGGAAACCAATGAGACAGCTTCTCCTAAATTCCTGCACTGTAATGCGTTAAGTTGCATAAAGGCAGAGACTATTTGATTTACTGTCCATCCCAGAGCTTGGAATAGTCTCTGCCAATAGTAAATGCTCAGTAGTTATTTGTAAAATGAATGAATATGTGATAGAGTAGAAACAGTAGGTTAGGGGCGCCTGGGTGGCTCAGTTGTTAAGCGTCTGCCTTCAGCTCCGGTTGTGATCCCAGGGTCCTGGGATCGAGCCCCGCATCAGGCTCCTTGCTCAGCGGGAAGCCTGCTTCTCCCTCTCCCCCTCCCCCTGCTTGTGTTCCCTCTCTTGCTGTCTCTCTCTCTCTCTCTCTCTCAAATAAATAAATAAACCTTAAAAAAAAAAAACAGGTCAGAAGGCTCAGTAATTATTTTTATATGCAGTATGATAATATAAAATTACGTAACTAAAATACTGTGTTCATCGGTGTTTTGTTTTTTTAGTAAAAATAAATTGATTTGAATCACATTCCTAAAAAGTGGAATAGTGGTTTTCAGTGGAAACTGTCAATGTTCTGTGAGCTTTTGGCTTTCCCTTGAGAGTCTTTCTTCTGTCTACTGAAACTGTATGTCCACTTTTACTCAGTTAAAATGCTGTTTTGTAGCAGTTAAGGTATATTGACTTGTTGGAAACAAAATAGAATTTTAACAAGTTAAGGGCGGTTTTTTAGGTAACATAAAGATCCTAAAAATAACATGGAACTTAAAAGATGTTTTAGAAGCGCTGTATGATAATGGTGAGATTTTGGTTTCTGGAGGCAAATAGATTTGGATTTGAATCTTGACTTGGCCTTTTCCTGATAGCGTGGCCTCCAGCTGTTTACTTACCTACCCTCATACTCAGTTTCTTTCTTTTTTTTTTTTGTCTATAATATGAAGATGAAATAATAGTATACCGACCTCACTGGATGTTGTGAGGATTAAGGGAGATAATGATTTTTTGTAAATTGTTCAGCTAATTAAAGTGCTCTATAAATGACCATTTAATGGTTAATTTGAGTTATTGTGTAATTATAAACTGTAACTTAGTTTATTTGGCCTGCAGATTAGTTAGCTGTCTATAATTCTGTAAATTCTTGATTCTCTTGAATCAATAATTCAATCATTTAGCTTACTAAATTTGATGACTTTTATAATTTTCTACTTTCTTTGGAGAACCCCGATTGATAAACTAGTATTATTTAAAAGAAATAGAGTAAAATTCTTTCTACGTTGTCATTACTTTTTTTTTTAAGATTTTATTTGACAGATAGAGACATAGTGAGAGAGGGAACACAAGCAGGGGGAGTGGGTGAGGGAGAAGCCGGCTTCCCGCTGAGCAGGGAGCCCGATGTGGGACTCGATCACAGAACCCTGGGATCATGACCTGAGCTGAAGGCAGACGCTTAATGACTGAGCCACCCAGGTGCGCCTACGTTGTCCTTTCTTTAAGGGACCATTGGACTACTGTATAAATTTAAAATACATATAGGATCTCAATGATCTTATTCTTCCTATAATGAAACATTTTGCTCTTTCATCATCCTAGGAATTATTTTTTTGTTAGTTATCATTACTTTTCAATTCTCAACTGTGGTTAAAAAGACTGAAATAGTGTCAAATGTAAGATGATGGAATTGCCAGAAGGATGAAGTAGTAGTGAAACTGTCATCTTTCAGTTTCTTTATTGGGTTGTGCACTGTATTCCATCATCTTTAAGAAGAAATAAAGAAGACTGGAAGCACTATCATTTTTATTCTACTTTCAGCTTTTGTTTAACACACTGAAAATTCAGAACTCTTCATTTTCTGCCCTAAATGGCAGAGAAGAAAATTGACGAGAGGAAGAGGTTTCATAATTTTTATCTGAATCAGAAGATGGATGCTCTCAGACAGACTGAGAGCAGCATTCTAGGCCCTGATAATGATGGTGAAATTGTCTAAGTGAAATCTATTTCTGAGTCATCAGATGATGATATCCTAGTTGAATTGTCTCAAACTCAAGAATGGATGAGTGGACAACATATGCCTAAGGACAAAGAGGAAATAACACTATTCTAGTTAGTCATTCATCAGGATGGCCTTCACCATGTAGTTATTTTGTGCAAAAACCTGGACTATCCTATTTGTTGAAAGAGCATGTGACATCTTTTATACACCAAAATTTTTTGATCGAGAAAGTCTGTGATGTTTAAATTTTTAAAAATTTTAGTTTTTCACTATCCCTTTATAGCTGTACAATTTTTATAACGTTTCTTAAAATACGTATTAACAAATAAGGGTTGTTTAGATTTTTACCAGATCATAATTGATGACACTTGTTTTCTCTTTTATCTGAAGCTAATAAATTTAATACTTGGGCTTAAGAACTTCTACTTTAAATAATTAGTACCATTTATTCATATACTGAGTACTTATTATTCTCAAATACTGTTCCTGGATTCTGGGATAGAGTAATAAACATAGTAAATTTCTGGCTCTTAGGGAGTATACATTCTAGTGGGAGCAGACAGATAATAGACAGTATGCCAGGGGATTATAAGAGCTGGGAAGAAGAAAATCAGTGAGGAGAATAGAGATTATTTAGTTAAACAGAATGCTTAAATAATGTTTTATTTATTGCAAAGTGATTTAGGTAACTGAAATGAAACATTGAAGAGATGAAATACTGTATTTTCTAACAGAAGATTTGTTAATAATAGTATTTTTTATTTTCTCATTTTAACTTTTTAAAATGATGTGATAGATACATTTTAGTATTTTTGAAAAAGTATAAGGGAGCTGTTTACAACAATAAATTGAGACCTTAAAAAAACTTTTTTTCTAGGGTTTTTTACATGGAATATTTGACCGTCTGAAGCAATTTCTGGAATGCAGTAAGTACTCCTTTGACAGTAGATTTTACTTGTAGAATCCTTATTCATAGCTTGTGCTCTGCTTGCGTATCTGAAGAGGCATCTTGATCATCAATCCTCTGAGGTTGCATTGGGAGCTCACTTTGTCTTCATACACCTGTCTTGTCCTGAGTATTGTGGAAACTTTTTTTAATCTGTTTTGTGTCCTGTTTCTCTGTAGATATTTTTACTGCTGCTGCTCTTTTCCATGCATATATCCACAGTAGTCATGTATTTAATGCTCATTAAATGCTCATTAAATTTAATGCTCATCATTTCCTGCACCACATGCTCCTTAGACTTTGTATAGGTTCTGTCTTTTTTAGTTCATTTTACATGTGGGTATGATATAAATTACCTTAAATGGTACTTTAATTTTGTAAATCCCTTGTATATTAATCTTCACTGGCTTATCTTTAGGGCCCTCTCTCATCCACTGCACACAAGAGAATTTAGCATTTATATTTGTGTTATATTATACTCATGGTCTGTTTGTTATCCTTTTCCCTGTGCTTGTAAGCAGCTTTACTCAACATACACACCTACAAACACAGAATACACACACATGTGCTTGCATGTGCACATCCTGTGTGTGTTTGTGTACATTTACGTGCATGTGTACTTGGGGACTTAATAGTGTGAGAAGATATTTTACTGAACTCATTTTTAGGGACTTGCTGATTGTTTCATGTCAGTCGTTTTCAGCTTAGTAAAAACAATGTTGAGTCTTTTGCCAGGCACTGTTCTGGGTACTGTACATGCAAAGATGAATAAGACAACTTATATTAGGTATTTTACTTTTATGAAAATGGTCCTTTTCTCTGGTCACCCTGTGGAGAAGCAAAGGGAAGAATAGGAGTCCTCCCAGGAGAGGAGAATGATGTAAATGATGAGATGATTCAGAAGAGTATGATTATAGAGAGTAGTGGATGGGCTGGTGGACACTATTCTGAATGTACAAAATTAATTATGCCAGGGAAATTATCTGAAGAAAATGGTCAGAAAATGCAGGAAAAATAATGAGTATGTTATACTCTTTGAATGCTTTGTTTTTCCCTCTTTTGCTTGTAAATTTCAACTATGACTAATTTAGATTTTGAAAATGTGATTGGTAATTCATGGATAAAATTGCTACTTCCCTTTTACTTGAACATGAGCTCAGTTTGTATTTGAGGATTAATTTTGTGAAACATGGTACTGGGGATTACTTTGTTAAGTGTAAATCTTTTAAAAAACTTGATTAATTTTTTAGAGTTGGGAAAGCACAGTAATGAATTAATAATGCAAAATGTACAAAATTGTATATTTTTGTGAAAAGTTTTGTCATTGTTTTGATTGTGAATTAATGGAGTATTATAAACTTGTACTAATATTTGAATTGTATTTTTAACAGGTAGAAATATAGGTACAGATAACGTATGTAGAGATAGATTGGAAAAGACCATCATTCTTTTTACTAAAGTGGTAAGTTTTCTTATTTTAAGTATGTTTTCTTGAATAAAATAGACATACTCAGATTTAAGAAGGAGAATGATGTGAGCGTGCATTCTTTAATGTGAAGTAATTTATTTTCTGACTGTTTATAGCAAAGTTAAAAAAACTGTATTTTGAAGTATTTAGCATGCATGTAATAATTAAATTTATATGCCATATATCAGTTATAAGTCACTTTATTGTAAAAAAAAAAAATCCTAATATTAGAGACGTTCATTCCTCTGAAGTTTCTTATTCTCAAGCCTACTGGCTAAAAGCAGAGATAAAGAAGGTACCAGTTGCAGCTGAGCAGGAACTAGGTCATATGTAACAGGCAGTGTAATATCAGGAAGTCACTGTATTCAGAATGACAGATTATCATCGTCAATATGAAACATCTTTTGAATAGAATTATATGGGTGCACCTGTGCTAGGCAATGTGTATAAATTTCTGTTCAAACAAAGTTTTATAGAGACTGATTTTTATGAAATTTTGGCCTGGGGATGGTTGAGAGAAGTACATAGAGTTGGGAAGACCTGGTTTGAGGACTGCATTGTGCTAAAACCGGTCGTTGAAGACAGGTAGCTGTATCTATTGTAGCCTAGTTTCCCTTTTTTTTCTGAAGCTTCATTAATAGGATTAAGGTTGTCTGTTCCCCTGGGAGTGGAGAAAAGGAGTAGAGATGAGCTCTTCTTATGTCTTTGGTTAAGTTGCAGTACCTTTAGTTTCAATTCTTCTTATTTCCCACAGTTAGGTTCTAAATAGCCTCAACAGCAAAAGCCTACCTAATCTTCCAAGAGCCAGCAGGAAATTGACTCAGGTATTTTAAGTTAAAAACCAAAAAAACACAAAGCAAAGTAAAATGCCATGATGTGGTTAGTCAGTGGATCTGTGCAGTGTTCATAAATAATTTCATTTATGAAATTCACATTTATAATGTCTGGCTTTATTAAAGCTTTACAAATTGGAACATTTCAAACATATTCGAGTCCCCTTGAGGTCATCATTTAGCTTCAGGAATTATCAACATATGCTGAAAGTTTGCTGTTTTATCTGGATACTTCCTCTCCCTCCCCTCCTTGCTGGTTTTTAAAAAGCAAATCTCAGATATCCTATTAGTATTATCTATAAATATTTGAATATATATCTTTAAGTGATTAGGGGTTTAAAGTAACCAATCTAACACATTTAAAAAGTAGGAGTGACTTTTTATTATCCTCTATTTAGCCAGTTTTTAGATTTTTCTCAATTTTTATAGTTGTTTTGTTAGAATTGGGATTTAGTAGTGTCAGTTCTCTTTTTTTGTTGTTGTTGCTATCTATCGAGGTAATAGATAATTTCCTTCTAGGGTTTTTCCTGTTTGCATTTGGCTCTCTCCATCCTGTTGTGTTACTTACCATGTTCCTTTGTCTCTATACCCTTCCTCTTCCCATATCTCTTACAAATTTGTAGTTAGATATAGAGGCTTGATCATATTCAGACTTTATTTTGTGGAGGAGGGCAAGGACGGCAAGAGTGCTTTACAAGAGTATTGTGTATTTTGTATTGCATCACATCAGGAGGTACAGTGTCTGTCTTCAGTGCTGCGGGAGAGCTATGCATTATAAAGTTCCTCAGCAGCCTTTCCCTGTTGATTATTTTAGAAGCTGTTAATGATCATGCCTACATCTGTTGTTCGATAAGGGGTTACAGAATGATGGCATTCTATTACTTTGTTGGTGTTTATTAGCCAGAATTCTTTCGTAAAGAGGAAATCTACCTCATCAACTGATAATTGAAATGTGGTTTCACTTTTTGCCTTTATTACTTTTTAAAGTCCTGTCTTTTGTATACACACTTTCTGTTTCAGATTTACCCATTGTTACTGAATTAAGTATGAAGTGAGTCTATTTTGGACCCTGGACTAGAAATAATAGAAATTTCTTGTCATGAGATACAATCTGACATAACCCACATTATAGGATGTATCCCATGAAATCAGTTGCACGTGTATTACATAGAAAACTACACGTATGTAGATTCTCCACCAAGGTTCAAGTCTTGCCAGATGTATATTAGCAAACTTATAAGATGTATGTATGGATGATTATATTCCTATATGAACTTGGAGAAAATACATTTTAATTTTTTTCTTTATAGCTTTTGGACTTCTTGGATCAGCATCCGTTTTCATTTACTCCTCTAATTCAGAGATCACTGGAATTTTCTGTAAGCTATGTATTTACGGAAGTTGGTGAAGGCGTTACGTTCGAACGATTCATTGTTCAATGCATGAATCTTATTAAGATGATTGTTAAAAATTATGCTTATAAGCCATCCAAAAATTTTGAAGGTAATGCCTTACTGGCAGTTTTTTTTCCCGTTATTTCAAATGTGAAGTAATTGCTATTTTTATGTATTTGAAATTCACTTATTTAAGTGTGAAAAATAAAATGTTGCTTGGACATGAAATAGAGATAAGGATTAGAGACTTTAATATGTGAGTGCCAGCTTTAAAAGCCATATAGTGCATTTAGTAAACTATCTTTTGTAGCACAATAAAAGGTCAGTTGAAGCCTTGGGACTTTAAGAATTAAGTACTCCAATAACCACTGCAGTACATGTTGTAAGCTGAATTTATTTGTACAATTAAAATTTTTCTCTGACTTTAGTGAGGTTACTTCTAGACATTGGATTGCATTCAAGTGCATGTATACCAAGGTGAATGAGGAGTTCTTGTAGGAGAGAGAAAGACATATGTATCTAAGTCACTCCAATATGGTGTGATAATATAGCATGGGGATGTACAGGCTGTAGTGGGAGGACAGCGGCAAGACTGATGTGTGTGGTGTGAATAAAGAAATTTCTTTGAAATTTGCCCTTAAGAAAAATGAGAATTTATACACCACTTTATCTTCTCCCTCAAGAGTGTATTTTTAAATTTATTGAAGTTACGTAATCCAACTTTGGTAGAATCTTTGTATGATTAACTTGGAAATTTTATTTTTCTAGATAGCAGCCCTGAAACTCTAGAAGCTCATAAGATTAAGATGGCATTCTTCACATATCCCACTTTGACAGAGATATGTAGAAGATTAGTCTCTCATTATTTTCTGCTAACTGAAGAGGAACTGACAATGTGGGAAGAAGACCCAGAAGGCTTTAGTAAGAATCAGTTTTTCAGTTTCACCTGGCTTTTCTCCTCCTTCCCTAAATACGTATCATCTATTTGAATGATAGGCATAACAACATTGTGTTTTAATATAGCACTTCTGATCTGAGAATCTTGGCTTTTAAAAGTTTGTTATCTGTTAGAACAAATTGAGAAGCAGAAAATGAATGATTTTTTCAAATATATGGAATTTTCTCCAGAAAGATACCTTTAAAAATGTTTAGATGTTCCTATGAACATATGATATAGTTTAAAACAAAAGTATAAAATAAACTACCTGTCTCTGTTATCAGGTCAGTTTGTACTTTGTGATTCATTCCATCTTATTTTTTATTAGTAGACATTTTTATTTCAAAAAGAAATTTGGAAAATTACTGAATTGCTGAATAGATCACCTACTTAAATTTTAATTTTAAGATGAATTTTTTGATGATTAAAATGTTTTTCTGGGAGATCTTTTTTACATTTGAATTTTAATAATAGAATAAAAGTAGCAACGTCCTTGCTACAGAAAATCAAGAAATTATGTGTCTAGTAAAGTACCTTTGTGTGAATAAAGTGCATGTGTGCAAATTACTTAAGCCGTCCTCAGACATAGGCTAGATGTTAGGCTCTCCTCATCCCTTTGACTGGGTGACTTTGTGTAGTTCTGTTCATATATTTCCTAAGATTTTAAGAATGCCTCAGATATTTTGGAAGACTTGTCGTCTCCCTCTTTTTGTTATTTAAAAATACTTTTAGTTCATTTAGGAAATACAGCATTACACTATATGTATCCTATTTTGTTTTTGCTTTTTCTCTTAGCTAAAATCTTAAGTTTCATATTGCTTTCTTTATGCAGTGGATGTAATAGTATGCACTTGATCTTAGCCAAAAGGCCGAGAAGTGATAGTGGATGTAATAGTATAATATGAAACACTGAATTCCTAGATTTGTAAAAGTCCCTGAAGTATTTTACTTTTTAAAAAAATTTAAATATAGAACATTTTTGAAAATGTTACTAATTATTTTAACTTATAAAACGTTATATTGAAATCATATAATCTCAGGATTACAGTTATATTTGAGTGCTTACTGTGTGCAAGTCAGGTGATAATTACTTACTCTGGAAGTGACAAAGCCCTTTGAGCTTTCCTCCATAGAGAATTTTTAATGAAAGTGAGAATGCTTGTGTGAGCACTTGATGGGAGACTCCCATACACAGATGTGATCTATAGTGTATTGTAAAGAGATCTGTGTAAAGCCTTGTGTTCCCAAGGATTTGCTTTCAGTGTTATGTTTAAAACCATTCATGGAAATAGACTGACATTATTTAAAATCTTTGTATTCCAAAATGAGACTTTGGAAACACCATTATTGCATGGTGAGCATCATTTGTCATATTTTTAATTGCAGCAGTGGAAGAAACAGGAGGAGATTCTTGGAAATACAGTTTGAGGGTAAGTATTGATTGAAAAAAAATTGATAGAGAAATGCTTAATGCTTCTATAACTCTTAGTTGAGAATGATATTTTGTTGAAGATTCCAAGCATTAAACCAGACAAATAGGAAACTATAATTGTAGGAATCTGTATCTGAGAAGAAAGTACTTAATTAAATTATGAACTTTAACCAAATTTTTGTTGTTCAGTTCGGGGTTTGCAAACTGAATTTTTCTGCATTTTGCAGTCACATTGATGGAAAAGTAATTGTCAATGCAGAAATAGGAAATGTTTTTGAAAATGAAAACTACTTCTCTTTGGCTAGAATGATTCCCACCCCACCCCCCGCAAAGTATTTCAGTAATTTTGAGGCTTTTTTTGATACGTTATTTCTTGTACCACCAAATGTGATTCTCAGAGACCAGCCCACTGCTTTTAATTTTAGAATGCTTGCTTTCTTGCTTTCTTTTTTTTTTTTTTTTAGATTTTATTTATTTGTTTGACAGAGAGAGACAAAGCGAGAGAGGGAACACAAGCAGAGGGAGTGGGAGAGGGGGGAGAAGCTGGCTTCCCGCGGAGCGGGGAGCCTGATGCAGGGCTAGATCCTAGGACCTGGGATCATGACCTGAGCCGAAGGCAGACACTTAACAACTGAGCCACCTAGGCGCCCCTTTAGAATGCTTTCTAGAATGCTTTTCTAAGCGCACAATTTTTTGATACAGCCGACATTTGAGGAAAATTAATCAAATGTAGTCTTTTAACTATTTTTTTGTGTGAAAAGTTGCATTTACATAATTTACACTATTATTATTTTTCTAAGAATGTAAATGTTTTTAGTTTTGTAAGCTTACATAGAAAACCAGAGAGTTAATTAGAGAAATTATTAGTGCTTTAAATTTTTTAAAAAAATTAACTGCTTTAATTTTTAAAAACTTTGTTCTATGGAAAATTTCAAACCTATTAAAAAATAGAGTAATATCATGAGCCCTTGTATATTCCAAAACCCACGTTTATCAGTTACTGACTCATGGCTAATCTTATTTCATATGAGTACCTCCCAACCCCAACTTGGATTATTTTGAAGCAAGTGTTTGAGGTGACATATCATTTCATCTATACATATTTCAGTATGTGTGTAAGATTTGTTTTAAAACATAAAGCATGGTACCTTCAAAATTCATAATTCCTTTGTATTAATGTGATGGTTTGGTACTTTTAAGAACCAAAATGAATCATTCTTATGTAGCTAACACTGACTTCTGTTACTGTTTGTGTCTGTTAAAAGAAATACTACTATTCGGGTGGCGGGAAGGATGGGGTGGCTAGGTGATGGACATGGAGGGGTGTGTGTGCTATGGTGAGAGCTGTGAATTGTGTAAGACTCATGAATCACAGACCTGTACCCCCGAAACAAATAATACATTATATGTTAATTAAAAAAAATAAATAAATACTGTTCTCTGTGGTGAATTGAATTCCTGAGTTGCAGTTGTTACTTATTGTGTCATTGCTAAGAAAAATACATAATTTTTAACAAGTTAGTTCCTGCATAGTCATTTATAGTACTGAATCTGCAAATGAATGTGGCTTTAGATTGCCTTTTTTTTAATTTAAAGAACTGTTAATTAAAAATAAGTTATTTTCTCTCTGGAGTTTTACTTTTTGAATGCCTGCCTGATGCCAAATGATTGAAATAGTAAAATATACTTTCTGTGTGTTAGGAATCGAATTATAATTTGATTTTCTTTCCCAGTGTATCTACATTTGTAATCTACTTTATGTAAAAACATCAAGAATTGGAAACATTTTTGGAGTTTTATGATTTTAAGAATGAGTATTCTTTGCTGTGTTGTAGAATCGATCAGTACAATATATCATTGTTTTCACTAGAAAACTGGTTTCTTTCCTCTCCAGCCTTGCACTGAAGTACTATTTATAGATATATTCCATGAATATAATCAGACTCTTACTCCTGTACTTCTAGAAATGATGCAGACACTTCAAGGTGAAGTATATTTTATGATACTTTATGAATTCATGTTCAGTTAAAATAGTTTTGAGTGCCTGCTTCCTATGTGCAATGCATTTTTTCCTACACCATGTAATAGATGAGAATCTGAGGAAGACCTGAATGTGTTCTTTTCTGAAGGGTTAGCTTTCAGGGTAGAGAACAAGAATGGGCAACTGACAAAGGCGGCCTTGAGATAGGCATTGAACGTGATAGTTGGATTTTGCTCTCATAAGCATACTAGCAGCATAAGCAAAATAGTAGGCCGTCAGGTATATTGCGTGGAGAAGTGGTCTACCTGGAGTGTGTTGTGAAAGTAGTGGGAGAAAAGCTCAAAATGACAAATGTTAGGCTCAGGATGGTGGCAGTGGGAATGGAAAGAAGATAATGAATTTAAGAGAGAGAATGATGGTGTGAACTTTCTGATACTTGATTGCTAATTGCAGATTGTGCATCAGTAATATCAACTGAATTTATCATTTCTGACTTTTCTGCTATATTGTAAAATCCAGGAAGAGGGGCAGTGATCACATCTGTTTTGTTCACACATTATTTCCAGTGTCTGGTACTCTCAGTAGCTGTTTGTTGATTGACTTTTGGTGACTGACTGACTGTGCTAGGCAAGGGAGAGTGACGGACATGATCCTGAACTTGGGTCTTAATGACAGGGAGGCTGTTAGTAGTAGTGGTTGGAGATAGAGTTTTACTTTTAGAGTGTGTGTGTAAAGGGCCTTGGGAGACAAAAGCAACTTCAAGGAGAGAACCCAAGATTTTCACCTTCAGGCATATGAAAAGATGAAGGTCCTGCAGAAAAGCCAGGTCACAAATTCTTGCAGAGGTGTGAGGAACAATATGGGAGTGAATCCTGGGGAGAAGAGCACATTATTAGAAGTGTCCAGTGATGGAAGAGGCAGAAGGCCAGGGAAACTTCTGGGACAATGGATTATTTGAAATGTTGGGGCAGAAATTACATAGTAAGGGACCAGGGATTGAGCAGGTGATGATATAAGAAAATAATAGCAAGAGTAGCCTCTGTTGCAGGGCAGGAGATACCTGATCTTGTTTGTGGTAGTGAGCGGGCAGCTCACTTTTCAGGCTTTTGTTCTCTGAAAAACCTAAAGCGTGTTCTTAAATTATAAACCAAGGGAAACAGCTGTCAGGTTTACTTTGTTCATCTGTGAAGATAATTTTAGTGTTACTTGTATTTTCATATGGATTGATTTCTAAGTTACAGTTATTTACTAATTTCTTAATATAGGATTACTGATTCTTAAAGTTGGTTATATTTGTACTGCTTCAGTTACTTTTCCTTTTGAGCTTAGAGCATCATTTCCATTTTCTTCTATTTATTATTATTTTTTTAAACCACTGTAGAAAAGTGGATAAGCTATTTAGGTTACACTCTGATAAGTTGTGTGGTGGTAAGGATTTCAGTGGTTTCAGAGTTTAGTTATCTTTCCAGTTGTGGCGCAGTTGGCTTATTTAGGGCTGTACTTATTCCAGCTTCTTCAAGTAGAGAGCTTAAAAATTCACAGCAGAAGAATGCTTTGATAAACTTGCTAGAAATCTTTCTATTCTAGAGAAATAGACTTACTAAGGAAACTGTATTTTTCATGGCTTAACCATGACACTCTCCTTTCTGGACAGTGGTAGGAGACTGCCAACTTTTTATTCAGAAGTTTCCACCTGACATGATGGCTCTCACTTTCTGTCTGCACTTTTTCTTTTGTTCCCATCCTTTAATGTACTGTCATGACCTGGTTTGTTTATTATGTTTAGAGCTTTTTGTGTGAATGGCCCTTGCTTTTTCTTTTTTGTTGGTTTGTTTTTCTTTTGAGGGATACATCTTTTTATTTTTTCTTTTAAGTGTTCTCTTTTAAATCCGGGTGTATAAGGTATTATACACTAGTTAGCAATCTGTGGCATGTATTTGTTTGGATTATTGCTTGATGTGACATTTTTCAAATATGTTATAATGATTTTTAAAATTGTAATATGGCTTTACATTTTGTACCTGTGCTCTCTAATGGTGATGATAACAAAATCTAGACTTTCCCTTTATACCTATATGTATATTTAATGTCATGAAATTTATTATGCTAAACTGAAATGATAAATTAGTAAATTGAGTTGAAATAAAATATCTTTAAAAACTAGTTTTATTTACCTTTGCTGATACTTATGTTTTCAGGACCCACTAATGTGGAAGATATGAATGCACTATTAATCAAAGATGCTGGTATGTTAAACTAAACCGATTTAGAAATATTACTTCTTCAGTAATAAATGTTTGGGATGTCTGCTTTGTGGCAGGTGTTAGGCTGGAAGATTGGGATACAGGGATACCTAAAATATAGGAACTGTCTGGTGGGGAGATAGCTAAGTAAGCAGACAATTGGTTATAGCATAGTACCAGTGATTAATGTTGAAGTAGATGGCAATTAGGTAGTCCATTGGAAAACCACAAGGTAGTGTGGGTGTGCGTAGGGAAAGGCTCCTAAAGAAGTATAATGTGAGAACACCAGGATCAGTGGGAGTTAACAAGGGGAGGGGCTATGTGAGAAGAGAGTTCCACGCAGAGGGAGCAGTATGTACAAAAATTTGAAGGGAAGAGGAGCAAGCACAATTAAGTTTTGAACTGGGAGTAGCTTGGTTTAATTGGAACATAGAGTGTAAAGGGTTGTGGTGAGAGATGAGGCTGGAGAGAGGTAGGTAAAGACCAGATCATAAAATATTGTGTCCATTTAGAAGCAGATGTTATTTTATAATTTTTATAATTTGACTCAAATATGTTTAAATGAATGTAGCTTTCTGTTTGAAAGCACTAAGGAGTATTTAGGAAAAAGTGTAAAGTAAAATAACGAATCTACAGTGTCTGTTTAAATAATGTCTTTGATTAACATTGTAAATTTCTCTTTATTAGCATATTACTTACATGTTTTAAAGTAGTCCCTAAGGATTAGTTTCTTATATAAGACACTTAACATTGGGCCCAGCATCTGAAATTTAAATTTTTTTTCTCAAATCTTCTTTGTAGTGTATAATGCTGTTGGATTAGCGGCTTATGAGCTGTTTGACAGTGTTGATTTTGATCAGTGGTTTAAAAACCAACTTCTTCCAGAATTACAAGTCATTCATAATAGGCAAGTATGAAACTTTATGTTAATAATACACTTAATTTACCTTATTAATTTTGTGATGAAGATAGGAAGGCATTAAAATTGCTTAAAAATTTTAAAAAGTTATAGTATGACTTAGCTGGTCATATCTAGTGTAGAATAAGACTTGTGTCTCTTAGAGTTGAAAAATAAAGTTGGTTATTTTTTTTACTTCAAATGTGAATTGTAACATGTATGAAGTATTTGATGTTAGGTAAGATAGTTTGCAGGAGGAAATTTTATACAAAGGTAAGGGAAATATGGAGATACCTGGATTCTAGAAAAAAATTGTGTACACAAGAAAGCCAGTTGGAGACTTAGCCGGGGCTAGGCCTGGTATAAGAGGTAGTCAAACACAAATAGTAGCTGTGAAGGGTGACCGACTGAATGCCTTGGGATCACACATAGCATACTGCAAGTCTGGGAGAGGGTAGATAGGATGGAGAGACACCATGGCAGAAAGCATTTGGATGCACTTTAGGCTTGTATTGGGTTGCCCCATTCAGTAGTACAGAGCTACCTGATGTTTAGAATTCTCATGTTTCATATACTTTTAGGCACTTCACTAATTTTAGGTACTGAACGGATGAAACGGAAGGGTAAAGGTCTTTCAGAGTTTTTATAATTTTTTTCTTAGTTTAGGATTAGAGACTTAAAAATTCCAAGAGACTTTGTTCTTGTTTTGAATTGTGCATTTCTGTTGATTTATTTCTGTAGATATGGTGCCTATCAGAATGCCTAGCATGTAGTCATAGATCAGGTAACATTTTTTTGACTGCGTTAATGAATGATTAGAAGGCTTCTATATAAATCTGGAGAGCTGGGGAATTGTAGAGTTGGAGATGATTTAAAAGTAATTTTGACCCCTCCAAAACCAATATTACACTATGTTAACTGAGTAGAATTTAAATAAAAACTTTGAAATAAAAAAAAAGGAAATGAAAAAAATATTTTTGGCTAGTAAATAGCTATTTACCCATTCAGTCAGCGAATATTTTCAGTGGCCGCGAATTTGCCATGTCCTATAAAGTCTGTGGTAAGATGGGCTGTGACTCTGCGAGAAGTAAGCTAGAGAGCCTTTGATGTAGAGAAGACCTTCATTAGGTAGCTACATGTGCCTTTAGTGGGAACACTGTGGTTTGACTGTCCTTAAACCCTGGAGGCTATTTACTCTCGATCTGTGTTATCCAGTACAGTAGCTGCTCTATATGGCTGTTGAGTGCTTGAATTGTACCTAGTGCAACTGAGGAAATGACTTTAATTTTAACTAAAATTTAAATCGAAAAACTGAAGAATGTAAGATATGTATTGATTCCATGTTGAAATGATAATATTTTGCATCTACTGAGATAAATAAAAATGTTAAAATTTCACCTGCTTTTTATTTATTTTAATGTGGGTACTAACAGATTTAGAATTGCATATTTGGCTTGCATTACGTTTCTTCTGGACCAAGCTGATCTAGACCAGTATTTCTCAAAGTTTAATGTGCATATGAATCTCTTGGCAATCTTGTTAAGATACACGTTCTGATTTAGGTTATGTGTTAAGGTCTGGGTCAGACTGTGTGATTTCATCATGCTTCCAGGAGATGATGCTGCTGGTCCAGGGAGCACATTTTTTTTTTTTAAGATTTTGTTTATTTATTTGAGAGGAGAGAATGAGAGAGAGCACGAGAGGGAAGAGGGTCAGAGGGAGAAGCAGACTCCCTGCTGAGCAGGGAGCCCGGTGTGGGACTCGATCCCGGGACTCCAGGATCATGACCTGAGCCGAAGGCAGTCGCTTAACCAACTGAGCCACCCAGGCGCCCCAGGGAGCACATTTTGAAGAACAAACTATCCTCTAATTTTAGAAGTGACTGTGATCTAAGTGAATTTAAGATTTGACCTTTCTGAGTTTCCTTCTCTTTATCTGGAGTGGAATGTTGAGTGTAGCAATCTCAGAGATCTCGGTTCAGAACTGATAGTTCTGTGGGTTCTCCACTACACTGTGTACACAAGTCTTGTTTACTTGCACCTCTGTGACTTTGTTTAAACAGTCCCTGTTCCTTGAAATGGTATTTTTTCAGTTTTCTGCCCAAAATACTGTTTTATCTTAAAGGCCATTTAAATCCCATTTCTTCGTACCCACTCTTTTCTATCCCTTTTCTGAAATCCTATTATATAACTTTGCATTCTTTAATAATTTTAGGTGAGATAAACTTTTTGAGGGCAGGGAGTACTTAAACACATTTTTTTGCATCTTTAATGAGCAATTCTTTATGCTTAATCATGTTATAATGTAATTTCCTAAAATATGTGGCATATTCATTAGCTTATTCCATTTATACCCTGAAACAGTTATCATCTCACTACTAAAATTTATATAGTATCAAGAAGAGACTTTGTGGGTGGAATTCTTATACATAGTCGTTTATAGCTTTATGGTTTTTCTCCTTGCCTAAAGAAACTTCATTGCCTTTAGCAAAGATGGTCATAGAGAAAGAAATGTGTATACATGTTACTGCAAATGTTTTACAGCTTTTAAAAAGTAGAACATTATTTTGATAATGAGTCACATTCTGTAATGGGGCATTTCTTAAAAAATTAGAGAATTTGCCTAAAATCAATGTAGAAACCTGAGTATTTTATTTATTATTTATTATTTACTGAGTATTTTATGTAAATATAGAAATCTCTCATAGTGTTCTGGAAAACAATCTTTGTAAGATAAACAGAATTGGATTTGGAAAATTGAATACAGGAATTCCTTTATTACTACTTTTTTTAGGGCCTTTTGAGCCTTAGGTTTGGGACATTAGCTACTTATGCCGTTTCAGATTAACTGTTTTTGGTTACTTGAGGAACAGAAATGGACTTGTTTTTATGTACATATTTATGTTACAGTTCTTTAATTAGATTTGCAATATATCTGCCTATGAATTTTCAATTTTTGTAGATCAGAACTTTTATTCTTAGTATTTATACTGTGGTATGTGTAGAAGTAGCTTTTATGCTTTTATATAAAAAATACAGATTGCTTCTTTACTATATTTAAAATTTAAATGATGAAATAAATGAAATAGGCTTTGTAAAATATTTATCATTTAAATTTCACGATTTTTCCTTATCCAGGTATAAGCCATTGCGACGCAGGGTGATTTGGCTCATCGGTCAGTGGATTTCTGTGAAATTCAAGTCTGACTTAAGACCCATGTTATATGAGGCAATTTGTAATTTGCTTCAAGATCAAGACTTAGTGGTATGTTCCTTCAGTGTTTTAAGACTTTTTTTTTTAATGAGTTTAACCTATGTTAAACTTCAAATTCAGACATGGTTTTTATATCTTCAAAACGTTGGTGGCCTTTCACTGTTGTAGCTGTTCCTTGGTGTGAGCAGTTTGATTCGAAGGAAGGAAGTCCGTTGATTACTATTTGTCCTTCCCATCAGTAATCAGTGAAAAAAATTAAGTAAACTCTACCTTTCTAAAATTTATAATTTTTTAGTGAGAATAAAAGAAGACACTGTTTTAAGATCCTTTTGTAGCCTACTTGTTTTTTTTCCTTAATTCAGGATAGATTTTATGTTCTCACATTTGGGGTTATGCCATAATCACTTTCATCCTTACTGTTGTTGATTCTTTGTCTCTCATTTTTGGAGGGTTTTTCGGAGTGTATTTGTGTTTTTTTTAGCTTTGCTTTTAGAATTGTTTCCTTTCAGACTTTTTATTTAGAGTGTTGATACATTATTCTTGATTTTTTTTTTTTTGTTACTGAAAACTTGATAATGGCTTCTTTGTTGCTTTATTCCCTTAAAAGAAGTATGTTTGCTGCTGTAATATTTAGGTCAGTTACTTTAAGAGTTCTTTTTATTTGTTTGTTTTTTAAGAAGTTCCCCGTTGTGTAGAATAGTCTCCCCCCCCCCCCCCCCGGGGTGCTTTATTTTATGCTCGAGTGAATATATTCATGACTTACTATACATTTTCTTTGTCCTGGGCTTAGATCTGATTCCAGCATAGTCTTGGAAAGATTGAGTCTAGTTGTCTTTTCCTGAGTTTCAAATTATTTTTACATAAAATTAAGTGATTTCTCACCCCCCCCGAATTAAGCTAATTTCTTGTTTAATCATTTCTTGGTATACTCCTTTTAAAAAATTTTTGAACGCATCCGATAACCCTGTTTTTCGGCAAAGGCTTGGGCCATACTTTTCTCGTTTTCACATGTGTACCACGATAACATAAACTACTTTTAATATTCAGTGAAGGAAAACATAATTAGAAAGGTAAACCTAGTGTAGAAGCTCAATATAGTCCAAAGGCAAATAGAACTGATCTTTGGATTTTTTATTTAAGCATTACCTACTTTGTGTAAATAATTGAGAATTTACTCTAAATACCATGCTGTAATTATTAAATATTTTAAACATGGGTAGTTATAAGGGAATCCAGTTTTATTTTACCATGTTTAAATTCTTAGAAGTTTATTAATAAAGCCTAGCTGTTTCTGAGATTATTATTTGCTGGATTGAGTTTACATTTGTAATAGCTTTAAAATAAAATACAAGTTTTAAATTTTTGTTCTCATTTGGAAACATATTTACTCTTCTTTCAGAGGTATCAGAGAGAAGACATTAAATGTTTTATGGAAGTGTTACAAAAGGATTAAATTTCAGCTAAGTTTTCTTTGGGAAATGAGAGAAATTTTTTGGATCTTGTACTCATTTTTAATGAATCAATTCAGAGAGAAATAAAGAGAAAAATGAGCTATTTAGTTCTGTACTTTAAAAGTGGATCATTAATCATATATGAGCAAGTATTACTGGAGCAAAAGGGTTTCATGGACAGGTAATTTGGAAAACACTGGGCTAAATATTCCAGTAGTCCTCTTTACTTGAGGACTGATCAGAACCTTTAAAATGAACATCTGCATGGTGACTATCCAAGATGACAATAAAGTAATATCCAAGAGATATACTTAGAGGAAATGCTGCTGTAGATTCAGCTCTTGCCCTTTTCCTGTATATCTTCTGGTGATTTCCTCTCATTTTTACATCTTCTACAGTTGTTTTATCCTGCCACCATTATTTTGTTATTAACTTCTTAAGACTGTGTTAAGTAAGACTGTTGGTGGGAATGCAAGCTGTTGCAGCCACTCTGGAAAACAGTATGGAGGTTCCTCAAAAAGTTGAAAATAGAGCTACCATATGACCCAGCAGGCTGCACTACTGGGTATTTACCCCACAGATACAAACGTAGTGATCCTAAGGGGTATGTGCACCCCATTGTTTATCACAGCAATGTCCACAATAACCAAACTATGGAAAGAGCCAGGATGTCCATCGACAGATGAATGAATAAAGAAGATGTGGTATATATATACAGTGGAATATGTGCAGCCATCAAAAAACCAAAATCTTGCCATTTGCAACGATGTGGATGGTACTAGAGAGTATTATACTAAGCAAAATAAGTCAATCAGAGAAAGACATGTATCATATGATCTCACTGATATGAAGAATTCTTAATCTCAGGAAACAAACTGAGGGTTGCTGGAGTGGTGGGGGGTGGGAGGGATGGGTGGCTGGGTGATAGACATTGGGGGAGGGTATGTGCTGTGGTGAGCGCTGTGAATTGTGTGAGACTGATGAATTACAGACCTGTACCTCTGAAACAAATAATACGTTTTATGTTAAAAAAAAAAATAGTAGGAAGGGAAAAATGAAGAGGGGGAATCGGAGGGGGAGACGAACCATGAGAGACTGTGGACTCTGAGAAACAAAACTGAGGGTTCTAGAGGGGAGGGGGTTGGGGGCATGGGTTAGCCTGGTGATGGGTATTAAGGAGAGCATGTACTGCATGGAGCACTGGGTGTTATATGCAAACAATGAATCATGGAACACTACATCAGAAGAAAAAAACTCAGCTTTAAAGTAAACAGACAAACAAAAGACTGTTTAGTAAGGTACCAAGTTAATGTTGCACACTTTAGCCTTTTGATATATATAGGATATACTACTTTTATTTCAACTTGTGAGAAATGCTGGCTAATGACAGAAGATACTTTATACACATACATACGTAGACAGCGTGGTACAAACATACATATATACATACATGTACATGTGCATGTGTGGATAGGTAGGTAGATAGATATTGATGGATCAGAATGTTCTCTGGCTTTCAGAATCTCTATTCTCTTGCTTGAGTATTGCTGTTTCGGAGTTGGGATAGATTTAATCTTGAGCAACTGTGGTTGTCTTTGTGGCTTCCAGATCTTATGGCCATATTAATTTTAAGACTGGCTATGACAGAGTAGAAATAGTGCAGCAACTGGAGAAAGCAGCTTCTTCAGATAGTATAGGGCCCCATAAATCTTAGAATACAGAGACCAGGGACGCCTGGGTGGTTCAGCTGTTAAGCATCTGCCTTTGGCTCAGGTTATGATCCCAGGGTCCTGAGATTGAGCCCCACATTGGGCTCCATGCTCAGTGGGAAGCCTGCTTCTCCCTCTCCCACTCCCCCTGCTTGTGTTCCCTCTCTCGCTGTGTCTCTCTCTGTCAAATAAATATAGTCTTAAAAAAAAAAAAAGAATTATATCAAAGAAAAGGAAAAATTCAGTGACTAACATAACAAGCACCTATATCCTCACTTCCCAGTGTCCATATTTTCTTTGTAATTTCCATACATATTTCAAATATTTAAGAAGTAAAGCCTTCCAAATGCAGTTGAATCTCTATCTTTCCACTCTCATTCTGTTGTGTTTTTATTGAGCAAAGGTTTTTAATTTTAGTGCAATCAGATTTCTGTTTTGTTCTTTTTGTTCGTTGTTTAATCCATTTCTTTACCCTTGGTTCTTTATCTAGAATTTATTTTGGAATGTGATAGGAACTGTGGTTCCATTTTTGTTATTTTTTTATAAGGACAACACTGGTATACATTATGCTATTACTGTAGTGCTATTCACTATAGTGAATTAGAGTGACTCAATTTTAGGTGAGGAGAACCTTCTTTTTGTACTACCCCAGATGATTACTAACCAGAATATTTTGATTAGTATACTAGGCTTTTTGATTTTTAAGGCCTTTGAGCCAGTTATGTCTTTAAATTTTGGAAATTACAAATTTTTTTTTGCAAGTTTAACTTCAGTTATTTATGCAGCCTTCAATACCATGAGCAGTACGCTACTAAAAAATTAGCATTGGCATACTCTTACACCCTTATAAAAGGCTGTATGTAATGTGAATTTTGGTGCAACCGGAAGATTTATAGTTTGGAAGTAAGGTGATGGGGTTGTCTCTCAAGCAAAGAAGTGGACATTTTTATGGGCAGGCTGACTACCACTGTAGAAACAGCGAATTTTCAAGTTGGAAAGGCAGTTAATGGTGTTAAGAACAGACTTTTAGTGGCATGTACAGAACTGCAGCAAACCCTGAGTGTACAGTGGGAGGTACAGCTGGGATTGGGCAGACGTATTTTAAGGGTGCATTGAAATTTTTTCCATTCTTGCGCCTTTCATGGACCTCCCATTTCTGCCACTCATTCTGTCTTACCATTTTGATTTTGTTTTTTTGTTTGTCCATTATTTTTGTCTCAGAAACACTGCTATAGATTTTAAACTCGGGGGGTAGTCTGTGTCTTCACAGAATGAATTTTCAGTTACATTCAGTAAATATAATTTCCAAAGGAAATATCAACAAAAATCTGTGTTTGAGACATCAAATTATTAGGCCACTCTTAAACCAGAAGAAAGGAAACTTGAGTAAGTTTCCTGTAGTCAGTTTTAGGTTTACACTGGTATGTCTGGTGTTTAGAATATATGAAAATGAGCTTTAACCTGAAACTAATACAATGTTATGTGTCAGTTATATCTCAATTTTTTAAAGTAAAATGAGCTTTAGAATTTTTTTTCTTAAAAGGAGATGAATAAATTGAACATGATTTTTATCCTTTCAGGAAACTTACTTTACACATGTATTTCAGGAGAAATACATCAAATAGTATAATAGAATGATCTTGACTTTATGGTGGAGGAGAGCAAAAAAATTAGCATACTGGTAGCAAGTAGTAATAGTACAAATGTGTAGGGTAATATTTCTTATGTTAGCATCCATTATGCCTAGCATGGAGTCAAGCCTTAAATAATGTTTATTGAAAGAATTGGGAGATTGGGATAAAGAGAATCCAGGAATGGGGAGGGCTCTCTTAAATAGTTATGTTATGAAGTCATTATACTGTTTCTCTTTAGCATATTACTTTATTCTTTCCTCTTAACTTTATTTACATTTTCCTGGTGGTCTTCAGTCCCTGAGACACTGCCATTTCTTTCTGGCCCCTGCACCAGGCTGTATTAGTGTGTGGATGGCCTTTACTGTACGGGCAGACTGTGGAAGCGGTGAGGCATTGAGCTAGTTCAGGTGTGAAATTCAGATTAGTCATTTTGACAGTTCTTCCAAGGGTCATTGTTACTGAAGCAGGGCATGTAAGTATCTGATTATTTTTTCTTTTACAGCAATCCTCTTTGGCAGTAGGGCTGACCTCTGGTGTCTTCTCTTTCATTTCTCCTTTGTTCTCATGCTTTCTTGCGTCCCTCCAATGTTTCTTATACTTTGATGGTACTTCTTTGCCCCAGTAAAGGAATTAGCTTGTTAAATTTTCAGGAGTTTTCTGAGACTTCAGCGGGAGTTAGGATAGACTTGTAGGCTGAGTTCACGCAGTCTGGATCCATTTCTGGATACTTGGGATTTAATTCTCCTTCAGAGGGATTTAGTCTATGAAAAGTCATGTTTAGAATACTTTGTTTTCTTTTCTTGCATTCACTAGCAAGTATTTACTGAACAATTAGTGTCCTAGGAATTGTAAGATCTCTTCTACTTCTGTCACATTCTGTAGCTCTTTATTCCATAAATTTGGGTTTTGACTTTTTCCCCATTACTTATGAATCACTGTGAAATTCATACTGTCTCTGTGGTAATTACTTCCTCTTTCTCTTATAGCTCAGGAATGGCTAATTTTGTTCTTATTTTTGTCATATTTTAAGTGTGCCTCTGTTTTCTTAAACTTTGTGAGCTTTTTGTTTTCCCTCCTAATTTGGCTTCCTGTTTTTGGAGTTAAACTAGAGTGCAGGCAAGTCATCTCATACCATTTCATCTCTTCCTCTCAATGTTAATACTACACTGACTTCCCTTTGTTAGGTAGGAAAACACAGCTAGTGTTTATTCCGATGCCTCTTTTGGTTCCTGTACTTGTGTAGATGTCAGGGGTAAGAGTTAGGTGCATCTTTGGTCCTTTCGTGGGAAAAAAAATCAAGAGAATTAAATGTTAGAGTGCTGGCAGTTTGATTGCCATTTTTCTTTTTGGGAGCTTTTATGTCCTGTTGTCTGTGAATTTAATTATTTACACAGTGCCGGCTGTATGCCTCCCACTGTACTAGATGTTGACAGTTTATTTTTTTACTTATTTTTATTTTTTTAAAAGATTTTATTTATTTGACAGAGATACAGCGAGAGAGGGAACACAAGCAGAGGGAGGGGCAGAGGGAGAGGGAGAAGCAGGCTCTCCCCGATGCGGGGCTCGATCCCAGGACCCTGGGATCATGACCTGAGCCGAAGGCAGACAGACACCAACGACTGAGCCACCCAGGTACCCGTAAATGACGACAATTTAAAGATGACCAGCCAGTCCATGTCCTCAAGGGAATTATCCTGTTCTTAAGCTTTTCAAGTTTGACATTTTTGTTGATAATTATTTAATATCTGGGTGTCTGTTATCCTTCAAGAATGTAAGTTCTCTGAGGGCAAAGACTAGATCTTTCTTAAAGCTTTTTTCTGCAGCATCCAACACATTGCCTGGGAGATAATAGTTCCTTATTGAATAGTTTTAATCACACAAGTATACCTTGTTTTCTTTAGGTCATTTCGTGGTAGACCGCTTGGCATGGTGCTTTGCACGTATTAGACAATCAGCAAATTTGTTACATCATTTAAAAGTCTGAAAATGTTCATATTGCCTTTAGAGGTAGTGAATAAAAAGTAAAGGCAGGCAAGAAAACATCTGCACTGTAGGCTCTTGGATCTCTGGATTTGACACTAGAGTGCTTAACATTTGGTGAACATGCCTAATCAGCCTCTCAGAACTTCAGAAGCTCCTGTAAAATGGTGAAAACTGTTTCTTTGAAAAATGGCTGCCGAAAAAAAGCCAGTTGCTATTTCAGGTACAGTAAGTTGTAGCATCTAAGAAAGTAATGACTCTTAGCTGGGAAATGAGAATGTTTTGGGTATATTGTTTACGGAGTAGAATATAGACTTTAGTCATGGCTTGAGTTCATGTTACTTTCCATGGGAACTCTGGGTATAGTAGCCTGTGCCAGTTGAGCTGACCAAATCACAGGTTAACACTTGAAAGAAAATAATGGGGAGATTAAGATGTCCTGATGTGATTTGCCCAGGGAACATGCCAATAAACGAAGAAAATAAGATTTGGGAAGGTCAGGAGCTTGTACAAATCTTTATATATTTGTGAACTTTGGGATTTAGAAAATCTTGGAATACATCTTTGGATAGTTCAAGGATTTCCTGTAACGGAGGTTGCAGATGGGAATGTGTGTTCTTCCTCCTCCTCTTCCCTCCTCTTACTGCTTTTCTCCTCCCTCACTCTTCACGCGGAACATCTTCCAGCTTCACCGGCACCCCCTTTGCCTGTCTGTCCTGTCTGATCTCAACCTTCTCTTTCCCAGTGGCAGCCCCTTCGTACTGTTCTCTCAGTCCCACCCTCTCTACACACTTCTGGCAAATTATTTTTTTCCTGGAAGCACCCCCTGGATTAAAGTCTCCTGAAATAAATTA
This sequence comes from Callorhinus ursinus, assembly GCF_003265705.2. Lineage (NCBI taxonomy): Eukaryota > Metazoa > Chordata > Mammalia > Carnivora > Otariidae > Callorhinus > Callorhinus ursinus. Next base: position 13,974,735 of record NW_027397085.1, on the reverse strand, counting down.
TGGGGAACTGAGAAGGATGGGACTTTTTACTTTTTCTTTTCAACTCTTCTTGTAAAGTAAGAGGAATATTCTTTTATTCCCAGATGACAATTGCTCTGTGGCTTAAACATTAACAAAAAGAGTAAAGAAAGTGACTTGGAATAAATTCTTTGGCCATTTGCTATTAATGATATTTAGTAGCTCTAGAATTATTAAAAACTAATAATGTACTTTTTTTTTTAGGTCCGTATTGAAACAGCTACAACACTGAAGTTAAATATCCTTTAAAGAATTTAAAAATACTTCTTTGTGATGGGGCACCTGGCTGACTCAGTTGGTAAAGAGCATGCCACTCTTGATCTTGGGGTTGTGAGTTTGAGCCCCATGTTGGCTGTGGAGATTACTTAAAAATAAAGTCTTAAAAAAAATATACTTCATGAGTGCCTGGGTGGCTCAGTCAGTTAAGCATCTGCCTTCAGCTCAGGTCATGATCCCAAGGTCCTGGGATGGAGCCCCGCATTGGGTTCCCTGCTCAGCGGGGAGTCTATTTGTCTCCCTCTCCCTCTGCCCCTCCCCCTACTTGTGCTTTCTCTCACATAAATAAAATCTTTTTTTAAAAAAATACTTCATTGTGAAGAATTTTATTTTTTTTGTTTTTTTGTTTTGCATTGTGAAGAATTTTAGCAACACATTTAAATTATTAGTTTTTTATAAAATTTGTTAGTTTAAAATGTAGTTTTTGAATGGCTTATTTATTTGGTTTTTAGACATATTTTATTTGGATATATCTCATATATTCTCACTATTCCTTAACTACTCTTTACCTGTGGATGATTTTGAATTTAGAACAGATCAGTTTTTACCGGTAAGAATATTTATTTTTAAGATTAATAACAATTTCTGCTTATGTCCTTTGAATATTAAGTGTTATTTTATAACTGAAATTATATGTATCTGTTATTGATTAAAGCCAAATTTAAAAGTATGTTGGATTATTTTGGAAGTAATTGTATTGGTAACTTTGACTCATAGCTTTATTTTTATTCTGCTTATTTTTGTTTAGCTATCTTATAACTGTTTTGGAGTTGATAAACTTTTTTTCTTTTTCGCAATTATAAAACATTTAGTTTCATTTTATCTGTGTCTGTTACTTTTACTCCTTAGGTTATCCTCATCTGTTTGTTTGTTGTCAGTCACTCAGGTGCCCTGATAGTATTGATTCTTAAGAAGACTGTGCAGGGGCCTCTGGGTGGCTTAGTCGGTTAAGCATCCAACTTTTGGTTTCCACCCCAGTCGTGATCTCAGGGTGGTGAGATCAAGCCTGGAGTCGGCCTCCGCGCTGGGCGTAGAGCCTGCTTAAGATTCTCTCTCCCTCTGCTTCTCTTCTCTCTCTCTCTCTCTCTCTCTCTCTCTCTCACAAAAAAAAAAAAAAAAAGACTGGGCAAGAAGAAAGTTAATATGATAAAATGTCTATCTGTACTTCTTGTGTAGGTCATACATGGAGAAACTTATAGAGCCAGGTTTTTCATTAGTAAAAGAATTATTAGGTATTTTTGGATGAAATAAATATGTTTTCAAAATCTTCCTAAAAGTAAGTAAACTATCTGAAAGGTCAGATGTTTGTTTTATGTAAGTATCTGGCATCCTGTGATTTGTTAATTCCTACTGTAATTTTGTAACATAGGAAAGAGTTAATAGCCAGACATGGGATACTTGTTTTCTAATTCCTAATAATATTGTGTCATTCTTTGAGTAACATATCTGTACAGAAGTTGATACCTCCATGCAGCATATGTTAAGGGCCACATCAGAGAGCTGGTATGTGAGTATAGTTATTGATACTCCTTTTTGCTTTAATGAGTAGAATTTGCAAAACAGAACATTCTGATTTGCAACAGGCATATATGGAAGGGCAAAGACAAGAGAGACGCTGTTAGCAGTTTAGTTAGCGGTATAAAGTGTAAACACAGTGTAGACACAATTTTCCTCTGAAAACATTATTATGTTTGTGGATGAATTAAATTCTAAAATGGACCCATTGAGCAATAATAAAGAAAAAAGAATCACCGTCCTAAATATTGGCAACTTGAACAATTTGAAGTTCTTTAGGTAATGCTGAGGTTTTGGTTGATTGCCTTTTATTGCTTTGAGATTATGATTTAATTTTCTTAATTCTGTTTGTGAAGATATCTCTGTTTCTGTTCTGACCCCCCCTTTTATTTCTGTTTCCCTGCAGTATTTGGAAACCATGTTCACACTACTTTTTCAGCTACTGCAGCAAGTTACAGAATGTGACACAAAGATGCATGTTTTGCATGTCCTTTCTTGTGTGATTGAAAGAGTCAACATACAGGTAAATTTGTTGTAAAACATTAAAATAAGTGTCAGAGAGGTGAGTAGAGTGTGTGTGGAATGCATTAATGTTTTTGCTTTATGTACATTGTTTAAAAGTTAAATATGCATTAAAATGCTTATAACCTATATGGTTGTGATCAGTTATATTGATGTGTACTTGAGTTTTCAAAAAATGACTTGGAAAGTTAAAATCTAAAATTTAAAAATGGGATCAGTAATATAAAAGTGTTTATAATGCAGAATTTTATATCTCTTAGTAAATGTAGTTTATACTTAATAAAACTTCTTGAAATTCATTGTGTTTGAGGACATAGCCACACGTGTGTCAGCAGATGCAAATATTCTCAGAGGTCAATTATTTTCACCTTCAAAATTAAATATGTTTTACAGTTTGGTCTACATTATGTACATGTTTAGTTTAATATAAAAAAAGATTATGTAAAGTTTTCAACGGGTATATTACTATTAAACTGTTAAATTATTCAGCTTCTCTGTCTCCTAATTGTGTGAAAAATTGATAATCCAAGAATCTTCCCCCTAATTATCCTAGTAATTTCTCATATCCTAGTTCACCAGTGCATATCCTTGTTTGAAAAGTACTGAAGTAAATCTCTGAGATACAAGGGAAGGATAACTGAGTTCATATCTACAGATTTGAAGTGTGTTCCTGGATCTTTTAGTGAATTCTGATACCTTGAGCTTGTTTTTCAATTCTAAAGCAACTGATGAGAACTGCTGTCAGTTACTGGATAAGGACAAGTTAAAAATGTCTGTGCTAAGTCATTTGCATATATTTCTCATTTAATCCTCACAGAAACCTTTGGGTGAGAATTGGAATTTATTATCTCAAATAATTTGAGATTTTTAAGGAATTTGTTAAAGTACATACATCTTAGTGGTGTTACCGATACAGTCACCATGCAACTCCAGAAGTTTTGCGTCTCTGTTAATCACTTGCAGCAGATACAGATCCGAGTGTATTATCTTACAATTTTCTTAGCACCTGGGATTCTTGTTACATTAGTTACATTATTTCATTTTGGTATTGGCTTCTAAAGAATATGGAGAGATTTTGATCACACAGATAGTTAATGGAAGCTCTAAAACTCATTTCAAGTGCCTGTCTCTGCTATTTAGTTTCGGTAAGGTCTTTAACTTTGTGTCATTGTGTATAGAATAATAAAGATGATTTTGAAATCACCAAACTCACAAGGTTTCATAAGTATGAAATTATTATAAATGTGCAGTATGCTTTTAGATCATTATACAAATGCAATAAATTGTTCATTTAAAAAATTGATTTTAGAAACAAGGGTTAGCCATTTTTTATAATCTTTTAGATATCATCTGGCTAATGGAAATTTATTAAAGATCTCTTTTTGTGGTAATGAATTTTCTTACCTACATCTTCCCAGCTCTCTTAATCTTTTTACCCCAGGTTGAAATTCCTCCTGCTTAGTAAATGTGGAAGTGCTTTTGTCCTTTTATGCATATTTGCCTTTCAGAACACAGATAGCGTCAGCAACTCAGGTGACTCTGTCATCAGTAACTAATGAGACAGAGTTATCCAGTAGTAGTTCCTGTTTTCAGAACCCGGGTAGGAAGTGATTATGAAAAGTGTTTTCAGTAGTCTGATTGTTGAGCTTTCCTATGTTAACCTTTGAACAGCTCCCTCATTTATATATCATTGATCTATCTTTTGTGTGCTAAATTTCATTTTCGTCAATAAAGAATAGTTTGAGCCATCTTACAACAGTGAGATGACACATAATGGTTTAATTGTGAAGTTTCAGTGAAGTTGCCATCTTAATACTATTCAGGTGCAATGACTTAAAAATTACATTTTCTCTGCTCTTTGAAAAAGTAGCTGAAAACTTAAAATTAAATTATTCCGTAGCAGCGATCCCATAAATACATAGAAAAAATAGGTAATCATCAGGTTTGGGTGTCAGGCAGACATTCTTTAAACTTACATATTTCTGAAGAAAAGGACAAAATTAAAGGGCCTGTGTGAAATATTAAATATTCTGTGAAAATTAGATCTAAAACATGAGGTATCATTGGGTACTTCCTTTTTTAAAATCCCCTTTGGATGGAACTCTTGTTAAAACATTTGTTAGGCTCTCACATAACTTGATTTTCACATTTTCAGTAACATGTCAACAAAGGAAAGTGGATACCTAATAAGACTCTACTTCTCATAGTATTCCCCTGCATTCTGTTTTGTTTTCTTTTTGAGTGGAGGTGCTGAAAGATGAGTGCATGTAGTGTACTTTTCATCTCATTTCTATTAAGCTGATAGTTTAGTTTCTTTTATAGCCTGATGTCTAGATAATGTTCTTAATTCCAAGTGTTTTATTAGATGTTGAGCAAATAGTTGATACTCGCCTACCCTAAAAAGCCATAGAATATAACCATTTTCAGAATTATGTATAGGCAATATTTTTTTTCTACGTATATTTTCATTGACATATTTCAGCAGTAAATAATACCTATATATCGTTCATCTAGTTTTATCAGTTACTAACATTTTACTGTATTGCTCTTTTTTTAATCTATGTGCATATACAAATTGTTGTTAAACCATTTGAATTTTAGTTTCAAGTCTCATGGCACTTCACCCCAAAATATTAGACTTCTCCTTTTTTTTTAATTTTTTAATTTAAATTTTTAATTTTTTTTAAAGATTTTATTTATTTGACAGAGAGAGACCAGCGAGAGAGGGAACACAAGCAGGGGGAGGGGGAGGGGTTTTAATTCCTACCTTATCTATAATTAATAGCATATACTCCCTTTGTGCCCTTCCTTGAAAGGGTTCTCACTTGAATATCAAAACCAAAATCATTTTATTTTCTGTGTCAGTAGAATATGCTGTTATATACTGTTTTTAGTTAAGTATGAATGAGTCAGGTCGTTTGAAACCTGTGGTTTCACATACTAATTGTCCTGCTTTTATAAGCTAATTGGAGTGATCTTTAAGATAGAACTTAGCAAGATTAAGTGCTCAATAAATAATAGTATGAGTCAAAATTTGAAAGTAAGGTGATACTAATAGTCTCATAATATTTTTTTCAATTTTATTTCCCTGAAATATTTGGGCAAACATTTAACTTCTTGTCTTTCTGTAGCCTCCGTTGTATCCTAAGGGGCAAGAAATTCTACATATTTTTTTACTACCCTTTTCGTGTATGATTTTTATATTTATTCTTTAAAAATATTTACCATAGAGCTGTATGTCTTTGTGTAATATCTGATTTATCTTTAAAAAGATATATGCATAATACATTTCATTTAGTAAATATTAAGTATTTCCTGCCTGGGACTTAATAGTGTTGTGTCATTGTTTCTTGAAGGAAATTGCCTTCTTTCCTAATACAGTTCTTTTGCTTCCCTACTTCTGTTGTGATAGATACGACCATATGTAGGATGTCTGGTACAGTATTTGCCTCTTCTTTGGAAGCAGAGTGAAGAGCACAATATGTTGAGATGTGCTATTCTGACAACCCTTATTCATCTTGTTCAGGTAAGTTACTTCCCAGTTTCTTTGGAAGTCTAATTAACATGCAGTGTTAGTTTCAGGTGTACAACATAGTGGTTGGCCAGTCCTGTACATATCCAGTGCTCACACAGTAAGGGTTGTTAACACCTGTCACTGTACACTTTGATTACAGTATTACTGACTATATTCCCTATGGTCTACTTCTCATCTCTGGGACCTATTTTTTTTTTTGAATGGAAGTTTGTGCCTCTTAATCCATTTTTTATATTTCACCAGTCTTCTTACTCACCTCCCCTCTGGCAACCACCAGTTCTCTGTATTTAAGATTCTAGGGTTTTTGGCTTTTTTTCTTTTCTTTTTAAAAATTATTTATTGTTTGCCTGTGGTTTATTTTAATGTAGTAAAAGGCCTCTTACTTTATGTCTTTTTCATGTGTGATCTAAACCGTTTTAAAAACTACTGTGTGTTGACTTTGGACTTTTTATTACATCTGGAAAATACTCTCTACTTTTTTTTTTAATTTAAATTCAGTTAGCCAACATATAGTACATCATTAGTTTCAGATGTAGTGTTCAGTAATTCATCAGTTGCGTATAACACCCAGGGCTCGTGACATCACGTGCCCTCCTAAATGCCCATCACCCAGTTACCCCATCCCCTTCAGCATCCTGAAGTTTGTTATCTATAGTTAAGAGTCTCTCATGGTTTTAAAGACGTTTTCTTTCATGGATGTAGCGGTCTCCCGTGGGGATAGACTCATGATTTGTGCAGTCCATTGTACTTTCCATGCACTTTCCTTGGTATTGAGGGCTTTTTTGCATAAATTTACTCTCCATTTTCACTCCTTTTTTGTGATTTAAAATAAAAAATTTCCCTTTCATCAATTGGGAAGGTAGGGAAACAGATGACTTACTTCTGAAGGAAAGAGTGAATATGATTTGGGACATCTTGACTTTGAGGTGTCGGGGTTGTGCAGAGGGTAGAGAAAAACATAAAATTTCAGAGTGAAGCGGACTGTGTAGGTGTCATTTGAACGGGTATACTGAATTATATTCTGATGGTGAGAGGATAGAGAGGGAAGAGCTTAATGCCAAGTCTGAGAATATCTGGATCCACATGTGCTCGAGTGATTTTTATTGGCCTTGCCCCAAAGCATGATAGATTTTCCAATGGGGAGATCTCTAAGTTAATAGTTACTACTTGACAATTTTCTAGTAAGTTAAAAATTAGGTTTTTTTTTAAATTTTTTTATTGTTATGTTAATCACCATATATTACATCATTAGTTTTTGGTGCAGTGTTCCATGATTCATTGTTCATAAAAAAATTGGGGTTTTTAAAAAACCTTTCTCAGGCACCCTAACAGTTTTTTTGAATATTTGTGGATGAGTTTTACAGTTATAAAGTCCTACATAAGGCAGTTTCAGATAGATGAATAGTGATACAAAAATTTTTTTAAAGCACTTTCTTTTTAATAACTGTCTCATGTAGCATCTCTTCTTATCTACCATTTAATTCTTGTGATCTTCTGTGACGATTATGTCCCTTTTACAGAGGAGGCTACAAAGGCTAGGATATGGTTACTGCTCTCATAAGTAACAGAACCAAGAGTGATCCCACATTTTTTGCATTATATCTCTGCCAGAATGTGTTTTCAGGTTCAGTTTGAGAGTTTTGTGACCGAGGTGTGAAAAAAAACAGCGTCTCTTGTTTCCTTAGGCAGTGTCACCTCAGGAAGTGTTAGGAAGCCAGAGTAACCTGCAGGGAATGTTTACAGAGTATATTGTAGGGCCTTTTCCTTTAATCATGACTGTTCTGTACCCTGTGTTTCTGTTTAGGCCAAAGGTGCAGGGTTCCAGCCAAGTGGTCATCCACCCTTCTTGAAGAAGGCCTACAACGTTTAATATTAAAATTGAGACTGTAGCTTAAAATGTGTTTTTCAGTCATATGAGATTATACTAAGGGTTATTGTTCAGTTGCATTTTGTAGATAACACTGCCATCCTTGAGCTTTTCAAACAACAGGGAAACATTAGTGTATTTGTATGTTTTTGTTTTCATTTCATTTTTTACATTCTGGGAACCCAGGCTAGTAGTCTCTGACTAAAGAGATCATCCTTTGATCCTTGACCACTTGCTTTTGTTATTATTATTTTTTTTTAACCTGTGAAAAATTTGAAGCGTATACAGAAAAAGGAAGAACAGTATAATCAATCAGTCCTTAGGTAACTATCACCCAGCTTTGAGAATCATCAGTGTTTTGTCTGTATAAATTTAGGGCACTGAAAAGCTGATTGTGAGGGTTGAAAATGTATGGGAAACTTACTAATTGTGACTTTTTCCTCTAGGATATAATCTACCTGGGTTGTTTTGTAGGGGATGATCCACATTTTTTGAGGTCTTCCCTCAGTAAAAAAAATTTTCCAGTTCCCTGTCTCTTGCATGTTTACAGCTCCCTGTTTTCATATAGTATCGCTCCTTTTGATTACCTGGTGTCTCCCTCTCTCATTGTCTTGAGAGCATTTGCTTTACCTTTTCAGAGGATTGAACAGGGCCAGTGGTTTGTTTGTGGACTTGCATGAAATCTTGGCATCAAGATTTGTGAACACTTTGTGGAGGCCCTCTTAGTTTTCATACCTGACCTTTAACCTTCCCCTTCCCAAGCCGAAGTACCTGGCACTACCAGTTTTTGAGTTTTTTGGTATTTCTGTAATGTAAATCAGGCTGCTTCTTGCCATTACTTTACTGCTGGCTTCAAGCTTTGGTTTTCCTTGGTTTTCCAAATTTGCTAAGTCAGTTACCACTTGTCTTTCCAGCTTTTATTTTTTCTTATGCTGTCTTTGTACTTATGGTTATAGGTCTTGAAGGCACATCCTCCTAGCTTCTTGCAGTGGTTCTGCATGCATTAAATCTGTCAGCTTTCTCCAGATGTTCACATAATATTGCTAATGCTGAGTTGTTTGGTGTAGCTGGAACATAGTACAGAGCTTGGGTTTAGGGTCAGGAAGACCAAAAGAACATCTCCTGAAGTTTGGAGCAAGGAGTGTTATTTTTATTTTAGAAAGGTAATCAGATGAGATCGGGTGCATTCAGAATGGTATGGCCGTAGACATAAAAAGGTAATCAGGGTGCCAGTGGGGGCAGGGTTTGGAATGGAGTAAAACTAAGGTCAAGGAAAGTAGTTGCAGACTTTCTGTTAACCATGAAGGAGATGATGTATATCTGAAGTAAAAACTATAGAAAGAAGGGAGAAGATTTGAAAAATGTTAGACAGAATGAAGGATTGTTTAGATGTTGGGTGAGTAAGAAGAGGAACCAGGAGGTGGTTGAGATAGCATTTAGCACTAAGTAGATAGTGGTTCAGGTCACTTGAGTTTGGAAATGCAGGGAGAGGAACCAATTTTAGGAAGACAGTGAGTTGGTTCAGTGGTCCATTTAAGAGTTTGAGCTGGCTTCTGGATGATGATGTCCTGTAGCTATTCACTGTGTTTGGAGTTCAGAGATTGAGGGTTGGAGGTAACAGATTTGGACATTTTCAGCATGCAGATGGCACAGGAGAAGGCAGTCAAAAACAATACCCTGGGGAATGCCAATATTTAGGGGGTATTCTTTTTTTTTCCCCCTTAACCTAAAAAAAAATAATAAGTATAAATTCACAGGCTGTTGCAAAGATAGTACAGAGCATCCTTCACCTCATTTTCCCTTTTGTCTTATGTAATTATAGTATAGTATGATTTCTGCCCCTTGAAGCATTTCTGATAATTTTAATAACTGTTGAATTTACTTTTGAGCTTTTGTAGTATTGTAGACAGTGTCCTCTTGTGATTATTTCGTAGTGTTGCAGACAGTGTTTTGTAGTTTATAACTGTGGGTCAAGAGAATGTTCAAATTTATTTAAAACTGACTATCTGGGATTGGACACATTCTTCAGGCCATTAGACTACAAAGGTGAATGTCTTCAGGCTTTGACCCGAGAGAGTCTTACATGTTTAGCAGTTGCTTACTTTGATATGTCTAAAGCTAGCATCTTGTGCTTATTGGATGTGTGCTAAGTAAGTAGATGGATTCTAAGCTTTCTAGGAAATTTTAAGTCTACTTGATAATAAAAATGAACTTGACTGGTTTATCTTAATGTTCTTTGTGTTGTTCTATTAAAGATTGAATTGTAGAGACTAAAATTAAAGTAAATTTTAAAATCCAGTATACTACTTTGTTAATTGTGACATTTTAATAATTCTCTTTCTTTAAAAACATCTTTAATGAGGTCTTTCAACTGATTTTTAGTTACAGAAAGGGTCAACCTTTTTAAAGGATTAAACTTTATGTATTTCCACTGAGGTAGCTGCCCCACTAATAAAGATGGAACTCAGTATAACATAAATACATGTAGAATTTGTTGCACTGTAATTTATTATAAACTGTATTGATATTTGAATTATTTCCTAAATAAGGGAGGTGTTTGATACTTTATTGGTTTCCTTTCTGTGTTTATCAGATTACAGAGATTATTATGGATCAGAAATTGACTTTTTATCCATTTCATTTTCTTGTAGAGCACTTAGACTTAGTGTGCTTCCCTGAGTCAACCTCTGTAAGACAGTTACTAGGCAAATTAGAACTTGAGATAAAACCCCCTCTTCTTCCTCCATCTTTGTGTTCCTGGGTCAGTAATACGAGCAAAAATTGTTCATTTAAAAAAAAAAAAAGCTTACAAAACCAAAGACAGAATCTCCTCTTTTACCCTCTTCCAGCATCCTTTTCCCGTTCCCATATTTAATTAGTGTTAATTTTTTCTATATGCTCCCTAGAAACATTTTTATGCATATATCTCATATGCATATAGGTAGATATTTTAAAAAATTCTTGGACCTTGTGCAATTGTTATACACACACTTTGCGCCCTTTAAATCCAGTTAGTAATTATTTTTGAGGTTGTTTTCATTCCATGCCTAATCCTTTTTCATTGGCTGCTCAGTATTCTGGAATATGAATGTACTGTGATACAGTTATTTTACTGATGAACATTTTGATTGGGTTCATTTAGAGATGATTTATAGAATTTAATATAGCAGTGTTAGTACTTCTTAAGTAGAGAAGAGAAATTATATGTGGAATCTCTTAAAACGAACAGATGTTTATAGCCTTGGTGTATATGGTTTTATTACCATTAGGCAATTGAATGGTATTTTTTTGCTACTTGCTGTTCAGTTGTAAACAGAACTAACCTTGTTTTAGAAGTGCTGTAGTTAGGACCATCCCAGAAAATCTCATTGATTTATTTTTTATAAGTTTGTTTTAGGACCTTTTTATATGATAGGTTATTTTTTTGGTGGGGGTGGGATCTTAGAGTGTCTTATGTTAAGTTTTATTTATACTTCCCATAGGGATTAGGAGCAGACAGCAAGAACCTGTACCCTTTCCTGCTCCCAGTTATTCAACTGAGTACAGATGTTTCCCAGCCTCCACATGTTTATCTTCTGGAAGATGGTTTAGAATTATGGTAAGAGGAAAAATTTGATACCCTGGACTCCCCCCCTCACCCTGCAAGCCTTCCATACTCTCGTGCCAATAAAGCAAAGGTCATGTAACAGGGCTTAAAAATTCAGCATTTAAAAATAAAAACATGAAATCACTTTCCCTGAACTGGGTAACATAATAGCTCCATCTTTTCTTGGCAGCTGTCACTCAGTGTAGGCTCTTAGTAGTCAAAGTTCAAAGGGAAAATTTCAGTAAGAACTTGGCTGCATTTAATATTTGTGAATTTGAAATGTAAAATGGGGAGAGCGCAATAAATTTTCAAAACTAAAAATGACTTAAAACTTGCAGCCTGTTAAATGGGATGTTTTGGGGGGTGTTGCGTTATTTTTCAGCCTCTTACTACCTTACCCAGTAAGTACGGAGATACTATACCTCGGCCCCAAATGCTGAGGCTACTTAGTCTTGACTTGACTAATTATTTTACCAAGTGAGTAGTATGTCGTGTTGAAAAGTAAAAAGGAAAAACTCTGTTTCTGAGGTGGATCCGTACCACAGACCTGTAGCAACTGGCCACTATGTAAGGAACTGTGCCAGAACATAGAAAATCCTTTTGCTTTACTAAACTTATCTTATGCATAGCAGCAATTTTCTGCAGGGCCAATTATAATACAGGAAAGGCTTAAACATTCTGATATATAAACTGACTATTGAAATTAAAAAACGAAAATCACAGAAATAACCATAGAAAAAGTGAACATTTCTGGTTTTCTTTCTTCCTCCTCTCCCTTCCTCCCTTCATTCCTTCCTGCCTTAGTGTTTTCTTAGATGTTTAGGAATGAACATTTTTTTGATTTCTAGAATTGGTGCAAATTATAGATTTGCAGAATACTACATGAACAGTTTTAAAACAGGTAGATACTCGGGGCACCTGGGTGGCTCAGTCGTTAAGCATCTGCCTTCTGCTCAGATCATGATCCCAGGGTCCTGGGATCGAGCCCCGCATCGGGCTCCCTGCTCCGTGGGAAGCCTGCTTCTCCCTCTCCCTCTCCCCCTGCTTGTGTTCCCTCTCTCGCCGTGTCTCTCTCTGTCAAATAAATAAATAAAATCTTTAAACAAAATAAAAGTAAAACAGGTAGATACTCAATTCACAAGTTCTGGGTTTCTCATGTTTTCTGGGTTATGTTGTTTGAACTTAAACGACTTTGGATGGTTTGATTGCAAATTAGCATGTGTTGAATCCTTTTATATTCATATGTTTTTATTTGTACAGGATGGATTACTCTAGATCAGATGTTGGCATACTTTTTCTATAAAGGAGCAGACAATAAGTATTTTAGGCTTTCCAAGCTACGTGTTCTCTTATCCTAACTATTCACCTCTGTTGTTTTCGTGCCAGAGTAGTCACAGATAGTATGTAAGATGGCTGTGCTCTGGTAAAACATCATTTACAGAAATAGAGTGTGGGTTGAATGTGACCCATGAGCTACAGTGTGCCAATCCCTACTCTAGGTTATAAATTAGAACATCAGTCTCTGGCACATTTCTGTAAACATGTATCTATATGATGTTAACTATTAGAAAAACTAAAAATATTAGCTATAGTAATGAGATAGACTCAGATACTTAACAGTATATTAGCGTATATGTATATATATATTAGTAGACTGAGTATATTAATGTGTTTATTAAAGGTCTATAGATTTTTTTAAGGATTACATGAACAGGTAATAATAAAAGTCCTTGCTCTGTTAATAGTGATCTTTTTAGTTATATGTAAACAAAATGAAATCATTAGAATACTTGAGAATTTTTTTTGCTTTTGTTTTTGTTTTGCCACATTGCAAAGAGTACAAAGAAGTGAATTTGGCCCGTGGAGATAATAGGAGGGGTTTCAGTAAAATGGTAAGAATAAGTTAGAATTGAAATTATTTAAGTACAGACTGTGAGCATTGACAACTTCGGGAGCATTTACTATGAAGAGGAGTGTAGAAATTGGGCAGCAGTTGGCTGGTGTGGGGGAATGCAGGGTCTGGAGGGTTGGATGAGCCTCAAGAGTGATATAATTGGAGGCAAGAAGGGATGGGATTTAGCCTATGTAGGGTTTTTTTGTTTGTTTGTTTGTTTAAATAGCATCGGGGATACTTCATTTTAACTGGAGGCAGGAAGATGGATTTTTGTATTACAGTGGGATGAGATAGGAAGGTGCTCGATCAAATAGATACATTTTCTCAACTAAATGTGAACTGTAGCCATCAGCATGGTGTTAACGGCTGGAGTTGAAGTCTGTATAAGATACGAGGGATTTGTGGAGAAAAAAGATGTAAAATAATTATCTTGGAAAATGGGAATTTGAACTTACTAGGGATAATCAGTAGCAAGAGATGTTTGTGGTCATATATACCAAGTAAAATTCTTCAGACTGATTATGTGGGTTTTTTTCCCCATCAATTTTATTCCCTCATTCTTGATCTAACATGCTAGAGACTTGTCAGTGTTAACTAGTCTTCTCAAAGAACCAACCTTTGAATTTGATTCTCTTTGTTGTATTTTTGTTTCCTGTTTATTAATGCTCTTATATTTATCATTTCCACTTTCTACTTTAAGTTTTTGTCATGTGACCTACCTTCTGAGATTCGGTTCGGTAATTTTTTTTTCTTCTTTCCTAATATGAACATGTAATACTATAAAATATTTTTAAGCAGGATTTGAACAGACCTTGCATTTGAACAAACCTGCATAAACAGGTTTTTTGTTTTTTTTTTTTAAAGGAAGTATATAGGGTAATGGAGACTGGTCAACAATAAGCATCAGCTATATACCATTAATTGTAATATGCTCTTCATTATTAAAAAAAACAAAAAAAACTGGTTTGATTGCCTTTTGCCATCCACTTACGAGATTTAGAACCTTAAAAACAACAACAACAACAACAAAAAACCCCAAAACCTCTCTCTTTAAAAAACTGATTTCCTGAAATAAACTTTTCTTGCTAGGGTGAATTCTACTTTTAATATGTCATACAAGTCTGTTTTCTGGTATTTTATCAGATTTTATTTTTTCCTTTAATTATAAATGAGTTGGATTGACAGTCCATATTTTGTGATACTGATTTCATATCACTGTCATGTTTCTTTTACCAATTTACCAGTTTTTAAAAGTGATTTTCTTTTTCATACTGGAGTGATCTCTATAATACAGTAACTCGTTGGATGATTTGAAAATTTAGTAATAAAGGGAACTGAAAATGGATTCATGGCAGTGGCTGGGGAGTCATTCATAGTTTGGTAATATTCTGAAATTGTTTCTTAGTTGTTAGTTTATGCATACTTGGGTTTTGATTTTCCATGTCTGTTACAGTTTGGGTACTTAATACCTTAAGATACTAATAAAAAAAAAAACCTTACATTCATTTGCCTTATCTCTGTTATTTGCAGTTTTATTTTTGTTTTACCTCTTTTTAAAGTACATTTATTGAGATTTTTCTTTTTATTAATGAATGTGAAAGAAGTATATGTTAGATTTTATGAGTTTTCCTGTGTTTCTGTCCTTTTATTACTTTATTTCTCCTTCAGATTTTTTACTTTCCTACACATAGCTGGGTATATTTTCTTAAAGCTATAAAAAATTGTTACTTTATTACCTTTGTTTTTCTCAAGTGCTAAAACATGTAAAGCTATGAATTTGTCTTGGCTTATAACTGCCTATTTCCCTAAAGTCTTGATATATAATGTCCTGTTTTTTATTTTGGTGGTAGCATTAAGGATTTTTAATGTCTCCTTTGACTCAGTCTCATTTATTTTTTGCTGGTACTAAAGTATATGATTGAGGTCTGGACTTATTGCATTGTAAATACAACATATCACTTGTTCAATTTTTTAAAAATTAATATGAATTTTAATGACTATAGGCTTTGCTTTTGTAGCATATTCATATCAATAGTAATGATGATATAAAAGATGCAGACTTTATTCTTTCTAACTAGTGGGTTGTATAGTTCAAATCAGTGTTTTACTTTTTAATTTTGACACTGGTTTATTAAAATACCCATCTAATTTTCTTGTGTCAGTGTCCCTTTTTATTTCTAGCATTTTTTTTTAAACTGGTCAATATGGTTTTATTTCAGTATTTCATAAACTTTTAAATAGAATCATGTAAAAAACAAACATTTCCAAAAGTGCAAAATAGTAGAAAGCTAATCAGTGCTGTTAATCTTTCCATGCAGACAATCTCTTGCTGAGCTAAGCCATACAAATTCTGTAGCAGGGAATACGTATAAAATGATACTCTACAGATTTTAAAAATAGGGTTGGTCAAGAGATTGCACATGATACAACTGAAGTAGTGCAAATAATATACAGCTAAGAATTTAAATCAAACTTACTATCCTGTGTACTGTACAACCATGATGATACCATAGGTGGAGAGACAAGATATAAAGCTCCTTTACAGTTGCCTGCCCCTCACCATCAGAAAACTATTTCTAGCATTCTTGATCTGTAACTTTTAAAAGATATTATTCACTGTACAAAATTTTGGTATTTTTGTATATTGTTAAAATATTTAATAAATAAACACAGTATTTAAAATTTAAAATATTTTCATGAAGCATCATATGTAATAGGTATGTATTCATTGGTTAACTTTTCACCTTTTAATTATTTTGCATTTAAATTTTATCTGCTATATCATCATATGGTTTACTTTATTTAGATTTGACTTATCTGTTCAAGATTTACATTTTAGCTTTTCTGTTTGAAATTTACTTGTGTTTCCTATACAGTTCAAATTTTTATATTTTGTATTTTAACTTAACCAGAGATGCTTTACCTCAAGAGAACTTTCATGCTCTTATATTCATTTGTTGAATTGATACACCTACCTGTCTTTTTACCTGATGCTCCATGTTTCCTATATTTTTTGTTGAAGGGTAACATTAAAATTTACCTTTTTCTGGTGAAAGATGTTGGTACATATAACTTGTCTAATTATTCATCAGAGTAGTAACTTGTCTCTTTCCTAAGTGCTTTGACTTTGTCGCTCTTTTCTTCCTTTCTAATTCTTCATTTGAAGTTGGAGTTAAATGCTGTCGTTTTATTTTTAAGTACTTTAAACTTTTCAAGATTTTTTTCCTTTTTAAAATGCTATGGCTTATGTTGTGGAAACGAGCATAGGTAGTGAGACTGACAGTGATCTGAATGTCTTTTTCCTAAGGTAATGACATTGGGAGGGAAAAATTCATATGGAATTTTAATTTGGATCCAATGACAGAGTTTGAAACATCTTCTGAGATTTAGATTGTGCCCATCAGTTTTTTTCTCACTGAAATATCATGACTGGATTGTGGTTTTTCTTTTGATTTCATTGTTATTTTAAAGGTGAATAGGATAAAATTTTTAAAGTCTTGTCTTTTGTTTTATTCTTTAAAAATGGAATCAAATCCTGTTCTTGTTGATCCGAGTTAAAGTGTCTATAAATATCATTGCTTGTATTTGTGGCACGTACTTCATTTTTGGGGTGGCTGGTTTCTCGTGTCCCCCTTCCTCTTACCAATTTGGCATTTAAAATTTGTGAAATAGGGGCCCCTGGGTGGCTCAGTCGGTTAAGCGTTTGCCTTCAGCTCAGGTCATGATCCCAGGGTCCTGGGATCGAGCCCCACATCGGGCTCCCTGCTCTGCAGGAAGCCTGCCTCTCCCTCTCCCTCTGCCTGCTGCTTCCCCTGTTTGTGCTCTCTCTCTGTCAAATAAATAAGTAAAATCTTAAAAATAAAGTAAAATTTGTGAAATAGTTCACAGATTAATAAGAAAGTCATATTATTTGTAAATATTTATAACTTACATAAAATGAAAATACATTTCCTGTACCCTCGTTAAGAAATGGGATAGTAAGAATGTCTTTGAAGCCCATGGTATGGCATGTTTGTTGAATTTTCCTGTTTTCATTTCAGGGATGACCCACTGTACCAATTTTTTTTTGTTTTCATTCCTTGGTTTTCTTTCTTGTAATGTTTTTAAAATCACGTGTGTGTATGTCTTTTTAAACAGTGTATTCTAACTTCATATAAATTTTATAGCTTGTGTTCTAACTTGCTTATTTTTTTTTTTTGCTCCCTGTTCTAAGATTGATCCATATTGATGAGTTTAATGGTATGAATGTCACAGTTCATATACTCACACATCATTTTGGTTGATGTGCAAATAATGCAACTGAACATTTTGTACATGACAATGTATGCAGATATATGAGACCTTATTCACTAGGTCATAGGTGTGTGCACATATACATATTTGACTTTTTCAGATAATAGTTACTTTCCAAGTGATGAGATCAGCTTCCTCCCACCAGCAGTGTGCAAGAGTTCTCATTATTCGTAGCTTTGCCAATACCTATTATGTCAGACTTTGGAAATTTTGCTAATCTGGTAGGGGTAAAAGTGTACCTTGTTTTGGTTATATTTTACATTTTCTTGATTACTAGTTCAGTATCTTCTTACATTTTTTATAGTCAGGTTTATTGACAGTTTTTGGATGGATCCTCTTTGGAATGCTGGTTCATGTGCTCTCTACATTTGTATTCGATTAACCTCTTGGGTATATTCCTTTGGACTGTTCCCTTTTCAGTTATATGTATTGGAAACAATCTCCCAGTATGTGACTTACATTTTGACTTTTTTTTTTTTAAAGATTTTACTTGTTTAAGTAACAAGAGACAGACAGAGGCAGAGACATAGCAAGAGAGGGAACACAAGCAGGGGGAGTGGGAGAGGGAGAAGCAGACTTCCCGTGGAGCAGGGAGCCCAATGCGGGGCTCCATCCCAGGACCCTGGGATCATGACCTGAGCTGAAGGCAGATGCTTAACGACTGAGCCACCCAGGCACCCCACATTTTGCCTTTTTTGAGGCATCTTTTGATACACACTAATTGTTAACTTTAATGTAATCATATTTATCTCTTTGTTCCTTAATCTTTCTTTAACTTAAAGCTCTAATTATGTTCTCCTGACATTGTAAAATAAAGACTTACCCCTTCCCATATAAAACTCGAGTTAATTTCTGTATTTCGTGTGAGGTAGAGGCCCAGTAGCTCACCACCAGTGACTGAATTGTCCAACCTTTTCTTAACCTGGGAGTTGCTTCTTTCATAAACGAGCAGGTCTGTTTCTTGTGTTACTCTGTTTACCATATTAAATACATTGATTTTATAGTAAGCTGTAATATGCGGTAAAAGAAGTGCCCCCCCCAACCCCCATGTTTTGTTTTTTTTCTTGGCAAATTTCTTGTTTGTTCTTGGTGATTTGCCTTCCAATTCATTTTAGAACTCAGCTTTTCTAATTTCTAGGGAAAAGCCTGTGGGGATTTGAATGAAGTTTTGATCCTGTATAACAATTTAGAGAGACTTGACATCTTTATGGTGCTGGATTTTTGTATCAGTGACTCTTAGAGTAAGATCTATTTAAATCTTAGGTATTTGTTTTGATGTATAGAAATTGAGCTGATTTTTATATACAGTGTATTGATATATTAAGCAACATTGTTGAAGTCTCTTAGTGATTAAAGTACTTTTTTATGAATTCTTTCTCCCTCTCTTTTCTGTCAGTCATATCTTCTGTGAATAAAGACTATTTAACTTTTTCCTCTCACTCTTGTGTCTTTTATTAATTTCTTTGGCATATCATGCGAGGACCCCTCCATACATATACTCAATAGATGTGAAGGTAGACAAGATAAAAAATAGAGGATATTTTTTGAGGTGTGATTGTGTTTTTCCAAGAGAATGGTGTCAAATGTCATCATTAGGTGTGTTTTCTACAAGTGTTTGGTAGGTACTCTCTTACCAGATTAAGGACTTATTTCTGTTTATAATAGGATAAGAGTTTTGATAATGAATGTTAGATTTTGAATAGGATCCCCTCCTCTTTTCTTGCAGCTGTTTTGACAATCATGTTTTTTCTCCATTAACCTCTTGGGTGGGGAGTGAGGTGGTAAACCAGCTGCACACTTCTGTGATAAACTACAACCCATATATATTTTATTTTTTATACATTGATTCTTTCATATTTCCCAGTGTCTGTTGAAAGGACACATGAATAACGTGACAGAAAAATAAAAACAAAGCAATTTTTGTTTCTCCTTGACCATAATCATGCCTTTGCTTTATCATTATAATTTTATTGTAAATATTTTAGTATGTAGTTACTTCCCTTACTATTTTTGCTGTGTATATAGAAATCATAATATATGGTTTATAGATGGGTTTTAAATTTTGACAAATTTGGTAATTTTTTTCCTAGAAAGTTAACTTTCATAACTTTGTGTATTGTCCATTTTTCTTTCTTCTTTAGATGGGACAATTTTAGTAAGTTGTATTGTTAACAGCTTAATGGTTATAGAAAGAGACTTAATCATCTGTTTTTCTTCCTAGGTTAGTGACTTTGGAAAACAGCCCATGTGTTACACCAGAGTTGCTTCGTATATTTCAGAATATGTCCCCACTTCTTGGTATGTGTGAAAGTGTAAAACACAATACTGTTTTTGAATGCAGCGATAATTTGGGGCCTGATAGGTGACTTTAAATTATACCTTCCATTTTTACAGAAGTTCCTCGTATTCACAAACAAATTTAATAGTGTTTTAATAGTTTTTAGATATGTTTCCAATAACTTTTTAGAACCATTTCTGCTTATTAAAGAGTAGACACTAAATTTACTAAATAACTAAAAACAAAAAAATGTTCTTGGAAAATTAATTCCATATTAAGTTTGAACTTTGCCTGATAAAGTTTTTGTTTCATAGCAGGTTCTGTAAGGTATTTAAAAGACTGTATTGTAAAGCTGCTTCTGTATACCATGGTATTATCCAGTTTCCTTTACAAAATGATTTTATGCTGTCACTTATTCACAAATGAGCTCTGTACATATTTCTGATTTAGCTAAGGTACCAACAACATGAAGACTATTAAATATTGGCAGATCATATTTATTGTTTATTACTGATGTATAGAGATGCAAAATCATGAAGTGTAATATTCTAGAAGCATCATTTGTGGCACTTGGGATGGGAGAACTGGACACTGTGCCGGGAGTGGGGCCTTAGTCTCTTTGGCCACCTTGGATGAGATCTAATTCGGTTTTTTTTTTTCCAATCTGAACATGTTTTCTGATGATAATTAATACTAGAGAATACTTTCCTGTTACATGTCACCTACCATTCATAAGTATGTAATATCTTACATTTTAAAAAACATAATATTTTGTTTATATTATTGTTTTGTGAGGGATTTTACCAGTGGATATTCACATTTAAACTCTCTTGGAGTAATATAAGGATTGTATACAGTGCTGTTTATGGGCCTTTATGATTCTTTTTCAGTCTGCAGAATACTATAATTTATAAAATGTAAAAATTCAGTTTTTTGCATTCATAGTAACCATTCTTCAAGAGTGATCTATGAAACATTTTTAATTCCTTCATTAGAACTTTGTGTCTACTAAATATTGTTGGGAGAGGGCATTTACAGCAATATCTGAAGACTTTTTTTTTCCTGGGAATTTATTTGTAGTGAGTAGTTTTATTAGAGGAAAATATTACTGAGGTATAATGTTACACCAGAAAAGTAGATTTACTTTTTCACAGATCAACAAATGTGGACTAAAACACTTTTATAACTGATTAGAAAACATCTCATTTGCTGGATGGTCATAGTGGGTAGATAATGTAATTAGTCCTTCACATTTTCTTTATTTTCTATTATTTCCCCCATTCAGAATAGATCTCAAATAATACCAAAATACCATCTGTTTTCTGATAAAGAACCACTTGCCATTTATCATCTAGTGTCCCTATAAAATTGTTGGAAAAAATCCCAGAGATGAAGACTGTGGCAATAGACCAGTCACTTGTTGCTAGTCTTCTAAAAAAGTTTTATCTTTCTTTAAGAAACCATAGGGAAAGATAGTGGAAAATGTCCTTTCACTCCTTTAACTCTGGTGAAGGCCTTTTAGTTGTACTCCTCCTAACTTGGAGACCAAAGATAGTGTCATTCTGGGTAATCCACAGTGCTTCTTTGTACTTGACCTAGGAATAGAAACCTCAACCAGAGCAATTGTCAACTTTGTCATGAGCAGGATTCAGCCATTTGCACTTATGGGTGACTTTATACAGTGATTTCACTTTGCCTCTGTTATTTGACCCCAAATTCAGCATGCCTGACCTTTACAGTGTAACGAGAGAAGGATTTGTAGACAGGAAAAAGAGACTTAAACAAAAAGTATTGACTAGCCCTACTAAGACTTTATGACACTATTTTGAGCGTAGATTTAGGTAAACACTGTAGTACAGTTTAATCATAGAAAGCTATGTAGTTGATGCATAATCCTTACAAATCAGTAAGGACTTCTGTGTATTTAGAAAAGTGTCTGGTGGGGCACCTGGGTGTTCAGTCGGTGAAGCATCCAACTCTTGATTTCAGCTTGGTCATGATATGAGGGTTGTGAGATTGAGTCCTGCATCTGGCTCCACTCCCAGTGGGGAGTCTGCTTGAGATTCTCCCTCTCCCTCTGGTCCTTTCCTTGCTTGTACAGGTGCGCACACATGCACATGCTCTTTCTCTCTCTCTAATAAAAGTAAATCTTTTAAAAAAGTGTCTGCCACATAGTAAAGATTATTTGTTTTGCAATTATATGTGTTACTATTACTGTTAATATTACTGCTATTTTAAAAGAAAAAGCAACCACAGTCAATGAAGGATTTGTTACCTAACTAAATCAAGAATTACTAAAATTTCATCCTTGTGATAATTGATACTAGATTTAGGCTTTTTTAATATTCAAAAATTTTAAAAATTCTGTATCTTACAGATAGTAACAGTGAATATAGATTATATGGAAGCTATTGAATTAGTTTGTTTCCTGCTTTCTCTTTGAAAACAAACACTGTAATTTGTTTTATGCATTATGGTATGTATATTTGCTTCGATAAATGAAGAAATTCTGTTTACACATTATATCTGTGCATGTTTAGTATACCTTGACAACAGTGTTACCTTTATTCTTGAGTATCATATTCTTGAGTATCACAAAACTAATTTTTACATGTAACATTTTGCATATACATTATTTTATATTAGCTTTAGAATTTATTTTGAAATATAACCAGAATATTTATTTTAATCTTTTAAGAATATAGATCAAAATGAATACTTACTTTTCTTATCAGTGAAAACATATTCTTTGTCATTATATTCATGATTTTTTTAAAAATTATTGAATATGATAGCTATTACTTTTTTATAAGTAGAAATAAAGCTGTTGGCAGGAATTTTCTCATTTTCATGAAGGGGGGAATCGGAGGGGGAGACGAATCATGAGAGACTGTGGACTCTGAGAAACAAACTGAGGGTTTTAGAGGAGAGGGGTGGTGGGGGGATGGGTTAGCCTGGTGATGGGTATTAGAGAGGGGATGTACTGCATGGAGCACTGGGTGTTATATGCAAACAATGAATCATGGAACACTACATCAAAAACTGATGATGTAATGTATGGTGATTAACATAACATAATAAAAAAATAAAGTTAAAAATAAATAAAATACATAAGACCAACAATATTGAATACTATTTAGATGTTTAAGTTAATGACTTTTAAGATATGTTAAGTGTGTGAACAAATACAAGGCTAAAATTCATTTTATATCCTTTTTCCTAAATGTAAGTAGAACCAGAGGAATTTAAAGTAGAACCAAGGGGCACCTGAGTGGCTCAGTCGTTAAGCATCTGCCTTCAGCTCAGGTCATGGTCCCAGGGTCCTGGGATCGAGCCCCACATTGGGCTCCCTGCTCCGCGGGGAATCTGCTCCTCCCTCTCCCACTCCCCCTGCTTGTGTTCCTGCCCTGGCTGTCTCTCTGTCAAATAAATAAATAAAATCTTTAAAAATTAAAATAAAAATAAAGTAGAACCAAAAGCTATCACTAAAAATAATTCTGGTAACTTCTAAGGGCTTGTTTTTAAAATCCTTTAAATCTGTTTTATAGTGTTAATTTACTTAGTATTCTCATTACTTTTTTTTTTTTTAAAGCTTTTATTTATTTATTTGATGGAGGCAGACGGTTAACGACTGAGCCACCCAGGCGCCCCTGATAGTTACATTTTTAAGAATATTTTTTATGTGTAAGTTCTTACAGGAGAGCAGATTGAAGACGAGTCCAAGGATTGAGAATTATCTAAACACAGTATTAAAAGCTTTTGGAGTGAATAGGACTCTTTTCATAAGTAGTGTAGCATATCCAGTGCCAGTGCAGTAGCACTCAGTAAATGCTTATTGAGTGAACCATTTAAGCACATGTAAAAATATGATGGTAAAATGATTCAGTTCCAGGGCGCCTGGGTGGCTCAGTCGTTAAGTGTCTGCCTTCGGCTCAGGTCATGATCCCAGGCTCATGGGATTGAGCCCCGCATCGGGCTCCCTGCTCCGCGGGAAGCCTGCTTCTCCCTCTCCCACTCCCCCTGATGGTATTCCCTCTCTCGCTGTGTGTGTGTCTCTCTGTCAAATAAATAAAATCCTAAAAAAAAAAAAAAAAAAAAAATTCAGTTCCTTGTCGTTTACCATGCTGGCACTAGAAATGTAGTTTGAAATGAAAGTTTGGTATATATGATTATGTGCTTGCTTTCTGAAAGGAATAAAAAACCTGGGAGCTTAATTTTTTTCCCTAAATTAACTAGTGTCAGGTATATGGGGAAGTACTCAGTTATAGGTTGATGTCAGTTTTTAGGTAGCTGTTTGTATCCCAGTAGTCTGAATAGCGCTCAAAAGGTTTGTAAAGAGCTGTATATAACTTAGTTTTAAATAAAGTGCTTCATTTAAACTGATTTTGAACATTGAATTAACCTGTCCTTTTTAAAATAAATTCTTTGGCAGAACTAAGTTCAGAAAATCTCAGAACCTGCTTTAAGATCATCAATGGTTATATCTTTTTATCATCAACAGAATTTCTACAGGTATGATGTACTAGTTTTTGCATTGTAAAAATTTATGTAGTTCTTACTTTGATTGTTTCTCATTTGAAATCAAGAGGTACCTTTTAAATGAAGATTGATCAGTTACTTGAAGGGGAGAAAAAAACTTTATAAGCACTGTAGGGCAGATGTGATGCAGTTCCATGAACTGTTACTTGACACAAAAAGTATCTCTATAAATAAACACAGCCTTATATTTCTGCAAAATCAGTATCACAGTAAACTGTATTTTTATCTTCTAAGCTTTTTCTAAGAGTTCTAATTGAAACTTTATATGCTTAGACCTTAAGTATATAGTTTTCAAAAAGATTGTAATGAGTTCCAAATTTACTTTTTGCCTGTTTTGATACTGTAAATATGTTTGTATGTATATTTTGACTTTTGATTGAATTTCAGACATATGCAGTGGGTCTCTGTCAGTCCTTTTGTGAGCTGCTAAAGGAAATTACTACAGAAGGTCAAGTTCAAGTACTCAAGGTATTGTCATATTTTAAATGAATATTTTTGTAAGTTTTTCATCTGTATTTTGTGAAATTGGACCTACATTTGGGTTTGGATGATTGTCAAGGAGAAGAGTACTTCTAGACAGTATTTTCTTTTAGTGGTAATCAATTACTATAATTCTGGACCAGGGGTTCCAAATTTGAATGTGGATACAGATCTGAGGATGTTGTTAAAATGTGGATTCCACATTTCTGACAAGTTCCCTGCTGATGGTATCCTAATCAAGGTCCATCTCCCCACCCCATCCTGAGACCTCACTTTTAAGCAAGGCTTTAAAAATGTTTATGAATTGTCCAAAGGCTGGTGACATGTGATACTTCTCACTGCTCCAGTTGGTTAGCCTACTTTTGGGAAGAAATTTTATTATAATTTGGAACTTTTAATTTGTGTTGGCAACATAGTTATACTATGAAACTTGTATAGATTATGATTTAGAGCCATAAATCATATAAAATCATTATGTTGTATACCTGAAAATAATATAATGTTATGTGTCAGTTATACCTCAATTAAAAAAAAAATAAGCTCTGAGTTAATGTTTATGCATTATATCTTTGTAGATTAAGGATATATATTATCTTTATATATTGTATATCATTGTGTAGAATAAGAACAGGCTCTGAGTTATATATATTTATGTATTAAAGATATAGTGTTAATTAAATATATATTTATAAACAAGTATATTTATAAATTTATATGAAATATATATTTATATGTATATGTATACACATAAGTGCTTTATGTTTGTACTTTGCAAGAAGATGTAGCTGTTAACCCTTCCTGCACTCCCTCACTTCCCTGATTTCTTAGCTGTGTTCTAAGTCAGATATGGTTAGATATGCAAGATGGTTAGGTGAAGTGTTAATTATCATAACAAAGTTGCATTAATCGTATGAGAATGATGGCATTTCTCTAGATCCTAAAAACTATATGATTTCCTCCCAGTGAAATTAGAAAGCCTTTGCCCAAAGAGGTTCATTGTAAGAAATGTATAACTGACCTTGAACAACACAAAGGTTAGAGTTGGAGACCCTCTGCACATTGAAAATCCAGGTTTAACTTCTGACTCCTCATAAACTAAACTACTAATACCCGGCTGTTGACTGAAATCTTAAAGATAACATAAACAGTCAATTAACACATATCTTTTAAGTTATATGTATTATATACTGTATTCTTATAAGAAAGTAAGCTAGAGAAAAGAAAATGATAAGAAAATCATGAGATAAAATGAAAAAAAAACCTCATGAGAAAATGCATATCTAGTACTGTACTATATTGAAAAAAATCTGCATATATGTGGACCTGTGCAATTCAAACCCTTGTTCAAGGGTCAGCTGTATGTAACTAATCACAATAATTGTCATAGTAATCCATAGTATATTTGGGGGACTAAGTGGGTAAAAGTTTGTGCATATGGTAGAGTCTTCTTTTGTATTAACCACTGTGATAGCTGCTATACATCTAATAAGAGTAGTCATCGGTTTGAACTTATTCAAGCGTTACAATATTTAATGTGTTGTTCTTCAGATATTTATTGTGCACACGCACAAATAAAACTCCAGATATCTGTGTTACAATGCTTGTTAATTTGACTTTCAAATTGGTTGCATTTGGTATCTTTGGTCATTATTTATTCACCGTATAGGTTATAGGTCAGCAAACTTTTTCTGGAAAGGACCAGGTAGTAAATGTTTTAGGCTTTGTGGGCCATACAGTCTTTGTCTCCACTATTTGTATCTGCTGTTGTAGAATTGAAAGCAGTTATAGATGATAAGTAGATGGATGAGTGTGACTGTATTTCATTAATGCTTTATTTATAGAATTATGGCATGGACATAGTTTGCCAACCCTTGGTATTGTATTCAGTTTTCAGTTATAAAGTGATCAGACAGGGAGGCACCTATAATTAAAGAGTTTGTATGTTTCCTAGGGCTGCCATAACAAAGTACCACAACCCAGGTGGCTTAAAACAACAGAAATTAATTTATAGAATTTATAGTAATTATCTTTCTCACAGGATACTAGATACTGAAAAGTCTGAAAGCAAGGTGTTGGCAGGGCCATGCTCTCTCTGAAGACTCTGGGGAAAGTTTGTTCCATGCCTTTGTTTTAGCTTGTGGTGATGGCCAGCAAGCTTTGGCTTCCTTGGCTTGTGTATGTATTTCAGTCTCTGCTTTCCTTTGTTACATGACGTTCTCCTTGTGTCTCTGCTTTCTCTTCTAATAAGAGTACCAGTCCTAATGGATTAGAGGCCTATGCTAAAAATACCATCTTAACCCAATTACATTTGCAAAGACGCTGTTTCCAGCCACATGTACGGGTATCTGGGATTAGGACTTCAACATATCTTTTTGGAAGACACAGTTCAACCCATAACAAGCATTTACTGTTAAAAAGTGAAAAGATGGTTTTTGTGTGTGGGGATGAACTATGGAGGACTTGATTGGAGTAGGTTTTGTAAATGAAAGTGACCCAGTAGAAGGGAGGATGGCTCTAGATGATACAAGGGATTGGGATTTCGGATCAAGAGCATTTGTGGAAAGATTAGCTTGAAAGGGGAGCAGGAGTTTGTTTTCTGAGAGAGTTGGCAAAAAATGGCAGTGATTGAAGCTGTAGATAATCATGTTTGGTGAGAAGTGTAGGAAACTGGTGTGTGACCTTGGTGTTTTCAGTTACAAAGGAGACAAGGTTAGAGCTGCCTGATGACTGCCACTCTTGAGGCAGAGGTACATTGCAAGATGATGAGACTATTTGTACTTTTCACAGGTTGGGGGCATGAATATTACTCATCTCAGTATTCATTCTTAAATGAATTCTGCATTACTGATGTTAAAGATGGTACTTAAGATTCTTGATTCACTTACATATTAGAACAGTGTCTTTAGGCTTTAAGAGAATTCTTACAATACAGAAAGGTTTTTAACAGGAGTTGAAATAAGAACTTTGGTTAATTCTGATTTTTCCCAGCAAGTCCATTTATCAAACCCATTACCTCACCATACTGTCCGTTTTTTGCTTTTCTGTATTTGAAATCACAGTAGAAACTTTAAACCAAAATAATGTTGTAAACTAAAAATAGGGCACATACAGTAAAATATGATAAAATGCTGATTTTAGTTTCATAGATTCTTTAGTTTCTTTTTTAGTGTAGGGGTTAAAGCATGAGAATGTAAGCCCCAGTTACGAAAGAAGCATGTGGTCTTTGAAGGAGTAGTTATAGAAATCTGTGGCTTGTAGAGACCACCCTGGATGGTTGAGGCCTGGTCTACTGCCATGTGTCTATCAATCCTCACCCCCACTATTTTCACAGTATTCTCTAAGCTGCAGAGATTACAAGTAACATTGGACATGTTTACAGAAATGCTCTTGTGAATTTTTAATGCATTTATGCCCTTACCAAACTGATGTAGTGGCAATATATGATTTTACTGAGGACCCCATCTGTCTTATGTAATCTTAGCTTCATCTTTTGCCTTGGTGGTAATTCCTTTTCTGGAAGTAGAAGAGATAACAAGGCGTCAACACTTTGGCCTTAATTCTAACCGAGGAAAAAGTGACTGGCTATGTGGGAGTGATAGAAATTTGAGAGGAAATTGCCATGTCATTTTGATGCTGTCTTTATAGATTTGTGTGTGTGTGCGTGCGCGTGTGTTTCTCCTCTGGCTTTTCCATTATCCTAACTTAAATTATGTATTCTCCTTCCTCTGAATGCATACAATGTAAGTGGTGTGGAAGCGAGGGGATTCTGTAATTCTTATGTTAAGGATTGCACAGCGAATATGCCTACATCCAGTAGAAATGCCAATTGAAGCATACTAACTGCCCATTTCCGGTGTTATTCTCCTCTTGACCTGCGCTTTGGTTTGCACATCCAGCTCTGCTACTTACACAGTTCTTATGTATATTCTGGGCTTAAATTCTCTCATTTGTTGTATAAGGGATTGTGCCACATGAAATTTTAATAATTTGTAAGTATGCATTATCTGAAATCTTCTGTTAAATTTTAATGTATATATTCTGAGTGTTAAGAAAAGAGGTTGTTGTTTATGTTTAAACACCTCTGAGAAAAAGTTTGAATTGAAAGTGGTTTTTTTTCCTCCTGCTTTTGTACTTCTTTTTAGTAACTACTGAAAGACCAGTTGTTCGGAGCCATATGAAATGGGCATTGTGAAATTCATTGGCAAAGTGAAATCAGTTTTTAAGGATATGTCCTAAGGAGAATGTTTACTTTTTTTTTAGTATTTATTGTTGATTATAGTCTTGCAAAATCACGTAATCAGAGGCAGTAGAGCAGTAGAGCGCAGGAGGTAAGACTGTGGACCGAAGCGAAACTGCCTGCGTTCGAGTATTGGCTCTGCTGCTTCACAGCCCGGTGCAGTGAGCAGCTTCGTCTCTGCCCCTCACCTTCCAGCACTAAGATGGGGATGAAAACTTCACTTGTATCCTAGGGTTGAGGTGAGGATCCCAGGAGCTTACACATGTAAAGCGCTGATGAGAATGCCTACCATGTAATCAGGTAATATTAAGTGTTGGCTGTTTTTACCTAACTGTATAATTAAATAGTTGTCTAATTATATAAGGGGGCAGAATAGGCTACTGTACTTGGAGGCCAAATAATTTATTTGGTTGTTAAGATTTTGGGCTGTAAGAAAAAACAAGTTATTCTACCTCATCTTTTGGCCATTTCTTCTAAATAAGTGTTGATTTAAAAATAAAAAGAATACATTAGTTAAAACTTCAATACTAAGCAGGCTATTTACAGAATGATAGAGCTTTATTTTTTATCAAGAATTATATATCTTAGCTGGCCCTTTAAACAAATAATACGTTATATGTTAAAAAAAAAAAGAAGATATGAAGGGGGGGGAATAGGAGGGGGAAACGAACCATGAGAGACGATGGACTCTGAGAAACAAACTGAGGGTTCTGGGGGGTGTGGGGGGATGGGTTAGCCTGGTGACGGGTATTAAAGAGGGCACGTTCTGCGTGGAGCACTGGGTGTTATGCACAATGAATCATGGAACACTACATCAAAAACTAATGATGTAATGTGTGGTGATTTAACATAACATAATCAAAAAAATAGAACTGTAAAGTCAAAAAAATAAATAAAATAAAATTAGTTGTATTTAATTCTTTCTTGCTTTCCAGAATAGTAGCACAGTCTTTTAAAAAATTTTTAAGAAAATTTCCAAATTCATATAATGTATAACACCACCCTTACAACTTTACTAGGAAAAAAAATCTTTTTGCTTCTCCTTTTTCCTTTGATGTGAAAGAAGGATACCATTGTTTCTTAATTGTACCTAGTAATACTTGATTTAAAAATTCAGCGCAAATCATTTATCATGCAAGTATACATTAAAATAATTTGTGTCATTTAACGTAAGTTACAGATTAAGCCAATTTGTAGATATGCCAGCAGGAGTTCATTGATAGGATATAAGGACTTGAATTAAATATTGGCCACCTGATAACATTTAACACTGTTTTTGTGTAAGCATTGCTATAGCTAAACCAGTACATTTTATTTGGAATCTCAGAAACTGGATTTTATTATTTAATTGATAAACCACAACAAACACCACAACAAAACCTCATTATTACTAACGGGACCACAGTTGTATCCATTGGCCAAACATATAAACTAGGACTAATTACAACTTCTTCACCTCTGGTTAACTGTTCAGTTGGTCTTACCAGTTCTACTCTCTGAATTTTCTTTTGATTCTGTTTCACTACTCCTGCCTCCAAGTCTAATAATAGCATTTTCCTACATAATTTTTCAGAAATAATTTCATCTTCTCTAGCTATGGTTCCTAACCTTTTTGAATACAAAGATTCCATTTTAGCCCTGATATATTTGTGGATCTTTTATGCACTAATAACTGTATCTTTACATATAAAGAAAATGCATCTGACAGCTGGTTTGTATTGAATGATATACATGTAGGTGAATTTATATTCTGACAGTCATAATGATATAAATATGTGATTGCTTCTCCTTTTCTCTACAAGCATTTAATCTTAGGCGTTAATAATTTTTTTAAGTGTTACTTTCTTATATGCACTACATTGTTTGCCAGTAGTGTTTTTGCTCAGTATGTTCAGACACATCGACCCATTGGGTATTTTATTAGTTTACATTACTTGTCCAAGTCTCTTCCAGAGCCGTGCTGACTCTCCTGTCTTCTTTCTCCTCTCCAGGCTTGTAGCTTCTTCTTGTTCCTAGTGTCTTCAAATTTTACAGTGATGTGCCTTGATGTAGGTTTATTTTATTTTATTTTTTTTTTTTGAAGATTTTATTTATTTGACAGAGAGAGACACAGTGAGAGAGGGAACACAAGCAGGGGGAGTGGGAAAGGGAGAAGCAGGCTCCCTGCCGAGCAGGGAGCCCAATGCGGGGCTTGATCCCAGGACCCTGGGATCATGACCTGAGCCGAAGGCAGATGCTTAGCGACTGAGCCACCCAGGCGCCCCGATGTAGGTTTATTTTAGTTGATTGTACTGGGCACTACTGGGCCCGTTTAATCTGGAAACTCTTTTAGACCCTTTAAGGATAATACCCTATCTTCTCCCGTGGAGAGAGATGGTCAATTGCCCAAATACGAAGATTTGGGAATAACTGGCACCCTGTTTCTTAAGTAGACTTTTAATCAGTCTTATTTTTAGCTTTTTCCTTTCCCTCATTTCCAGAGGAGGTCCTAATTTCTGTGGGTTTTGATGAAAGGTAGGGAGAAGACAGAGATGCCATAAATTAAGTTGCTTCTCCACCCTATCCATTGCAACCTTAGGTTTTAGCTCTCTGTGACCTGATCAGTCATTTTTGAATTTCTTCTTTATACCTTCCAGTATTCATCTCTCATCCCTTGGTCCTTTTAATGATTCCCCTTCCCTTTAAAATCCCTATACTGTAATTATAGTAGGGTATCAGGAGGGAATGAAGTTAAATATGCATCTAGCCTTCAGCAGATGGCTTTATTTTCCATTCATACCTAAAATAGAGACTTTGTGATGACATGAACTTCTGCGATTCAGTTTACTAGCTTATCTACATCTTTCCCATCTTTATTCCAAATCTGTTTTTTTTAATAAGCTTTCCTGAGGTCAGATTTAATTATTTTCTGAATTTCATTTCCTGTTGCTTTTAATCAGAAACTGTGATAACTTTTTATCCTCTTATCTTTCAGTAGATAGCATAATACTTGGCCCACTGTAAAAGTTTTTGTATTTTTTAACTTCTTTAGACATTCCCTTTACCTCTTGCTCAAAATTAGAGAATGCTGTCATCCATGGGTACTATTTGCCTACCTTGAGAATGTTTCAAAATGCATGGAGGTGTATTTGATGGTGATCATGTTTGGAGCATGCTCTTGGCACATAATGAACAGAGACCAGAGATGCTAAAAGCCCTTTGATGCATGGAGTATTCCTGAACAATAAATCCTTGTCCGACTCAGAATGTCAATAATCACCCTGGAGAAACATTGCTACAAGTTTTAAAGGCAACTTGGCTCTGCCTTGAGATTAGTACTTGCTCATAGCTCTCTCATATGGTGTCTGTTTTCATTCCTTCCCTCTTAACAGTGGGGCTGGAAGCATGGAAGATTCCTTCTTTGTCCTCATTGCTGCTTCCTGACTACTGCCTTCCTATCTTCCTAAAAAATAAAACAAAAATAAACAAAAAAAATCTCACTGTGCTTGAATTTCATGCTGTCATTGTTATGATAAAGGGAAGCACTCTCACTTCTCCTTCAGAGTTTTCACCTGTGACAATCAGCTCATGATTGATAACCTATATAATTATATTATAAATGAAGTAAGATTATTTCCCAATATACAAGCAATATATATGCAACAAGCTGTTTTTTGTCTAATTTACTGATAAACTTACAGGTAGATTGATTTTTGGATAGTGAGTATATTTTTTCTAACTTACCTTTTCTCTCTTAAAAGCCATCCCCCCCCTTTTTTTTTTTAAATAATTAACACACAGTATACTATTAGTTCCGGGTGTACAATATAATGATTCAACAGTTCTGTACATACTCAGTTCTCAACACAATAAGTGGCTCAGATGATTAAGTGTCTGCCTTTGGCTTGGGTCATGATCCCAGGGCCCTGGAATCAAGCCCCGTGTCTGGCTCCTAGCTCGGCAGGGAGCCTGCTCTCCCTCTCCCTCTGCCTCTCCCGTGCTCATGTTCTCTCTCCCTCTGTATCTCTCTGTCTCAAATGAATAAATAAAATCTTTAAAAAAAAAAATCCCTTTCACCTATGTCACACCACCTCCCACCTACCTCCCACCTCCCTTCTGGTAACCACCAGTTCTCTGTTTTTAAGACTATGTGACTTGGTTTGTCTCTTTTTTTCTTTATTTGTTTTGTTTTTTAAATTCCACACATGAGTGAAATCATATGTTATTTGTCTTTCTCTGACTTATGTCATTTGGCATTATACCCTTTAGATCCATCTATGTTGCAAATGGCAAGATTTCATTCTTTCTTATGGCTAATATTCTGTGTGTGTGTGTGTGTGTGTGTGTGTGTGTGTGTGTGTGTGTGTGTGTGTGTGTACCACATGTTCTTTATCTTTTCATCTATAGGTAGACACTTGGGTTGCTTCCATATCTTGGCTTCTGTAAATAATGCAATAAATATAAGGGTGCACATATCTTTTCGAATTAATGTTTTGATTTTCTTTGGGTAAATAGCCAGTAATGGGATTACTGGATCTTATGGTACTTGTATTTTTAAGCTTTTGAGGACGATCTATACTGGTTTCCACAGTGGTTGCACCAGCTTGTTTTCCTACTGACAGTGCACGAGGATTCCTTTTTCTCTACATCCTTGCCAACACTTGTTTCTTGTGTTGTTGATTTTAACCATTCTGATGGGTGGGAGATGATATCTCATTATGACTTCAGTTTGTATTTCCCTGGTGATGCGTGATGTTGAGCATCTTTTCATGTGTCTGTTGGATATATGTGTGTCTTCTTTGGAAAAATATCTGTTGATGTCATTTGCTCATTTTTTAAAGGATTATTTGTTGTTCTGTTTTGATTTTGATTTTTATGTTGAGTTGTATAAGTTCTTTATGTATTTTAGATATTAACCCCTTGTCAGATACATTATTTGCGAATATCTTCTTCCATTAGTTGGATTGTCTTTTTGTTGTTGTTGATGGTTTCCTTTGCTGTGCAAAAGCTTTTTATTTTCATGTAGTTCCAATAGTTGAATTTTGCTTTTGTTTCCCTCGCCCAAAGGGGACATATCTCGAAAAATGTTTCTGCAGCTGATGTCTAAGAGATTACTGTCTACATTGTCTTCTAGGAATTTTATGGTTTTGGGAATCACATTTAGGTCTTTAATCCATTTTGAGGGTGTTTTTGTATATGGTGTAAGAAAGGGATCTGGTTTCATTCTCTTGCATGTAGCCCTTGAGGTTTCCAAACACCATTTGTTGAAGAGACTGTCTTTTTCTCATTGCATATTTTTGCCTTCTTTGTTGGTTGATTGACTATAGAATCGTGGGTTTATTTCTGGGCTCTCTATTCCCTTCCACTGATCCTTGTGTCTCTTGTTGTGCCTCCACCATACTGTTTCCTTATTACAAAAAAGCCAACACTTTTTTTTTAAGGTTTTATTTATTTATTCATGAGAGACAGACGGAGAGTGAGCAAGCGAGCGAGAGAGAGAGAGGCAGAGGGAGAAGCAGGCTCCCCAAGGAGCAGGGAGCCCAACGCAGAACTTGATCCCAGGACTCTGGGATCAGCTCATGACCTGAGCTGAAGGCAGACGCTTAACTATCTGAGTCACCCAGGCGCCCCCAAAAAAGCCAACACTTTTGAAATGCCTTTTGCTGACTCTATTAGTGTACCATTTTGTAAGGGTTATTTGTTTAAAATGTAAATGTAATAATGACAACATGGTACCTGTTATTAGGATGTGATTAATTATAATTCTATGTGAGATGTATAGCTATATGTATTATACATTTCATATCAAATTTTATATCAAATCCATTTTTAATGGATTATCTTGTAAAAGTGTGTCTAATGCCAGAATATTGACTACCTCATGTATTTGTGTGTATTCTGCGATTTAGTGTGTGATATTTAATACATTGTTTTCTTTACCAGTGTTTTACATGAAGCAGTGACTTGGATTATTTAGTGTTACCAGTGATTCTTTCTGGTTTTTAGGTTGTGGAAAATGCCCTTAAAGTGAACCCAGTATTAGGCCCACAGATGTTTCAACCAATTCTACCCTGTGTTTTCAGAGGTATTATAGAAGGAGAGGTAAGATTTTCCTTAAGCTTCTAAGGATAGTAATGGACTCTAGGGTTCTACTTTTATTTTCATTCTTCATTGGAAAATTATTTCTTCTTTGTTGTTAGATATAAAAAGAAAGCTTTTATTATTGTAGGGTTGTTTTGAAGTAAATTAAGTAATTTTCAGGGTAGTTATATAGCTTGGCATTTTCTTTCTCCAGAAACTATAGCTTCTTCTTCTTTTTCTTTTAATAATCTCTCGCATGCATGTATTCATCCACAAAGATTTGAAGCAGAGTAATGGGAAAGAACAGTGCTGGTTGTAGTACATGTTGAATATATGAAAATACCGGTTATTTTCTAAGTCAGTCTCTTTAAGTGAATCCATGTAACCATGTATTATACGAGTATTTACAGTAATATAAATAAATAAATAAGCCGTTGGTAAATATTCTGTGTTCCTCTGTCTTTAAAATCTACATTATATGTATCTTACCTTGTATGACATATAATTATAAAGTTACTTATAACTCAGGTAATATTGGCAGTATATCCTAAAGCGATTTTGAAGGAGAATATTATTTTATTTTTATTTATTTATTTTTTAAAGATTTTATTTATTTATTTGACAGAGAGATAGAAAGCACAAGTAGGCAGAGTGGCAGGGAGAGGGAGAAGCAGGCTTTCCGATGAGCAGGGAGCCCGATGCGGGGCTTGATCCCGGGACCCTGGGATCATGACCTGAGCCGAAGGCAACCGCTTAACCGACTGAGCCACCCAGGCGCCCCGGAGAATATTATTTTATATCCCTGTTGACTGTTACCATGTCTATGATTGTTCATAGTCATGTTTATACTCATACCTTGATATAATTTTATGTGTGCTGTATTTTGATTGTACAGAGGTATCCTGTCGTGATGTCAACATACCTTGGAGTTATGGGTCGAGTCCTGCTACAAAACACTAGTTTTTTTTCTTCACTTCTTAATGAGATGGCACATAAATTTAATCAGGAGGTAAGAATCAATTTACTTAAATTGAAGAAAGTCTTTTCAAATAAGGATTGAAAATAATTGGGGAAAAAATAATTTAAAACTCTTGTATTTAAAATTTTGTATTTTAGAACTTTAATAACTTACATTGTACCCATGATTTTGAAGAAGAAAGAAAAAAGAATCTCTGAATAACAATTGAAATTTACATTTGTTCTCTTTCATAATAGCCAGCTTTATTCTGCTTAACTGTAGGATGGAATTTTGGTTTGTTTATGGTTGCAATTTTTTGTTTACTCACACTTAAAAGGAAACAAATACTTTACATATAATTATTTACAATCTTTGTTCCATTCCTTTATTGAGCTTGTTCTTAGTGTCATGTGATGAGTTTCCATCCTAATTATTATGGGAAGTGACTTTTTCAGCAAAGGCTTATTGAAAAAATACTATAACTATTATGGGAAGTGACTTTTTCAGCAAAGGCTTATTGAAAAAATACTATAACTAAAACCAACCACCAAGGTAAGTATAGAATAGGTTCTTGAGTGAGATGTTACTTGAGACTATATACATTATATTAAAATACAGTTTTTATGTATTAAGTCCTTAATCTTTTCAGATTTGTAAGATGTGGAAAGTTGAAAGTACTTGAGTGATGTCTTTAGAATGGAGGCAGTTTGTAAAATCTTTCGTTTTGTGAAACAAAACTGTTTCCACTTCAAGGAAATCTAGAATAAGAATGTACATAATTTTTTTAGAATTAGATTTGAATATAATCTAATTAGAAATCCTAGCCTTTGTTTAGATGGATAGAAGTAAGGTTTTTCATTACCTTTATTAAATTTAACTGCAATGGGCTAATATTAAACAGTTAAGTGAGTTTATTCAGTTGAGTTCAAAATTTGTGGAGTGATTTTAATAACGGTATATTTAACAACAATATAAATGTCATGTATTAAATTCTCGCAACAGCCCTTTGAGATAATAGTATTTTAATTTCCATCTCACATATGAGAAATCTGAGGCTTATAGAGATTTACTGACTTGCTCAATTTCACACAGCTAGTAAATGATGGAGTTGCTCTATATACTCCAGCAGCCTAACTTCAGAGCCTGATATCTCAGTGACCACACTGTGCTACCTCCTGTCCGTCCTGGAACAGGCACTTTACACTGTACACTGGGGACACTTGTTTTGACAAGCTTAGAGTAACCTTCAGGGAAAAGAGTACTTGAATGGGCAATTTCACAATAATTGTATGAGTGTTATGTCAGAGATATGTTCAGTATGCTGTGGGAAGAGAAAAGGTATCTACTATGTTACGTTTTTTCCAGGTTTTTTGTGTGTGTGTGTGTGTGTGATAAAATACATAAAACATAAAATTTACCCTCAACAATTTTTAAGTGAATGGGTCAGTGCTTTTAAATATATTCATAATATACGATCATCAGCACCATGCATAGGCCGCCTCGACTGGGCTTAATTTCATATTAGAGAGAAATAATGAACCGTGGCTACTGCTGGTACTGTTGGAACCCATTGGCAGTGTGAAAGATTGAGGAAAGGGCTGTTATCATTGGTTCAGACTTATTTCCGATCCTGTCTTTAGAGCACGGGCTTTTCATGGAACAATACTTCTTATCTTTTCTCTTTTCATTTTTCATTATGAAGAGGACATTTTTTTTTTTCCTCAGAGAATTTGACAAAACTGACGTCAAGCCATCATGTTTGAGTGTAGAGATGAGGGAGATGAAAGTGAATAAAATAGTATTCTAGTTCAACTGGCTACTTCTGACTGTGAGCACAGTTCTGAAGAACATCAAAAATATATGCAAGAATTAAATAGGGCGAGGAAAATGAGTCCCAGTAAATCTAGAGAGCTTTGAAGGAAGCAGGGATCTTGGAGAAAGAATTCTCTTTTCAACACGTGAAAACAGTATGAGATAGTAGAGTAAGCCAAGTTAAATTAAGAGTGATTCTGTGTCTTTGGGAGAGGAGCTGGACTCATTGCAGCAGTCACCGGTAGAAGGGTTTGTCCTCGAAGCACTTGTTATTCGGAGTGTTTGACAGTTGCTTGTTTATATTGAATGAATAATGAAAACTTGTTAGACTGATCACCTAACTGAGAGCTTAGAGCCTTGGGGTATTGAAGAATCATAGTTTGCTGTAGGGAAATTTACTCGAAAATCTTAGTATTTGTAGGCCCTTTTTTCCCTTTTTCTCCTGCGGGGTATGAACAACCATTGTGGAACTCAGGGTAGGGACAAGGGCTTTTCCAGTGAGGGTGTCTCACCATTCAGGATCTATATTTTCATTTAAATCATCTGATTTTATGTGGGAGTGGGAAAAGGGATCTATAAGCTTCTAGTTGTTCTTATACAGATTCTCAGTTTTCCTGTTGTGGAGCTCTGTGCCTCACGTCTGCCTTCTTCGTGGCCTGGGGATTGCAGGGTTCTGAGAACCAAAGCTGCTTATCTTAGATTGTCATTCCCCTGGCAGGCAGCTTCGTTTCAGGCTTTTCTCTTCTGCCCAGTCACTTAACATTCTTTTGTCCACCTGCCATCCTCCAAACACTGTTGCCATCTTTACCCAGTGTAGTTTCTCTTCTTTATAGACCCTATGGGATTATTCCTTTGCTTTTTATATTTCTTTACTTTCATTGCAGTGGAGTTTCAGGGGGTCCAGCAAATGCATATTTTCAGCACTAAGATTGTTTTCATAATGTCTATATGCTTCCAGGGTAAATAACTTAATTATAAAGATGTAATAAAAATGTAGATGAGTAATTTGGGTAATATTACTGGTTTATCTTTGTACAAAAGATTTGTTCCATTTGTCCTGTTTAGAATTTTCAGACTTTACTGAACGTTTACTTCAGAACAACCATGTTGAGTTTTCTAATTATATACATAGGATTTTATCACTTCCTTGTTGCAAACCTCCTCAGTTCTGAGATTTCTTTTAGATCGAGGAATAAGTCTAACCTCTCTAATGTGGGTTTGCCTACAAACACCTACCGTAATCTGGTTCGTGACTCCTTTAGCCGCTTCTGGAGCTCATTGATCAGCCATTCACTGCACAGAATGTTTTTCAGTTTCTGGAGAGCACCTGTCTTCCTCTTGCTCCAGAGGCCTTGCATACAAGCTTTTCATTCCCTGTCCCACAAACACTCCCTACCAATCTCTCACCTTCTTGAACTTGATTCCTCATCTTGTTCTATTTTACCTTAAAGCTCAACTCCTCTGGATGACTTTGGCTTAGTCTCCCAAGTTTTGGTTAGGTCTTTCTAGGTGTTGTTGTGATATTGGGAACTATGTACTTACCAGGGCCAGGTTTGGGTGAGACAGGTGAGTTGCTGAGAATGAGCACCTCCTTACATTTTGCAGCTTACACACCTTTTTTTGTTTTATCCTTGTTCTGGCTCTGTTCATGTGCTCCCCAGGGTCAGCAGCCTACGTATGGCCTATGGGCCAGATCCAGTCTGCTGCTTGTTTTTTCAAGTCTGTGAATAAAGAATAGTTTTTATGTTTCTTATTGGTTGAAAAAACAATAAGGTTTCCTGATACACGAAAGTTATCCAAAATTTTGTACTGGGACACATCCGTGTCCATTTTTTGCATGTTGTTTATGACTGATGTTGGAAGTTGAATAGTAGCATCTGAGAACATATGGTGCACAAAGCCTTAAATATCTACTTAACTGTCCCTTTACACAAAAGGCTTGCTGATCCCTGTGTTCTAATTGCTTGTTTAAAGTCCCCACAAATTCACTGTTCTGTGATGTTATTAAGTATTTTTATAATGAAGGAAATAAATAAGTTATAAATAAAAACAGACAAGAGAGATACCTGCCTATGCTGTTGAATCTTTATTCCAACCAGGTACATTATCGTAGCTTTAGTTGAATATATTACATTTTAATGATATCTTGATACTTGCTTTTATAATGGGTAATGGTTTTTAAAATCTTGCTTACTAGATAATAATTGCAGTAAATCTGGAGAACATCTCTACCATTTGTTTCCAAATTATATGTGTATTGAAGACTCGTGGTATATATCAGAAGTTACTGAATGGTAGTGTTTCATGGTTCCCTTAGTGTGTTTGTAATATTTTCACAGTGCTCATAGGCCAAAAGAAATAAAAATATCTAATAGTTCCTTCTATTAAGTGGTTGGGTCCAGACAGTTTAGTACGTATTTTTGTCCTAATAACTTAGTAGTTATTGAAAAATAATACACAAAAGTCTAAAGAAAGAATATCTTTATTTCATTCTTAAATATTCACAAATACTCACTAATGGAATATATGTGCCTATTGAGCACGACTCAGATTCTCTAACTTCAGAATCAGTTTGGACTCCTCCACCTTCACTTTTTGTTTTACCTGGATTTCTGTGTAGTACTTTGTAAAGATAGGAAGTCAACACAAGGAACATTTTTTGCAGTATCTGACCAATATTTCTGTGTTTCTCTGAATAATTGTAAATATTCTTTGAGTTCATTGTGGCATCTTAGGATGCAGCACACAGTTTGCAGAGCTCAAGTATAAATAACTGTCTTGAACTAATAAGTGTTCCCTTCACTGTTTATTTTTGTGTTTTTAAAGATTTATTTGCTTATTTATTTTATATAGAGAGAGTGCATGTGGGAGCAGGGGGAGGGGCAGAGGAAGAGGGAGAGAAGCGGACTCCCCACTGAGTGTGAAGCCCGTCCTGTCGTGGAGCTCAGTCCCATGACCCTGAGATCATGACCTGAGCAAAAATCAAGAGTGGGGTGCTTAACCAGCTGAGCTACCCAGGCCCCTGTCCTTGACTGTTTTATTACTTTTAAAAAATGTTGAATTATTTCTTGGAAAATATGTAGAGGCATAAAATTAGAAGAGTGTGGGAACTTAAGATTGATTTTAAGTTACCAAAATCCATGAGGTAGAGATTTTGATATTAAATGCATTTTTTGAAAGGTGCTGTAAGTGAACAAGTGTTTATGAGGCAAACCCTGAGATTCACTTTCAGTCTATATGATCAGTACAGTTGGTTGTGTTTTACTTTCTAGATTCTAAGTGTATCAGTCAAGGTTCTCCAGAAAAAATAGAATGTATTGGGTGTGTGTGCATCTACACACATCACATGCACACACAAAGAAGAGAGAGAGAAAGAATATGAGAGATACGAGAGAATGGTTGGGGGGAAGCAGGGAGGGAGTGATTTTAAGGAATTGGCACAAATTATTATGGGGACTGGCAAGTTCTAATTTTTTAGCGGAGCCTGGAAACTCAAACGGGATTTCTGTGTTACAGTCTTGAGGCAGGATTTCTTCTTTTCTGGGAAACCTTAATTTTTGGTCATAAGGCAAAATTCACCTGATTGAAGCCCAACCCACATTATCTACGGTAATCTCTTTTCTTTAAAATCAACTCTTGGTACATGTTAATCATATCGACAAAATGCTTTCACAGCAACATCTAGACTAGTATTTGACTAGTATTTGCCCATAAAACTGGACACCTTAGCCTAGCTAACTTGATAAGTACAATTAACCAGCACACTTTCTACTTCTGTATTATGTTGATTTCTTTTTCTTTTTTTTATAAAGATTTTATTTATTTATTTGAGAGAGGGAGCATGAATGAGAGTGTGCAAGCAGAGGAGGAGGGAGAAGCAGACCTCCCGCTGAGCAGGGAGCCACATGTGGGGCTCAATCTCAGGACCCTGAGATCATGACCTGAGCTGAAGGTAGACACTTAACCGACTGAGCCACCCAGGCACCCCTTATGTTCATTTTTTTTTAATATAGTATATAATGTCCTAGAAACTGACTTATTTTTTTTTAAATTATGTACGTTGAGGTTGTAACCTGCTCTTTCCTCTGAAAGTAGCAACAAATCAGTCCAGCAAATTACACCTTAACATTTAAATATCTAATCATCCAGTGAAATAACTATAACCTAAGTACAAGTTGACAGTTTTGAAAAATGCATGTACTTTTTTAGTGTACCTGGAAGAATGTATTGGATTGGTGATTTATTAAATGAAATTACTAAAATCACTCATCAGCTGCATACTGGTTTTGAACAGTCTCTAGCTCTCAGAATAAATTGGCTCCCAAGGTTAATTAGAGTCATTTTCTGGTTTTGCTCAAATTATTCCTTTCCAGCTCAAGCCTTGCCCCAATTTCTTGTATTTCAATTTTGTGGTTTGTTGGAATTGAACTTTAACCATGCCTTATGAGCTTTTAGACTTTAACAGTACTTATCCACAAGTAAATAGCATTTCATATATTTTGAGATGTCTCTTGCTCTCTTTTCAGATGGACCAGCTTTTGGGAAATATGATTGAAATGTGGGTTGATCGCATGGACAACATTACGCAGCCTGAAAGAAGAAAACTTTCAGCTTTGGCTTTGCTTTCTCTTCTGCCATCTGATAATAGGTGAGGAAATGTTTTTTAAGAATTTGTTTCTTTAAAGCATCAAAATATTATCACCCTTTTTGGCCATTAGTATTGCTGCATGTTGCTGGGCAGTATTTTATGTATATGTGCGCTCATTTTGTTAGTAGATAATGCTGGGGCGGGTGTTAGTCTGGATCTAAAAAGATGTGAATGGGGGTTGTAGGCACTGCAGTTCAACTTGGTCATATTCATTTAATAATTTAATTTTTGTCTGAATTCCCATTTTTTTGTAATCAGATTTTACTAGACTTATTTTAGGTCCTTTTTAAATATAAGATGAATATGTAATAATATGTCAGTAGCACTTCATAAAAAGTGTCCTTCTAGTAATTCAAAAGAATGTTACATAATTTGTTGGTTTTTTATTTTGGATTATCTCCAAAAAAACTTGCAAGTACTTTTTTCTCATTACATCGATGAAGTCGTTTTATTATAGTTTACAGACTTTGTTAAAATTCTTATTTCCGTAAAGCACATGCAAAATGCTTCGCTTTGGACGTTATATGCAAATATCTATTCTTTATTTTTACCCCTGT
Organism: Callorhinus ursinus; assembly: GCF_003265705.2. NCBI lineage: Eukaryota > Metazoa > Chordata > Mammalia > Carnivora > Otariidae > Callorhinus > Callorhinus ursinus. Next base: position 13,931,660 of record NW_027397085.1, on the reverse strand, counting down.
CTTTGGGAGTTTTGCATTATCTGCTTTTTTTTTTTTGTACTTTTAAGTTTAAAGGCATAAAAGCAGGTCTTAAGACTTGATTTTGTAGAGAAGAGTAAATTAGATCATTTTGTCTTAGGGAACTTTCAAACACATCAATCCTAATGATAAATTAGTGAAATAAATCCAGTTAGCTTTAGAAATCCTTGTTAAAAATGTAGGTATTATTTATTTCTAGTATAATAGTTTGAATTAAACACATAGGTAATTGTTTTGTCCTAACACCATAATAATAGATAGTAATGACTGAGCACGTACTGTATGTCTTTATATTTTGCTACATGTTTGGCATTTATATCTCATTCAGTTTTTAATATAGTCCTGAGGTATAGGCATGATTATTTTCTTTTTATAGAGCAAAGAAATAACTTAAAAATGTAAACTAACTTGCCTAGTGTGTGGCATGTGGCATGACATAGGGCATATTTTGACCTGGGGCAACTGGATGCCAGGGTTTGCTCTTTTTAACTACCAGGTGGTGCCCTTTCTGAGGTGGACATGCACAAGATCAATATATTTTTCCTCACTGTGAAATCGAGTGGCATTTTATTAATTTTTGAAAACCAAATTTTAGCTACCTGTATTTTATTGCTGTTTCCTTTTCTTCATGGATAAATAGTGACTTGAGATTATTCAGGCCTTTAAAATGGAAATGTTAAAAAACGTGGTCTTTGGCAGTAGCCAGCACTACGTAAACATTTGTGGAATAAATTAATGAATGGAAAAAAAATATTAAGGTTAGAAAAGCATCTTAGGATTTTCTTTAATGTAAAGTACTGAAAATACTGGGTAAATTAGAAATGACACACATTAGATGAAGAAGGATATCTAATTGTATCTAAAGCGTATTTTACAATTTTTATGAGACAACTGTTTTGCTTTAATATTTAATTTTATATAAGTGTGTGTTCAAAAAATACTTTTTATATATAAGTGGGCAAAATAGTTGGCTTCTCTAAGGAAAATACAGTGTTTCTTTAAGTCAGGAATAGACGGGAGTGAGGGGGGGGGCTCATGTCATTCTGTCTAAATTGAGGGGCAGAACTTTAATTAAAGACTTGGAGTTCTCTTAAATATTAAGATTTCAAATTGCAAAGTTGGGAGAAGATAGTTGTGATACGAAGAGCGGATCTTGTTTTTAAAATGAAGGAAGTATTGGAAAATCTTTTGGGCACTAATGAATTCATGTCATTTTAAGGATACCAAGAAAGTCCTGAATAATGTAGTAATAGAATTTTGAAGAATAATTATTTAACTTTATAGTCAGATTAGTGACTAAAGAAACATTGATAGATACAGAAAATGTAATGATCAGCAAAAGAAACAAAAAACTGAATTGCTGTGTAAGTTCGCCACATCGTCATTGGCCCATGATAGAACTTACAGAGATTTATATTCACACTGTCTAGTGGAAATTTAGGTCAGCAGTTTTATTGTTTTCTTTTATTACTTTTCCTCTACTTAAACTACGTAGTTGTTGGAGTTTGGGAAAATTTTCCCCTTTCTGCGCCCCCAGTAATAATACCTGGTTAATCTCCCATGTAATAGTAATTTTCTGTTCCTGTGTTTCTTTTAGACATTGCAGTGTAACATTTTCCTTGCCTGAAATAAGCAGGTCTAGTGAATAATGTTGATGGTGATTTTTTTAATCATCTAAATTGGGGAATGTTATTTTCTTCTTTTATTATAACAGATTTTCAAGCAGAACTACACCATTCTAAAGCATGGTTTCTCAACTATAGTACTAGTGATATTTTGGGCCAGATGATTATTTGGGGTTTGGGGTTTTTTTTGGTTTTTTTTTTTTTAAGATTTACTGGGGAGAGAGGGAGAGAATCCTCAGGCAGACTCCCTGCTGAGCAGGAAGCCCCACATGGGGCTTGATCCCAGGACCCGGAGATCATGACCTGAGCTGAAGTCAGGAGTTGGACACTCAACTGTGAGCCACCCAGGCGCCCCTTTTTGGTTTTTCTTTTTTTAGAGATGGGGCCGGGAGAGGAGCAGAGGGAGAGAGAGAATCTTAACAGGCTCCGTGCCCAGTGTGGAGGGAGCCCGACAAGGGGCTTGATCTCAGGACCCTGAGATCACGATCTTCGCTGATATCAGGAGTCGGACACTTACTTGCCTGAGCGACCCAGATGCCCCCAGATGGTTATTTGTTTTGGAGAACTATCTTGCGCCTTGTAGGATACTTGGCAGCACCTCTGCCCTTTGGCCTGTAGATGCCAGTAGAACTTCTTACCTCCAGTTTAGAATCACTGCTGTAAACAATGACCATTTGAGAAACTATTAAACTCTCCTCTAGTTCTGTTCAGAAATTTGATAAAAACTCTAGACTTCAGAACCACTCTGAAATCCCATTGCCACTGGTGACTTGCTGATGGCGATGACTGTGTTACTGGTGTTATTGTGCCTAAGCTTCCTTGTTTTTAAAATGTATGGATGTTCTGATGAGACCGTTGTAAAGATGACATGAGTTTACGTATGTAAGGTCAGACTGACTGGATAGATGAGGTTAGTTGTCTCGCTTTCATCCCTTTCTTCCTTTCTCACCTCTTCATCCGTTTACTGCAGTACAGAGTTCTGAAAGCATAAGTCACTATGTGTACATGCACTCATTTTTAATTCAGTACATTTTCAGGTATATTGAATATCTGTACACCTATTCATTAATTTATTTTTAAAATGCGTGTTAACCGCATATGTTCTAAGGAATGTCATTTTGTGCTTGATGTTTTACAGTGTTCTGAATTATCACCAACTTAAGGATTCATGATTTTGTTGATATCTGCTATGCACATTCTTGTTATATCTTGTTGCCCACCTTCTTAACATAGTGCAGTGTTTGTTTTTTTTAACTTGTTCAGTGCAACTGTCTTTTGTCCTTTTTGTTTTACTCTTTCTCTCTTTAGCTGGAATTATTCCAGGTTTGAATATTCTCCCTTTTTAGGATCTGTATTTAAACATAGAGGGAAGAATAGTTTCTTCAGCTGATTTTTATATGACCATAACATTATTTATTATATACGTCTCTTCATGTTTTCCTCCAAAGGCATAGATTAAACAAAACTACGATTTGGAGATGAGAATGAGAATAATTAAACTTTACTTTGACTCTCTCCTCTAAAAATACCAATTCATCCTCCAACTTCAAAGAAGTTTTTAGAATGCAGTTCTAAGAATTTCAGATGTGAATAAGTATTCTTAGAGAGCAAGTGTTGTGAGAACTTAGACCTTGACTTTTATTTTTAAATTTAAGGATGCCACTGATGGGGAATATTTAACATAAGCTAGTTGAATAATTAAAAAAGAGCCTGTCAAAGCAGCATGGTTTTTAGATATGACAGCTTGCATTCTGGGAGAAATTGCCTTTATAATAAATTCCTGGAGTATCAGAATTACCAAACCTGCTTGGATTGGACAGTTGGTACCTCTCCATAATTCTTGTTTATCTCAAAATTAGCATATGTAATATCCACACTTGGAAATTTATTATTATTTAAGAAATTTCTAAGATAAATCATTTTACAACTTTTAGAACGTTAGACTAGTCCTATCAAGATAACAGGTTCCAAAGAGTAGTGTTTTGGTATAGTTTAAACGTAGTTAAATAAAAGGCAGTTTATAATTTTTAAAATGTAGACATGTTGTTTTACCTGAGTTATGCTTGGTTTAAACTGACCATTTTTAAATGAGTATTTAACATGATAGACTTTTCGGGTACCTGGCTGGCTCAGAAGGCATGTGACTCTTGATCTGAGGGTCGTTAGTTTGAGCCCCACATTGGATGTAGAGATTACTTAAAAAATTAAAATTAAAAAAAAAAACATGATAGACTTTCATTTTCATCCCTTAAAATAGGAGGCATTTTTTTACTTCTAGGTCATGTATTCATTAGTATTTTATAATATTTTCTTTTATCTGTAAACATTTGACCACAGATTTTAGTAGCTTTTCTACAGTAAAAATTGGTTCTCAATTTTTTTAGTCTTTCACAAGAAAAATGCCTTAGAAACATCATGTGTGGTAACAGCTTTATTGAGATGTAATTCATAGACCATCCATTTCATCCACATAAAGTGTACAACTCAGTAGCATTTAGAATATTCGCAGAGTTACACAGCCATCACCACAGTTGATTTTAGAATATTTTCATCACTTCCAGAAGGAAGCATGTACTCTTGTAGTCTTCATTCTCTCACCACACCCTCCGCCCCCAGCTCAGGGCATGAGAGCAAGGGCTTGAGAGTAGGAAGGGTAGAGAGTAGAACATGCATCCTTGAAAGACAGGGCCTTCAGGTTAGAGTCAGTTTTATTCTCTGTGATGAATTGTACAATTGGTGGTTTCCGTCTAACAATACTGTTAAAGATAATCTACTCATTGTCTTGTGGGGAAGTTAATTCTAATCCATTTTGCTGCTGCCCAATGTGTAACATACTGGAAATGCTAGCATTCAGGTCTTTAAATTTTGATCTAGTGTTTGCTTGCCTCCTTGTTGCCAGCCTTCAGTCTTTGCTTATTTATTCATATATTTGTTCAGTAGACATTACAGTAGACATTACTAAATAGGGATGCATCATGAGTTGGTCCTGAGGGCTTTAAAATTGAGGTTTTATTATTGTTCAGATATGGTGAGGCCCTCAGATCAGGGGACAGTTGCCATTGAAAGATATTTTGTCATTCACAGTTCCTAAGAGGAGGATGCGTGCCTCATCAGACAGAACCAAAAGGAAACACCAGGGTTAGTCTGGAGACGGAAGGAGTAAGGGGACAATGTGGGCATGAGCCTTTATTGTGGTTTCCTTGGGAAGGAATGGGAAAGCAAGGGTAAGGAGGTTTAGGATTGGCTAGTTTAAATAATTTCAGTAGGCTGTAGGGTGTAGGCACTGTTGCAAGTTGTCTGTTACCTGGCCCTATGGTGAGTAGGGCAGGGGGATAGTGGCTCTGAGTGTTAGAGCTTCATGAAAGAGGTAGTTGGGTATGGGCTCTGGATCAGTTGGTTTGCATGTGTCATTTATGCAGGAAGGCAGTCATTTACTATCTCTCTGAATTGGGTAGCCCTGGAAAGGGCAGTCTGTCCAGGGTCATTAAGTCCCCATCTGTCAAACCATCAGCATACAGAAAATAAGGAGGCATGGTTAATACACCGAGTATTAACCAACTTTTGTTCTTAGCACCATGCTTAACACCTTAGTAGGTCCACAGTAAGTTTAATGAATCAATGAAGAATGAATTTATTACTTATACTGTAATAGTGTGCTGTTTTTTCTCCCAACTAAATAACATTTTTCTGAACTTCTAAAGAATGTTTGTGCCTGAAAAATTAAGCTAATTTGATCTCTCAGTTTGTCAGTCCTGGGAGGAAGTATAGCATACTTTTTGGTCACTTATAAAGTACTACTTGAGGTAGAAAACAGATCATTTTTCAGTTTTGTCATATTAACACATCATAAAACATTTTCACATTTAGCAGCCTTAAAAAGGAGAGTTTTTGTAGATACTCTGATTTGTAATATTGTTGCAAATTAGGAGTTTTTTGAATGGGGCTACTTTAGGCATACTTTTAATCTGTTCAGTTGTATGTATAAATTTTGCATACCTGCCTGTTAATACCCTTTCTCAAAAAAGAGGTATGGAATGAATTTTCATGTATTTACTTCGAAAAGGATGTATTTTTAAAATTTACAGTAGTCATTTGAGCATCAAATCTATTTTTGTAAGGTGAGAAAAGAGGTAGTGTGAGATTGTGGGATCTGGAATTACATTTTTGTTCTAATGCTTGGGAAGTCACTTAGTCTCTGAAATCTGTAATGAATAAGACAATTTATATTTTTCTGAAATGCTACAAATAAAAATTTTGCACAGGATATACAAATAAAGTATAAATAAATTCTTCAGGCATTCAGCAAACAGTAAATCCTTTTGCGTCATTTATTGTTTCCATTGTAATGAGAGTTAATTTTGAAATGAAAAGCTATTGGTGGATACATTTGCTTATACTAATTATCTGCTTCAATTCAAAAAAGATGAGAGTCTTCAAGACTGATTCTAAACTGATCAAAGTCTCAGTTACTAATGTATTACCAGTTCTATTAGTAGATTAGAGCAGTGGGTAATTTTATGTATTTATGTACTCATTCATTCATTTTGAGAGATGGGTAATTTTAAACAACAGATTCTCATACATTGTATAGATCTGATTTTATGAATGGATTTCCATTAGTAGGTTGAGCTGTTTCTGGAAGTCAGATTACCAATTAAAGTTATTGTCTTTGTTGCTTCTGAAAAGCTGTGCTAGTCCATGTCAGATTCTTGTGTTTGCTCAAGAGTCCACAAAGGAGAAGACAGTCTGAGAAGACTGCCTGATGGAAAACATACTTTTCCTCTACTTCTTGTGTGCAGTTTATAGACAAGATGATCCAGCCTTGGCCAAGCTATTTCAGTGTGCCCTATAGTATTCTAAGTTCAGAGTCAGAGTGGCAGAAAGCACCCATAGTGATTACCCTACCCCTTAGCTGAATGATCATTCTCTCCCCCTTTCCATCAAATACTGACCTGAATGTCCGTGGAATGCTAGACAGTGAGGTTACTGGGAAGGAGCAAAACGGATGCAGTCCTTGCCCTCGTGAAACTTACATTCTGGGGTTTTAGTTTTGTGATGGTTGCTCTTATTGTTGCTGCTTTTTTCCTCAAGATTTACTTGAACTGATTTCTAACAGTTTATATAATCTCATTATAAAGTAATTTGTGGAAAGGGACAGTGAGGTATCATTGGGTAAGTTGTTAAATTTTATTTTGCCAGAGTCAACCATAAAAGGAACAGTTGTTATAGGATATATTGAATGGTGACTATATACCTCTCTCTCCTTATTAGATAAGGAGAATAAAACATGTCTAAGAGTACTTGGAAATTTCAAAGCCTCAGCTGTTGAGGCTCTACTTTCCATCTTCCCTTTGAATATATGGTTTATGAATAGGAGAGATACCCTTAGCTTTTCAAAAAACTAATATTTGGATTATGAATGTTTTCCTTTGTATGTAATCTAATGTAGTTGATAGTAATTACTGGTTATGATCGTTCAGTTCAACTGGGGAAAATCCCTCTGTGATGAAGCTTTTAATGATTTTATTTTTTGACTAGGCTATGCATGTATATTTTTTTGGTTCTTGCTGTGAATTTACAGGCTGGTTTTCTTCCCAAACACAAATTGAATAACATACCTACTTTTGAGCTGGTTAATATTCATATACTGAATTTTGTTAGCTTTAATCTAACAGAAGCTGGAGGACACGGTGGTTTAGGAAGATGAACAATTGGGGCCATATTTACTGTCTTTATCTGTATACAAAACAGTTTTGTGAAAAAAGAGGTAAATTACTAATCCTGGGCTTGGTGATTTTTTTTTTTAATTGAAAGGTTAAACAATCCTTTATAAAACTTTTTTTTTAAGCTGAACATCAGTTTGTTTTTCTGTCAGTGCTTTGAAATCTCACTTTCTTCCTCCTTCCCCCCAAAAGTTCTGCCCTTTTTAAGTGTTTGAAAGTGTTTCTATCCCCTTACCTTAGAATTTGAATGGAAACAGTCCATTTTGGTTTTCATTTCCAATAAAGATTCACTTTACTCTTGAAATGTGGCAGAACCTAAATGCTCCTACATTCCTGTCCTAATATACAGCCTGCGGTACTGATACAGCCAACATTGATCAGTATTTTAAAAATTCCTGTTAGGTGCTAAGCACCCTGCTGTGCATTGATGATACATTCCACTGCACCTCTGGGACAAATTATTCAGTATGCCCTTGCATCTTAGAGCAACTATTTTTGTCTTCTGTCTCCTGTCCTAACTACTAAGGAAAGTTCCTGAATGCTTGTGAATATGGGACTATACTCTCAATGTGTTCCTCACATCTAGGACCAGTGCTCCATCTACAAATTAGATAAATGCTTCCGATGAACTTTTCAAAAGGTGGCAGTCATCTTACAGACCTGAGCTGAAGGCAGACGCTTAACCGACTGAGCCACCCAGGCGCCCCTCTTTGGGTTGTTTTGAGACTAAATTGGAGAATGTATATACAATGCCCGTTAAAGTGTTGAATGCATTGGAGTGTTAAATGGTAAATGATTGAATATTAATCTTTCAGTTATTGCTGTACTATTATCTGTCTATTAATGCCTGCTTCTGTTAATGTTAGTGCTGTCAATGATTTTGACCAGGTGTGTGAAGGTACCAATTTAGGCTTTCCTGAGGCTCTCCTTCATTTACTCTGAGGCTGTCTCCCATTCAGACTATCCACATGTGACCCATGCCAACACTTGAAGAAAGACACCGTCTCCCTGCAGGTGTTTCATGCAGATACCTTGTGCATGCTGCCGATGCTGTGTTCATTATTCTTATTCATTCATTACTACTGTTGCCTCCGTTTCACCTTTCTGAAATTGGCAGGTATTTCGGCCCAGGAAGAAGCTTCCATTGACTCATCTGTACAGAGTGGTTGTGTAAAGTTGACCCTCGGTTTGTATTTGCTAGACATTTAAAATAATCATTGAATGTGCAGCCACACAGCAGCATGTGCTGCTCTTGTTAACATTCATCAGTGATGGAGCCCTTAAATCCTCAGATTTATAATAGATCCAGGAAAAAGGTTTGGAGTAAGGCTGTATAGGTTAAAGGGAAACTGGAGAAAGCAGGTAGAATTCTAGGTGGTAAAAGGGCCCCAGTTTTGTTGCCTTACCTGCAATCTTTGCCATCCATGGACATTTTTTATTTGTCTTCCATTTTTTTGTCTGTCAAACTCATTCCAATTTCTCTGCCTACAGTCATTTTTGCCTTCTTGAAATTTTTGGACTGCGCCATAAACTCATTTTCATGTATTTCTTGCTCTGCTTCTATGCTTTTTATGTCTCTTACATTCTGGGCTTTTTGGAGGTTGGACCCATGTGTTGAGGGCATATAGTGAAAGGCTAATGTTCAGGCTCTGAACCACGCTGGGTAGATACGAATCCTGGCTCCTGAATTCACCACGTGACCTTGAGCAAGGTATTTAACATACCTCTACCCTCATTTATAAAATAGAGCTACATTGTTGCATTGTTCTCTGTGTTAAGTGACATAATACATGTAAAGTACTTAGAACAATGCTTAGGAAGTGGTGTATGCTCAGTAAATAAATTCTGGCTGTGATGATGATAATGTTGTTAAGATTTTTTTTTCCTCTGCTTAACACTGGACATAGGGTACTTGCTTCTGGAATACTGCATGGTCGGGATATTATAATGAGTGTGTCGACTGAACATTTATTCTCTCACAGAACATCTTGAGTTCCTTGAGATCGGGGAGCAGATTTTATTTTTAGTATCCTTAGAGTCTAGCACAATGTTTGACACATGTAGGCTCTCAATAATGTGTCTGAATTGGATATATTTGATGAAGGTAAGGTAATCAATGCACTGTGCTCTTCTCAGTCTTGGATACTTCTGAACACCCAGTTATTCATGTCAGAAACTTGGAAATTGTCTTTGACAACGTGACCTCTCACTGTCCACATTTAATCCATCACCAGAGCTGTTGACTACACCTCTAAGTGTATCTCAAATCCACCCCCTCCATTTCTACTATCTTTGTATAAGCTGTCTTATTCTTCATCCTGGACTGTTGCAGTAGCCTCCTCCACTGCTCTTTCCTCATCTCTTCTGATCTGCTCTAAGCCATATTCCACAGAGAAGATGCCAGCCATGTTTTAAAAGCGAAAATGATCTTATTCCTCTTCTAGTTCAAAACCCTTTAGTGGCCTCCACGGGACAACTAGTCGGGGTTTGCCTTTTGGCTTACCTCTCAAGCCCTGTTCCACCCTGGTCTCTCTCAGTCATTTTCTCCCAACCATGCTGGCTGTTCGCTCTCTTTGGAACATGCTAATCTGTTTTGTGCCTCAGAATCTTGACAGATTTTATAAACTGACATGCTTTTCCCAGTAGCTGCAGAACACTGTTTTTCCTTTATAAAACTGATCATGATTGTAAATCAAACAAGATTTGGTCTGGTAGTTTTTATATGTATTTTATTTTTTAGCCACAAATATTTGCTTTAAAATACAAGGGCTGTGTTTTAAAATATAAGGGCTCTTTTTAAACTTTGTTAAATTTACATGGAGTAAAATTGATTTTAGGGGAGGTTATACATGAATGTAAATTTTCATATGTATAGATTGCACGACCATCACCACAGTCAGAACACAGGTGAATAGCTTCATCACCTGAGGACACCCCCTTGTGTGATATACCTTAGGAATCCCATTCTCCCCTGACTCCCAACTGTTGGCTCCCACCAATCTCTTTTCTTTCACTCTAATTGTGTCTTTTTGAGGATGTTCTATAAATGGAATCAGGCAGTTTAGAACTTTTTGAGACCGGCCTTCTCAGGCAGCATAACGCCTTTTATATTTGCCTAAGCTGTTGTGTGTGTCATTCGAATGTTGATGTTTTTGTTTTTGTTTTTGCTGAGTAGTATTCCATCGTATGGATGTATCACCTTTAGCCATTGAAGGACATTTGGGTGTCTAGTGCTTTTAAGCTAACTGTCTCCCCCACCAGTCTCTAGTTTCATGAGCATGATAGTCTGGACGTTGTTAGTGTGTGCCCCCCTCTGTTATGTGTGTATACATGCATTATACACACACACACAAAACACACTTGATGCTTTATTTTCTGAATTATTTGCATGTAAGTTGAATAGATATATGACCTTTTACTCCTAAATGCTTCAGTCTAGTATTAGGTATTGCTTTTAGTTGTCATGTCTTTGTAGTCTTTTTTACTCTGTATTATTTCTCGAGTTTTTATATCTTATGACTAGCAGTTTTGAAGAATACAGCCCTTTTCTTTGTTTCCCTCCCTCCTTTTCTCTTACCAGAATAGAATATTCCTCATTTGTGATGTGTCTGGTGATTTCTTTTTTTTTTTTTTTAAGATTTTATTTATTGATTTATTAGAGAGAGAGAGAGAGAGAAACAGCATGAGAGGGCAGAGGGTCAGAGGGAGAAGCACGCTGCCCGCTGAGCTGGGAGCCCGATGCGGGACTTGATCCTAGGACTCTGGTATCATGACCTGAGTCGAAGGCAGTTGCTTAACCAACTGAGCCACCCAGGCGCCCTGTCTGATGATTTCTGTTGATTAGATTTTGGTTATACATCCTTGGTTGGAATACTACCTAAGTGATTGATGCTGTCCTTCTTGAAATACCACATCCAGTGGCACATGGTGTCCACCTGCTTCTCATTAATGATGTTAATTCTCATGAAGGTGTTTGATTGCTCCACTGTATAGTTACTGTTCTTTTTCCTTGCAACTGATAATCAATCTGTATTGAGATACTGCTCTTTGTTAAAATTTTCTCCTACATTGAGCAAAATAGTATGGTTTTTTTTATTGTTACCAGAATATTTTTAATTGTAAACACCACTTCAGATTTTGATTCTCTTGATTTTAGGATCTAGAAGTAATTCTTAAGATTCGTAAGATCAGTAAGCACTATTGTAAACTGTTCTTTCTATGTAAACCCATCTTGGTTGGTTTATATGTAGATGCTGTACATCTAAATAATATAGGGGGTATATGGGGCGCCTGTGTGGCTCATTCATTGAGCGTTTGCCTTCGGCTCAGGTAATGATCCCAGGGTCCTGGGATAGAGCCCTGCGGGCTCCCTGCTCAGCAGGAAGCCTGCTTCTCCCTCTCCCACTCCCCCTGCTTGTGTTCCGTCTCTCGCTGTTACTCTGCCAAATAAATACATAAATAAAATCTTTAAAAAAAAATAACATAGGGGATATATATTGAAAAGGTGGTAATAGAATAATTGTTTGATTTATGCATTCTCTTGTCATGGAATTTCTGAATGGAAAAGAAAATGGATTGGTATTGATACCTGAACTATGACATTATTTGAAAGCTGTGTTAATGAAGGTTCCATAAGAAGAGAGAGAAAAAAATAATTCAATGAGTCAGTTTCTTGGGGAAAAAAAAGGAGGAAGCTCTTTTAGGAGGCTGAGTGTCGTGTTCAGAAATAGTTCTAATGAAAATTAGTAGGAATCAGAAAAGGGATATGAAGAACCATTTTGATGTATTCTAGAGCAGAATCAAAATGTCACAGTTCAGATCGGGGAACATTATTGTGCCTTTGAGATCATATGAAGATTTCACCAAACATGTTAGAGAATTGACAAGATAATGAGATGGTTTTAAATTACCTAAACAGTGTGAATTGGCTGTGCAATGGTAGTAGTTAAAGCATGGGGACATATCCCTTCCAGTCAGTGAAGCGGGAAGCTGGGAAACTTGGGTTCTAATCTAAAACTTGAGTGGCCAGTTGTGCCACTAATCAGTGATGTGCTCATAGCCAGTAAGATAAGGAGGTATTCTGTTCCGGTATCACTCTTTTTTGAGGTCTTGATTTCTGAGTTCTGTAGCAGTGATCACTGTCTGTAACAGCAGCAACGCCTATGAACCCTGTGAACCGAAAGGCTGAACTTTGTTGTTCTGGATACTGGGTTTAGATTTATTGTTTGTTGTAGACGCTTTAGTTTACCTCAGCTTTCACAATAGGAGAAAAACAAAATTTGTTTTATTCTGTCACTTTTATTTAGTGTAATTTACTAAAAATTTTATTTTTGAGATTTTAATAATTTTGTCTGCTTTGGATATTTCTGGAATAGAGGACAAAATTAATTAAAGTTCTGATCTTATCACCTTGTAGTTTTCCCTCTAAATTCTATTTTGATGTTGAGTTCTTCCAAACTATAGAGGAGGAAGAAGTTTTCCTTGACTTTTTTGGGGTCCCTAACTGGGTCTGAAAATTAAACTGACAAAGTCAAGATTAACAGGAGAAAAGCATGTAAATTTAATGTTAAGTTTTATATGACATGGGAGCCCTCAAAAGGAAGTGAAGAACCAAAGGGGATTGTTAAACTTCTGTGTGTGTATTTAAAGATTTTATTTAGTTATTTGAGAGAGAGAGCATGCGCAAGAGAGCACAAACTAGATGGCGGGTGAGGGGGGGTAACAGGGTGAAGCAGATTCCCCGCTGAGCAGGGAGCCTGATGTGGGACCTGATCCCAGGACCCTGGGACCATGACCTGAGCCAAAGGTAGATGCTTAACTGACTGAGCCACCCAGGTGCCCCAAACCTGTGTGTTTTTATGCTAGGTTTGAGGCAGAGTGGAAAGTCATGGAAAGATAGGGTAGGGCACAGGGTATGAGATAAATGTAGCAAACAGGGAAATTTTGCAAGCCTCTTTGTTTGGATTCTTCTCAGAGTTTGTCTTCGGAAATAAGGATGCTCCTTTTCTCCCACTATAGTGGAGGGCACCTCTCACATGAAGTTTTTTATGACCTCAGGGGTGAAGGGCAGGTGGGATGAGGGTGTGGCTGGAGGGAGGGGAGGGATCAGAGAGAGTCCTTCACAATTCTGCCTTTTTCTCAAATTCCTTCAGTTTTGAATATTCTCTATGTCATGGTGCTATATTTTGGGATAGCGTGTCCTGAACCCCATCATAACTCTGAGCTATATGACACAATTGAAAAATCCTCATTATGTTGTTATTGAAAACACTAAACACAAATGGACTTGAGAAACCTAGCTCTTATTCCATCTTTACCTCTAATTCATGTTTTTTAAGATTTTATTTATTTATTCATGGAAGAGAGAGGGAGGCAGAGGGAGAAGCAGGCTCCCCAAGGAGCAGGGAGCCCGATGCAGGGACCGGATCCCAGGACTCTGGGATCATGACCTGAACCGAAGGCAGACGCTTAACCATCTGAGCCACCCAGGCGCCCTTTACCTCTAATTCATATCATTTCTCTGTCATGGGGGTTTTTTGGTGGTGATTTTCTAATTTCTTCGTTCAATAACAACAACAATAGTTGTCCACAAAGGATAGTTGTGAAAATTGTAAATCATTTTGATAAAGATCTGTTATCTAGTATGCACCTCTGATTTTTTATTATCATAGAAAGTGCTGGGTATTTTACCAAATATTTAATATGGAAATAATTTGTATTATTATCTGAAATAATTGTTGTCTTGATGTAAAAGATGCTTTAATAACAAGAGGGAGTTACTATACAATTATATATATCATTACTGATATTTTAAGTATATTATCAGAGTATTAGTAATAATAATCCAAGTCAGAATTAGCCTAAGCATTGAGCTTTTTGGAAAAGTAACGACTAAACAACATATAATATAAACAATTTATAGTTAACTCTTTAAATCATTACCCTTCAATATTACAGTATACACAGATCAGTTTTTATTTAAAAGATTCACACTATTTCAGATGTATATATGTTGAAAAGTCATTAAAGGGTCCTGATGGGGTTTTGGAATATAGGTGAGGTTCAGTGGGGTGGATTCCGGAGCCGACGACTAAGAAAGAATTCTTGAGATGTCTTTGGTGCAAAATAGTTGTTTATTTAAAGCATGGGGGGTGGGTGTAGGGACAGGACCTGTGGGCAGAAAGAGCTACTGCACCGCGGTAGTGATGGGTGGCTGATTATATTCTATGGGGTTGGGGGAGGTAAGGAAAAAGGGCGGTTTCTGAGAAAGAATTTTCATGTGCTAAAGAAGACTCACAAGATACCGGAGGCCTTGCCATTGTCAAGTTAAAGCTGTTTACCCTTCTAGTAAGGCATTAACATTAAGATAGCTGGGAACTTCCTGGAGGAACATTACACTCTGCCCACTTCAAGTATCTGTCGATGGGCTGCAGGTTATAAAGGCATTTAATCGTATTTACATTCCCTTCTGGAAGCTATTGCTAAAGCTTTTGTAAGTAAACTGAGGGAGACTCAGGTCTTGCAGGATGGTCATCTCTACAGGTTAACTATTTGTTTTTCCTTTAGGGCAGCCAGGAGTGCCTGAGAAATGTCACATATATTCCACAGCAGGGGGGCGGTTGTGGGGTGTCAGCTTCTGCTTTGTCCTCAGCTTGCCTTCTGTTCCCTTATCAGGTCCCTTTCACTCTCCCCAACTTTTTTTGCCAAAGGTAATCTTTGCCAGTAATTTGGTGTGCAGCTTTGTATCATTTTATAATGCAAGGCATATACCTTAATAAATTAAGGTGCTAGTTGGTGATACTCAATATTTTTTATATCCAAAATTCTCTGAAAAGTTAAAAAGGAAGAGCAGAGAGTTCAGTGTAACAACATTTGTGCTCACCATTCTAAATTTCTTGTTTTTGCTACCTTTTTTTTTAAGGACTAAAAGTCTGTAATGTGTATTCAAAGCAATGTAAATATTATATGCATTTAAGACCCAAATTATATTACTCTGTTTATCCTTTATTTCACCTTTTTCTATTCAGTATCTATCTGTTGCTGATGGCTACAGTTTGTTCATTCTGAATATTTAAATTTTTCACATTTCCTTTTAAAAAATACTTATTTTTTAAATTATAAGATGTTTAGGTATGTGTGTTAGGAACACTCAAATTAACTGCTTTCTGAAAAAAATAAGTTCCTGAGATTTCCTTTCAACAATACTTTAGAAACACAGATAAAATTACTTCCTGTCTCTCAGTTTCCTGTATCCATGGCAACCTCTGTTTTACACACTGACTGTGGAGGAACCAATGTGAAGAGTGGTGTTTCCTGAGCAAACTGTGACTAAAAAAAAGGAAGAAAAAAAAAGGTGGAGGGGTGGAGGTCAACAGTGCCACAGAAAGAAATGGAGTTTAGAAATGTCGCTCTTCAGATTTAGAAAGAAAACCTTTACTTGAATCAGCCGAGTGTCAATAATATGAATTTCCTGGTTTTGGTAAGATTATTTATTTAAATATGAACTTTTAACTGAAATGAAAAATAATTTGCTTTTGTGAAAAGCTATAGTTTAGAGTTTAATTGCTTTTTGTAGTGAATTTGTACTTTCATAAATTATAATGTTACTTAATTGATACTGACTTTAATTTGGTAAAGGGACGTATTATATCCAAAGACCATTATCCATACCTCATCATTTGTCACTTTAGTTATTGTCAATTGTAATATTTTAAATTAGCTTTAGCAAACATATTATTTTGCAATTCATTAAATTTGAATTATTTTGTCAAGCAGTGGGTTAATGGCCTGGAGGTGTTAATTTTAGAACACATTCCAAACTCATTATATAATATGCTATCACCATAGTACAATTGATGATATTTACTATTGTTGGCTGATACTAATAAAAATAAAAGAATATGGAATTTTTAGTATTATAGCACTTTAATTTTGAGAACTTATTGATGATTTAAAGTTTTACCTTCTTTTTTTATAGCCAATTCTGATATGAACAGAAAAACCAAGAACAGGGCTATGTGTGGATTACATTTTTCTCTGCCTTGCCTACGACTTTTTCTACTTGTTACGTGTTATCTTCTATTCTTATTCCATAAAGAGGTTCTTGGATGTTCGTCTGTTTGCCAGCCCTACACTGGGAGACATATTAACTGCCGTAACTTAGGCCTTTCAAGGATTCCTAAGAATTTTCCTGAAAGTACGGTTTTTCTGTATCTGACTGGAAACAATATATCTTACATAAATGAGGGTGAATTAACAGGACTTCATTCTCTTGTAGCGTTGTATTTGGATAATTCTCGCATTGCGTATGTATATCCAAAAGCCTTTGTTCAACTGAAGCATCTGTATTTTCTATATCTAAATAATAATTTTATAAAACGCTTGGATCCTGGACTCTTTAAGGGACTTTCCAATCTTCGTACTTTATGTTTACAGTCTAATCAAGTAGCTTTTGTTCCAAGAGGAGTATTTAATGATTTAGTTTCAGTTCAGTACTTAAACCTACAAAGGAATCGCCTCACTGTCCTGGGGAGTGGTACCTTTTTTGGTATGGTTGCTCTTCGGATACTTGATTTATCAAACAATAAAATTTTGAGGATATCAGACTTAGGCTTTCAACATCTTGGACAGCTGGATTGTTTGTATCTAGAAGGTAATAATTTAACAAAAGTACCATCAAATGCTTTTGAAGTACTTAAGAGCCTTAAAAGACTTTCTTTGTCTCATAACCATATTGAAGCAATACAGCCCTTTGCATTTAAAGGACTTGTCAACTTGGAGTATCTCCTCCTGAAAAATTCAAGAATTCAAAATGTTGCTAGGGATGGGTTTAGTGGAATTAATAATCTTAAACATTTGATCTTAAGTCATAATAATTTAGAAAATTTAAATTCTGACACATTTAGCTTGTTAAAGAATTTAATTTACCTTAAGTTAGATAGAAACAGAATAATCAGCATTGATAATGATACGTTTGAAAATATGGGAGCATCTTTGAAGATCCTTAATCTGTCATTTAATAATCTTACAGACTTACATCCAAGGGTCCTTAAGCCATTGTCTTCACTGACTCATCTTCAGGCAAATTCTAATCCTTGGGAATGTAACTGCAAACTCTTGGGCCTTCGCGACTGGCTAGCATCTTCAGCCATTACGCTAAACATCTATTGTCAGAATCCCCCATCCATGCGCGGCAGAGCATTGCATTATATTAAGTGGACTGACTTTACAAATTGTGTTACATCTTCGACAAATGTATCCAGAGCTTGGGCTGTAAAATCTCTTCATATTCATCACAAGACTACTGCGTTAATGATGGCCTGGCATAAAGTAACCACAAATGGGAAACATTTGGAAAATACTGAGAGCGTTACTTTCTGGGAACGAAGTCGTACTTCACCTGCCAGTAGATTTTTTCAAGAGAATACCTTTGGTAATCCATTAGAGGCTACTGCAGTGTTACCTGTGCAAATACAGCTTACTTCTTCTGTTAACTTGAACTTGGAAAAAAACAGTGCTCTACCCATTGATGATGCTTCGGTGTCAGGGAAAACATCTCTCATTTGTACACAAGAAGTTGAAAAGTTGAATGAGGCCTTTGACATTTTGCTAGCTTTTTTCATCTTAGCTTGTGTTTTAATCATTTTTTTGATCTACAAAGTTGTTCAATTTAAACAAAAACTAAAGGCACCTGAAAACTCAGGGGAAAATAGACTTGAATACTACAGCTTTTATCAGTCAGCGAGGTACAATGTAACTGCCTCAATTTGTAACACTTCCCCACATTCTTTAGAAAGCTCTGGTTTGGAGCAGATGCAACTTCACAAACAAATTGTTCCTGAAAGTGAGGCACAGGTGATTCTCTTTGAACATTCTGCTTTATAATTCAACTTAATGTTAGTTACAGGAAATCTTCAGTGCCATGGACATGAATTCAACTGAAGCCTCCTTAAAGAATTATAAGCTTTATTTGGAAATATAATGAATTATATGAGCTTAGCATTAATAAATACATGTTTTTAATAATTTATGAATACTGTATTCATTCAGCATATATCTTCGATAGGTGCTATATTAAGTAATAATACTAGCTAATGTTTCTGTGTACTAAGCACTATGCTAATAAATACTTCATATATCACATTTATCCTTAAAAAACCTTGTAACTATTTACGTTTTACAGGTAAGGAAACCTAGGGAAAGTGAGCTTAAGAAACTGTGCCAGATTCTTGCTTGTGCTACTTTTAAGGTCTGTCTGATTCCAGGGCTCATGCTTTTAATTTCATGCTATGCTGTTGCCTAGGTGCTAATTGTGAACAACATAGGCATGGCTCCTATTCTTGGTAGAGCTTGAAATCTAGTGGAGACACATGGTTTCCATATGGGATGGTAAGTATTGCACTTGGAGGTGCTACTGGGTATAACATAAGTGGAAGTGGTAGGTGGCTTTATGAGAACAGTGACATTGAGACTGGATCATGAAGGATAAACAGATATGAAGAGAGCTGAGTAATAGGTAGAGGTAACATTGTATCATAGGAGTTGAAGAAAGAGAAAGAATGCTGCTTTTCATGAAGTAACATTCAGTATAACCAGAGTTATGGGTGGTGGTGTGAGATTTGTAGCTGGAGAGAGATATCAGATGATGAAGGATATTGTAATTTCATATTTTTCCTTAGGGCAGCAGGGAGCCATGGAAGGATTTTAAATAGTGGAATGACATAATCAGATTTACTGTTTACAGAGTACCTTCTTTCTGGAAGGAGCAACGAGACTGGAGGCAGAGTTAATTGGGTAGGAATTTGGGTACCGGAGGCCTGTGCCAGAGTAGTGGCAGAGAGAATTGATGGATTCTGGAGCTTGGTGATTGGCTAAGGGGTGAGAGGTGAGGGATATATCAAAGGTGGTAATTTTTTGGCTTAGGCAGCATTCTGTTGCATTTAATGAGCAAAGGAAGCAAAAGGAGTGGGGATATGTGTAGGGACAAAATAATGAGTTCAATTTTGGATACATTGAATTTGAGATTCACATCTGATCTCCAAGTGGAAATATCCAACAAGCAGAAGGTTAGGGGGGAGATCTATCTGGTAAAGGTCAATAATTTGTAACCTTACATTTGTCTAGTATGCCAGAAGTATATGATACTCTCTTAACAATAGCATTGACCATTTGAGTCATGATTTTGGGAGACAGGTAAGTGAGGAAGAATAAGATCAAAGAGCCCCCAGGAGATGTTAGTAGCCTTGATTGGGAATCTTTAACGTAGATAGATGGTAATTCAAGCCATGGAAACTATGTATGTTTTTCTCTATTAGCATAAATATATACTCTGTAGAATATTGGGCATATAGTAAGTGCCCATGCTTGATCTATTAACAGGGACCTGAGCCACGAATATGTATTAAAAATTTTCCCTCGAGCATTATGTATTTCATGTGCTGTCCTTCCTCTTCCCCCAAATTTCTCTTTTTTGTTATTAAAAGTTAATACTTGCCAGGGCGCCTGGGTGATTCAGTCATTAAGCACCTGCCTTCGGCTCAGGTTGTGTTCCCGGGGTCCTGAGATTGAGCCCCACATCGGGCTCCCTGCTCGGCGGGAAGCCTGCTTCTCCCTCTCCCACTCCCCTCTGCTTGTGTTCCTGCTGTCGCTGTCTCTCTCTCTGTCAAATAAATAAATAAAATCTTTAAAAATAAATAAAAGTTAATACTTGCCATATGAAATTAGCCTAAAGCAGTCTGGGAGTGTTTAAACCAAGTGATAATTATTGAGTCTGTATTGTGAACCCGAAGTAATTTTAAGAATGGTTGTGTTGTCTGGTATACCTTAAGATGGTCCTTCTCAAACTCAGAATCACCTGGGTTGTTAAAAGACAGATTGTTGCCCCCCACCCCTCCCAGAGTTCCTTATTCAGTAGGTCTGGAGTGGGGCCTGTTGCGTGTATGTGTGGACAAGTTTGCTGGTAGTGCTGGTCTGGGGAACATGGTTGGAGAGCCACTGCTGTAAGATAATTGAGGAAAAGCAGAAAGGAGCAGAGGAGTGGTTTTGAGATATACTAGAAATTTCAGAGAAATTAAAGCCACAACTCCCCCCTCCACCCCAAGAGTTCACCGTTCTCCTTTTCCCTGCCTAGTTTAAAGCTTTGTCCTTGATTGTGATTTTAGAAGAAAACCTGAATACATTTTAAATAAATCTATTCTTACATAAATTACTTGTTTCATTAGGGACAGGTGTATGGTGTTTTTTCACCTTGAAAATGTTTTTAATAATACACTTCTGTTGTTGTAGCCACACAACTCCCACAACTCCAATTAAGTTTTTTCTTTAATTACTAAAAGTACATGCTCTTTGGAAAAAAGAATTCAAACAATACAGAGATATTTAAAATGAAAGGTGAAAACTCTTCTGTCTCTCTTCCCTACCACCTAGACCACATCCTCTTGAAGATGTTAGAAGCAGCATAGGTGGTTATTTGGAGTTAAGAAATATCCATAAACAAAGTATTAATCTTGACCTTACCAAAAATCTCCCCCACATTAAAAAAAGATAATTTAGAAATTTTATCGAGATTTTTTTTGTTTTTATGTATAACTTATAATTGGTGATTGATGTAGGCTCAACTAGAAAACTTTAATCTTATTAATACTGTTTTATATATGGAGTTGTAGTTGTACATGGTGGTATTCATTAGGTACCTATTCCAGTTTCTGTTAGCAGCTTTTCCTTTTAAAAATATTAGCTCATGGGTGCCTGAGTGGCTCAGTCATTAAGTGTCTGCCTATGGCTTAGGTCATGATCCCAGGGTCCTGGGATCGAGCCCCACATTGGGCTCCCTGCTTGGCTGGAAGCCTGCTTCTCCCTGTCCCATTCTCCCTGCTTGTGTTCCCTCTCTTGCTGTCTCTCTCTCTCTGTCAAATAAATAAATAAAATCTTTAAAAAAAAAAAATATTAGCGCACATGACACTGTTGTTTGATACTTGCACCGTTTAAAAAACTTAAGGTAAAATTGAAGTGATCATATACATAGACATTTTTAGCAGTATAATTTGTGCATATGATTGTTTCACATTTTGGCAGCCCCACCTCAAACAGGAAAGTTAAAACTAAGTAATAATATTCTAAATTAACATAGGTGAAGAAACTTTTCTTAAGAGTTCTGTGTTTCTCTACCATTTACTAAAGTTTTTTGATGAGAACACTCAAGTATATGGTTGTGTTTCAGAAGGATAGTTTTATATACAGGTCCATTTTTTCCACTGACTTCTGTGAAAGTTGGGTCAGGTTCCAGGGCATTCCAAAAAAAGCTCCTCTCCATCCTCCCCCATAACAGATGAGAAGTATAGAATTCAACTACCATTTATTTATAACATTATACGTTTTAGTACATTTAAAATTCCAGCGTGGAATTTCAGAAATAAGTATCTCACTTCTGGGATAATTGGGAACGTACTCCCAGTTCCCTCCTAGCATTGGAGCAGATATGTTTGATGTTAGATTGTCCTTGAGGACTTGATTGGTATAGAGCAGACACTTTAACAGGAGTCGGCAGGAAATGAGGAACGTCCAGGTGATGGAGTGGGGGCCTGGGTAAGGTGTCTCATGGGCTTCTGGAGGTGAGGGGCTGCCAGTGCTGATAGCCAGAGACAGATGTTGGGGCACGGTAAGGGTGGACGTTGTTTGAGAGTGAGGGAGTTGTGTGGAATTCACTGGTAGCAGGGAAAGACGATCTTTGGATACCTCCTTGTTCTCCGCCAACTTTGTGCTCAGTGGAGTTCTCGACTTTCTCCTACATAAAGTGCCACGGTTACACTCTTCCTCTTACCCGTGTCTTGAGTCAGCAAGCATTTTTACTCCATTATCTTAGCTGCAACACAACAATAACAGTAAAATATGCCATATTTGTCTTAAAGGGTTGCAAAAATGGGAGGAAAAAAGACTAGGGAACTTTTACAAGGTTCTGAAAAACAGCTTTAATGCTAGGCCTTCCTACCAAATTGGTCTCACAGGCACTTACCCATGTCCTCGGTATAAGGGCCCCACACTTGGACTTGCCTTTGTCACCAGAGTCCTCTTGATCACGCAACACGGTTTTCCAGGGCACATTCTCTTTATTGTGGTTGGGACCGTGCGATACACAACACTTCTCCAGGAATATAACTCTGAGCCACAGGTATCTTTTCATGTGACTTTAATGACCAGCACAGTTGGCTTTTTTCGTTTGTCCTCAAGGTATATATTGATGATTACCTTGTAATTATTTACTGTATAGTTTTATCATCAGCAATACCTAGCATTTACAAATGGTGAGGCCATATTCCCACCCTCATAATTATGAAATCTCTATCTAGTAGGTTCTCTTTTTTTTTAAGATTTTATTTATTTGAGAGAGAGAGAATGAGAGATAGCACGAGAGGGAAGAGGGTCAGAGGGAGAAGCAGACTTCCTGCTGAGCAGGGAGCCCGATGCGGGACTCGATCCCGGGACTCCAGGATCATGACCTGAGCCGAAGGCAGTCGCTTAACCAACTGAGCCACCCAGGCGCCCTCTAGTAGGTTCTCTTATATCCCTTTGTAAAAGTCAAGAACCACTCTGTCTAATGACTCCTGTAAGCATTCAAAACAAGCATTACTCGGGTTTTCAGCCTAACGTTTTTCCCACACAGTTCTGTACCAGTCATTTATCATCTTTTTCTGGAAACTTAGTGTTGTCATTGGGTATTGTTTCTTGAAGCGCAGTCTTTCCCTTGAAAGTCACAGAAGGTGGCAGTTTCTTCTGGATCGTTAAGAGTTTTTCTGTCTTAAAGATTATGGGCTTCTTTGTTTTGCTTGTGTGTGTGCAGCTCAAAAATTAATTGAGGAAATAGTTGATAATATTAAAAGCCTTTGTAAAGATTATTGTTGGATGTAAAAAATCCAACTTTCATTTTAAAACAACTTAGTGAATTTCCACTAAGAATTTTTTTATCCCATTTCCTTGCCAGTATATGTCAAGGGAACTAGATTTATTAACACTCTTTTCCATGACCATGTAGAGAATTACTGTGTAGAAAGAATATATGTTTCCATCTAAGTGACAAAAGTATTTGCAGCTAGCTAGATCCTGGAAAATATCTAGAGAGGGAAAAAGCTAATTCTAGTGTAAATGCCACCAGTGGTTTTTGTAGCCTCTGGTGTGGTAGAAAGTCTGGAATAAGATTGATTAGTCAGGGCTTTCTTATTTTGCCTTTTTCTTTCAATAAACTGTTCTTTGTTTAATCCTATTAAACAGTATAAGCAGAGAAGTATAGTTAAGAGAATATTTTATTTGGTTGTGGCTTTTAATGCCTAAAGCTTCTTATTTTCTTAAATTACCCTAACTTCAGTGACCTCCTATATTTAAGATCCAAGAATGCAAGAGTGATTTCAAATATTAATCATTTGTATGTGATGTATAAATAGTATAATTGTGGTCTGGTTAGGTCAGAGAAAATGCTGTCTATTTTTTTCTTGGACCCTCTGTGAAAAACTCTTAAATCATCTATTTTCGATTATAGAAATGTTCAGAAAAAGTAATTGAGAATTTTGTATTTCTGCATTCCTGTTTTCTTCCCAGGTCCAAGGGGATGAAGATATGATACAAATCTATCAATCCATCACTTAGAAAGTGTTAAAACACATGGTATATGATGAATAGGTCATTTCTCTGAAAAATAGAGCTATAAAATGCTCACTATAAAAATGCTAGTAAAGGGCGCCTGGGTGGCTCAGATGGTTAAGCATCTGCCTTTGGCTCAGGTCATGATCCCAGGGTCCTGGGATCGAGTCCCGCATCGGTCTCCCTGCTCCTTGGGAGCCTGCTTCTCCCTCTGCTTCTCTCTCTCTCTCTCTCTCTCTGTCTCTCATGAATAAATAAATAAAATCTTTAAAAAAAATGCTAGTAAAAATTGGACAGCTGGAAACTAGAGTCCTGTTCATATTCAATGTAATATTGTTTGGGCTGACTAAATGACTATTAGAAAGTTCATTTATTTGTGCCTTTGTGGATTAAAAGTTTTATTTTTTTTTTTCAAGGGCTATTTGTTTTCTGAACCCTTGTGGTTAGGTTCATAGTGACACAAAAGGATAGAAATAATCTTAAACCAGCATAGTTTTTAAGTTGGTTCAATAAACACAAAGATGGATTGATTTTTTTCTTTAGTACTTAGTTTTCAAAAGCAAAGAAAAATCACTCTGCATGAAGTTTCTGCAATTTACAGTCTACGGATACTTTTATATACCCAGAAAATGCCTTAAAATGCCATAGCTTTAGAAAATACTAAGAGAGCATTAAGAACTATAGTTTTACTCATGTGAATTTAACAGAAAAAGAAGTTTACTGAAAACTTTGTGGAATTGTTTAAATGGTCAAATAATAGTACAGTTTTTCAAGCCCTCACCTATTTAATATTTATATATGTGTAACATCACTTATATCACACTTGAAGAACCAAACAAACGGATGTTTATAAAAGCTTGTCTTCTTTCTGTAGTGTGTTTGTAACTTGTGTCTATGTGAATACATTAAAAAGGAAAAGTGTGACAAAGAAAAAGAAGGGAAACGTTCAGGTTACTAGTACTTTTTTCCCTTCAGTTTTACTTTCATTCTCCTCTTTCATCTTCAATGTTAAATTTTCCTTGCATTTTCTGAAATGTTTCAGAAATAGATTCCAGCACAGCCAACCTTCTGCTCTGTTTTCTGCCTTATGTTTAGTGTAATCAGTTGTAATGGTATCTATAATTCAACTATCCATAGTTGTAATTACAAAAAGAGGTAAGCACAAATAATATTGCAAAAAGAAAATGAGGGAGGTCAGTTCTTGAGTTTTGGGGATCATTTAATTCCCATGATTATATTATTGAGTGTTCACATTATTTATGTCCTGTGGGACATAAAAAAATAAACATAATACATGAGCTGTGCTTAAAGTTAACTGATAGTCTTAGAGCAGGCGTGTAGGCATGAAAAATTAAAGGACATTAGGAGAACGAACTAGATGGCACATGAGTTGCATACTAAATGAGTAGTGCCGACGTTTTATGCTACTGGAAATTCCGAGGACAGAGTGCTCACGTACAGTGGGTTGGAGTGACCAGAGAAGGCCTGTGAAGGAAGTGTGAATTAAGGTGAAAGAAAAAGGAGGAAGAGCATTGTGAGGGGCAGGAAGGGAGTAAGCAGATCTGAGTTAGCAGCTATTATATTCTAGAGGTGATGACTTAACTGCTTGAAAGCCATGAAAGGAGGAGTAACTTGAGAAAGGTGGGTTTGTTCGAGCTTCCTGAAGTTCTTGATTGCCCCCTGAAAATTCTTAAATTAGAAGGAATGAGATTTAAGAGACTGGAATAGAAAGCATCCATTTGCCTCTTTGAAGCCCTCAGTAATGGGTGAGTAGGATCAATTGGATCCCAGTTAACCTTGTAAAGTGAAAATAAATTTATATCAATTTTTTTTTTTTTTTTTTTTAGAAGGAGCATCTATCCTAATGTTATCAGTGCAAAGTGGGTTAACTTGCAAATGCTAAGATCTCAAGTGATGGTGGAGTGATCAAGATTCTGGGGACCACTGATGAGAATTAGAGAGTGATAATTTGCCAGTGCTTCTTTACCTCCGTTTAGGTGACAAATGCTCTCCCTTCAGACAGGTGCCACTTAGTATGTCAGAAATACCCATTAAATGGAGAAAAGTACTTAGGATATCATACTTTAAAAGGAAAAAAAAAGAACATCTCATTTGTTGCTTGTTTTCTTTGTCCTTCCTGCAGATTATTAGTCCCTAATGGATGGACACTTGGGTTGCTTCCATAACGTTGCAGTTGTAAATAATGCTGCAGTAAACATCTCGGTGCATGTATCTTTTCAAATTAGTGTTTTCATATTCTTCGGGTAAATAGCCAGTAGTGGAATTACTGGTAATGGTAATTCCATTTTAATTTTTTGAGGAACCTCCATACTGTTGCATTCACATGAACAGTGCATAAGGATTCTTTTTTTTCCATATCCTTGCTAACACTTGTTTCTTGTGTTTTTGATTTCAGCTGTGCTGACAGATGTGAAGTGATACCTCACTGTAGTTTTGATTTGCATTTCCCTGATGACGAGTGATGTTGAGCATCTTTTCATGTGTCTATTGGCCAGGTCTTTGGAGAAATGTCCGTGCATGTCTTGTGCCCATTTTTAATTGGATTCTTTTTTGGTGTTGAGTTGTATAAGTTCTTTATATATTTTGGGTACTAACCCTGTATTGGGTATTTCATTTGCAAATATCTTCTCCCATTCCGTAGGTTGCCTTTTAGTTTTGTTAATTATTTCCTTCACTGTGCAGAAACTTTTTTTTTTAGTCTAGTTTTTTAGGTTTTTAGTTTATTTTTATTTTTGCTTTTGTTTCTTTTGTATCAGGAGACTTACCTAGAAAAATGTTGCTATAGTCGATGGCAGAGAAATTACTGCCTGTGCTCTCTTCAAGGATTTTTATGGTTTCAGGTCTCACATTTGGGTCCTTAATTCATTTAATTTTTGCACAACTGGTGATTTAGTTGTCTAAAATCTGATCACATTTGAATGTACAGACAAAACATTTGACTTTACAAAGGTGGGAACATGACCCAAAATATGGTAAGTTGGGTACTTCTTTACTGAACATTTAAAAAAATAATCATCCATGTTAATGCAGAATGAGAAACATGGTATGTCCTTTGTAGGAATGATTCTAGAACGTACCTGTATGTCCTTTGTAGGAATGATTCTAGAACGTACCTGGAGATGAGTTAAAATTTATTCAGTTAGTTTTAAATTCAAAAAGTATGATTTAGTGTTTCAGTGGATGGTTAAGTACTTCCACTTTTTTAAAAGTCAGATTCTCGTTAAAGTACAGTTAACTTAAAACTCCTTAAGCATGAAGTTTTCACACATGTACACAGGGTATAACCACTACCATAGTCAATATAGAACACTCCCATCACCCCAAAAGGTTCCCCTGTGTCCCTTTCTCTAGCAACCACTGAACAAATAATTTTCCCTCTCCAGAAAGTCACATAAATGGAGTCATACAGTATGTAGCATTTTGAGTCAGTTTTATTTCTCTTAGCATAATGTTTTTGAGATTTATCGATGTTGTTGCATGTATCTTTAGTTCCTTTTTATTGCTGACAACCATTTCGTTGAGTAAGTATCCCACAGTTTGTTTAGCCATTCACTAGTTGATAGACATTTGGGTCATTTGCAGTTGGGAATTACTATAATAAAGCTACCATAAATACTTACATACAGAGCTGAGGCTGCTTGTTTTGGTCTTGGGTAAATATGTGGGAATGGGATTGCTGAGTTGTGTGGAGTGTGTTAATTTTATAAAAACCGCTGGTGTGTTTTCTAAAATGGATATGCCGTTTTTTTATTCTTAATAGCTGTGAATGAGAAGTCCTGTTGTTTTTCATCTTTGTCAGCAGTTGGTATTGTTAGTCTTTTAAATTTAACTTTTAATTAAAATGTCATTGTGGTTTTAATTTGCATTTCTCTGAGAACTAGTAACGTTGAACATATTTTCAGGTACTCATATACCGTCTTTATATCTTGTTCAGTGAAGTGTCTTGAAGTTTTTGCCAATTTTTAAATTGAGTAGTCTTTTTTTTTTGGTGCAAATAGGGTGGTTTTGTTAAAGCATGGGGACAGGACCCATGGGCAGAATGAACTGCAGAGTTATCTTCTTGAGCTTTTAGAGTTCTTTATGTGTTCTGGATTCAGGTGCTTTCTCATACATGTTTTACAAATATTTTTTCCCAGTCTATGGCTTGTCTTCTTTTTCTTGGCATTACTTCAGAAGAGTACAGATTTTTAATCTTCAGCATTTTTTTTAAAAGATTTTATTTATTTGAGAGAGAGATAATGAGAGAGAGCACGAGAGGGTAGAGGGTCAGAGGGAGAAGCAGACTCCCTGCTAAGCAGGGAGCCCGATGTGGGACTCGATCCAGGGACTCCAGGATCATGACCTGAGCTGAAGGCAGTTGCTTAACCAACTGAGCCACCCAGGCGCCCAATCTTCAACATTTTCATATCTTTATCTTATTAGTTATAAAATCAACTCAGGTTTATTGTAATGAGTTAAAGAATATTAAAATATATTTCCTTTCGGACCTACCATTTTAGTGTTTAAACACTAATACTCTAGTGAAAGAGAAAATTTTAATGTTATGTGCAAAGGTAAAATTTCTGCTACAAGAAACATATTTTGAAAGTTTCCTTTGTATCTTAGAAGTAAAATTTCTCTTCATGTTTAAGGGGGTAATTAGAAAAAGAAAAAGAAAAAAGAATAACCTGTTAAAATACTCCAGTTCAATCTGTTTTGCTTTTCTTTTATTTTAGTGTCATCCAGGATAAATTCTGTGGGATTATAAACATCTCAGTGGAGGGCCTACATGATGTCATGACAGAAGACCCTGAAACAGGAACTTATAAAGAGTAGGTGGATCATTTAATTAATTGCACTTGATCTGGGGTGGAGTATGGGGGGGTAATTAATTATGTCCTGCATGATTTTTGTTCACTACTACCATATAAACACAGTGTGGTGACTTTTAAAATTTTGTCTTTTATAAAGAAAATTTTGTATTTCTTTTGCCTCTAATTAGTTTGATCTTCAGATCACTTTTAATTTGTTAAAGTGAAATGACAAATTGGACTTCTTTAGTTTAATAATAATTTTATGATTTGACATTAGGTTTTTATGTTAGCATGTAAATGCCTTTTTTAAGATGTTTTGAATATATTCTTTTTTTCAATTAACAAAGTTTCCCTGCCCATTCGGCAAGTTATGGGGAAAAGAGGATTGGTAAACGTCCTGTATTTGTATTTGCCTGATAGAAGCATCCCTGGCATCTTTACATATTAGAGTCACTTGGCACTTGACCAGTTTTAAAAGAGAACGGTTAAAATGACATTTTTTGTGAGAATAGTTAAAATCATGTCATACTTCCACAACTATTAATTTGAAATTTCATTTCATTGCATCCTTTATAGGTAGTAGAATTGCTGTACCTTTTCTCTTATTATTGTTAATAAAGGGCATGTGTTAAATTACGATAAGCAGGACTTAATGAGATTTGAGGCCGCTTGACTTTACATCAATAGTATACTTAGCCTGTTTTCTTTGTTCTTTAAAAATAATCTGTAGAGTGGGGCGCCTGGGTGGCTCAGTAGTTAAGTATCTACCTTCGGCTCAGGTCATGGTCCCAGGGTCCTGGGATCAAGCCCCTCATCGGGCTCCCTGCTCAGCGGGAAGCCTGCTTCTCCCTCTCCCACTCCCCCTGCTTGTGTTCCCTCTCTCGCTGTGTCTCTCTCTGTCAAATAAATAAATAAAACCTTTAAAAAAAAAAAAAAGAATCTGTAGGAAATGGGAAAGATTGCCATTTAAATCCTATTTTGTTGAAAACATGGAAAGCAAATTTATATTGTTGCATCTTATTAAACATATGTAGACATGATGTGTCTGGCATATAAGTTTGCCTTCAAGAATACAGGAGTTCAGCTGAGATAGAAACTTCACACTTCAGGGATGCTTGTGTGGCTCAGTCGGTTAAGCGTCTGCCTTCGGCTCGGGTCATGATCCCAGGGTCCTGGGATCGAGTCCTGCTTTGGGCTCCTTGCTTGGTGGGAAGCCTGCTTCTCCCTCTCCCACTCCCCCTGCTTGTGTGTGTTCTCTCTCTCTCTCTCTCTGACAAATAAATAAAATCTTAAAAAAAAAAAACAAGAAACTTCACACTTCTCTGATTACAACCAAAATAAGAAACCATGCATGTAGGCAGTTTTTTCCAGGTTTTTTTAAAGTTAACATAGGGTTTATGGCACATGACTATAAATATTGTGTATGCATAATATGTGACAAAGTTTACAACGGTGAAATATTTAGGATATAATCAAATGTTCCTCATCCTCTTTGGAGTATATAATTTAGGGGAAGGATGTGTCTAATAGCACAGTGAAAACACTAGTAATGAGTAAAGGCAATTATGTATGTTTTGAACAAAGCACACCAAACAGTAGAATTCTAACTTGTGCTCCAACAGAGGAAAAAAGAGGCACTGTGTGTTAGAGTCTTCATGAAGGGATAGGACTTAGGATATAGGAAATGGACATAAATATAGCATGGTCTAAGAGGAAGGGATGAGAGTCAGGAAGTTGTTAGAAATAAAGTTTAGAAATAGTGTAGTTTCATTATTTTCAAGATTAGGATACAGAGGCTCGGAAAAGTGCAGTGACACAGCAGATGAGTAGAGGAGTTCAGACTAGAACCATGGTGTTTTGACTCGTGTTGCCAAGCTCAGCCAGGGAGAAAGTTTGGGTTTGGAAGAGGAAAATGTTGGGCATAAGGAAGACCCTTATGACTAGGAGACCATTATTGGGATCCATACTACAAAGACCTAGACTTGAAGGCTATGGTGCCTGGGTAGCTGGGACGTAAAACCAGTTTTCTTCCCCAGAATTGTTTGGTCACTGCTTTTTACCCTGGGGTGGTATTTGGCATATGGAAACACAGTGGAGAAACTATTTTCCTAACTTTTCTAGGTTTTCTACTAGAGGTTAGACTGGATCTGTGATAATCTTCCTACTCTGTAATTCTGTGAACTGCATAGAGTTTTGTTTTTTTTTTTGTACACTATGTGGAGTTCTAAAAATTATAGTCCATCAGACCGTAAGGTATAAATAGACTTTCAGAAAAGGGCACATGAGAAACATAAAATATTTACTTATGTAACTAACTTATCCTCCAGCTTCCCCTTCCTGTTTATTGGAACAGTTTATTCAAAGAAAGTTAATATTTTTAGTTCTATTGAATTCCTATTGTATTCTCAGTATAGAATAAATTAGAGCAAAGGAAGAAAACCCTGGGTTTTTTTTTTTTTTTTTTTTACCTCTATAAGTAGTGTATTAGTCAGGGTTTTCCATATAGACAGAGCCAATAGAAGTTTTTTTTATATATATGTGTATAAAGGGAGAGAGCTTGCCAGAGAGAGAGAGATACTTATGTTATATATTTATAATAACATAAATATAAATAGATTTATTATAAAAAGTTGACTCATGCAATTGTGGAGGCTGAGAAGTCCTAAGATCTCCAATTGGCAAACCAGAGTGTAGTTTTAGTCCAAAGTCCAAAGGCCTAAAAGTAGGAGAGCCAGTGGTGTTAAGTTTTAGTCTGAGTCACAGAGCCAGAGAAGACTGATGTTCCAACTAAAAGGCAGAGAGTGAATATTCTTTTAATTAGACCTTTTGTTCTATTCAGGCCTTGAACTGATTGAGACTCACACACATTGGGGAGGGCAATCTGTGGTACTCACTGTAGAAATTCACATGTTAATCACCTGTAGAAACACCCAGAATAATATTAACCAGTTATTTGGGCATTCTGTGGTCCATTTCAGGTGTTACATTTAACCACAGTAATGAAGCCTGGTTGACAGCTCATCTCTGTATTCAGACTTGTTTGTGCCATACATTGTGCTGTATGAGGAAGCAGCAGAGGCTCTGTCCTGAAGGAGTTCACTACCTAGAAGGGGAAATGGGGACCAGTGGAGCAATGCCAGCTACAGAAGAAGGAGGGTTTGGGGAAACTGCAAATAACTTATGAGAATATGTAGTGGATTAGAGCCAACTGGTAAAGTAGCTTGAAAAGGAATTTGGACTAGCTTGTATAGTCAGTGGAAGTTCATGTGGCAGTTTTAAAGTGTGTAAGTACGAAGAACAGGTTTATATGTCAGGAGAGTCCACTTGAGTGCATTGTGGAGGATGATAGGGAGGGGTGGAAAGGCTCACACTGAGTGGTCTTAGACCATTGAAACCACCTGGGATGCTTGTTAAAAATGCATTTTTCCCTTCCCCAGTCCAGACCCATTATATCAGAATCTTTGGGGCTATGGCAGTAGAACCTGCCTTGTAAACAGGAACCCTAGATGATTCACATGCCCTTTAAAAATTGAGAATGTACTGCCTGGGAAATGGAGAAGCCCTTCAGGTAGCTGTTCTACTAGTGCTGATAGGAGTTTGAGATAGATTGTGGAGGAAGAATTGGCAGGAAATGATGACAGGTGGGTGTGGCTAGAGAGTTACAAGTATTTATAGTTTGGGGGACATGACATACATAAATTTTTAAGATACTGGTGCTTACACCTAACCTATGTCTATTTTTATGCTTTAATATGTCTTCATAACTGTTTTCTCACAGGCTTTTAAAAATTAAATGTAACATTTTATGTGGGGAAAAATGGAGGTGGGTTTTTATCTTAAGATGAACCTTTTTTTTTTTTTGTAGTAGAAAAGTTTATCTTCCAAGATAAATGGGTAGTTAACAGTTGACTGTTACTGATCTTGATACTGGTATTTCTTCAGAACGGTATATAAAATGAATCCATTTAGAAGAAAGAAGAGTTCTATTTTCGGAGTTTAAGAATCTGGATTTTTTTTTTCTTTTTTTAAATTGAAGTATAATTGACATGTAACATTATATTAGTTTTAGGTGTACAACATAATGATTCAGTATTTGTGTTTATTGTGAAATGATCAAAACAGTAAGTCTAGTTAACATCCATCACCGTACGTAGTTAATTTTTTTTTTCTTGTAATGAGGATTTTTAAGGTTAATTCTCTAAGCACCTTTTAAATATGCAATAGAGTGTTATTAACTATAGTTACTGTGCTATATGTTATATCTCCATGACTTATTTTATACCTGGAAGTTTGCATCATTTGACCCCTTTTACCCATTTTGTCCACCCCCCACCACTCTCCCAACTCTGGCAACCACTATTCTCTTCTCTCTTTGAATTTTATCTTTAGTTGGAGGTAGAGTTCCACATGTGTATTTTTACTTTTGTTGCCTTTGCTTTGGAGTCAGATCAAAAAAATCATCACCCGAAGACTGATGTCGGGAGCTTACCACTTAAGTTTTCTTCTAGGAGTTTGATGGTTTCAGGTCTTACATTCAAGTGTTTAATCCATTTGGAGTTAATTTTTGTGTAAGGTGTAAGATAGTGGTCCAGTTTCATTCTTTTGCATTGATTTCTTTATATGTTTGTATTTTGGTTAGTACAGTAATTCACTAAACCAGGAAAATAGATTAGTGAGGCTTGAGATTTGCCTTCTACTTGTCTTTGGTTAGAGTGGTTTTCCTTTCTTCCCTAAAGTAATATTTTGTTTTTAGACAAATTGGGAAATGAAATTGACAAACCCCTTGCCAAAGTTTGGGAAGTACAAAGAAAGGATTCAGTCAGCAGTTTCATGTATAAGTGGCTAGAATTTCTTAAACGTGCTCCTGTAGAAAGCAGTCATGGTTAGCAGAATAAGATTGCCATGATGCCTGTCGAGTCGCTGGGGCTGGGGTCAGCTTTCATTGACGCAGATGGGGACATGGACGCATATAGAGGCATGGAAAAGGAGGGTACTGGACACATTCAGGGTACTTCTGGAAGGAGGATGGTTACATAATCAACCAAAGTGTCCACTGCAGAGACAATTGAATAATGCTGTCAGTTCTAGTTTTATTGTGACATTCCGAAGTGAGTTTTAGATTAAATGAAAGGTTTTATTGCATGTACCTTTTAAATTTGAAATAATTTAAAGGGTTTCATGTTGTATGCTAATGCTATTGGTCGTGTTTCATTGGTTAGAGTTTCTTGTTGGGAAAGATTCTGATTTTTAAGTGGCTAAAGTGCCTGGATCTATTTAGTGAATGGGTGTAGCACGTGAGAGGGTCTGGCTGCCTCGGTTCACATATTAATTGTCACTAATTTAGACTATTTTATTATTATTTTTATTACATTCATTGCATACATATTTTAGCTTATTAGAAATCTATTAATTCCCACCATGCCTTTTATGTAAAACATGATTCCCTGTCTTTAATGTTTGTCAAAAAAAATAAGATTTGACTTTTAATTGGAAACCTACCTGCAGGAAAGAATTTCATCTTTAGGTTTTTCAAATTCATTTTTTTTTCTTTCAATTAACACCCTCCAGAGACCCAAGTGAATGCAGTTTGCAGAATTGCAGAGGAAAAATATTCTGCCCTGTCAATAATTTTTGGTCTCTGGAAAAAAATTATATGTGTAAATGTATATTTATATGCAGAATATACTCCATTATATATGTGATAAATCATTTAATTTAGGGAAAGGAGAAAGAGAGTTTTTCCTATTCAAATAAGTTAACAGATTTAGGAATGTGGTGAAGGAATTTCATGCAACATAAAACATACTTCCTGGAGATCCAGATTCACTGCAGTTAGAATTCAAATCTGCAGCAGGCATCACATAGCGAGTATGAAGGAACTCCTTATTATTCAGTTCTAAAATAGAAAGTGGGATTTAGATCGTTTTCTAGACATTTCACTTTACTAAATAGCATTTGGGCTGGGATAATAATATAATTTCTCTCTTAGTGCCAGAGTCCCCTGGCCAACTAGTTGTGCTATATCATATTGTATCATGGTGGATGAAAGCATTGCAGCATCAAGAGGTTAAGACCATGCAGTGGGTTAGGAATTAAGCTCTTGCTGTTTCTGATTGAATGCACCAGTATGCACTGACTGGGTCAGAAGTAGTTGTTTCGAAAAGTTGATTTTTTTTAATGCTGGGGAATAGAGGGAAATGGGTATCCCCATACCCCTGCAGGAGTGAGCCTGATCAGGTTTCTGGTGTCAGCACTTGTCTTGAACCTTGAATTAACAGTTATTTACACAGCTGAGTCAGGAGTTACGTTTCCTCTATACTTGCTACAAAACATAGGAGAAACCAAGCGTTCTTTGCCATGGTTTATTGGTTAGGAACCTTTGACTCTGATAAATTCCTGAATTCTGCTATTCTAAAGTAGGAAGCAGTGAGGTTTATTCCATCAACTGGATTCACTAGACAATACTTATTTCTTGTCTCCCTGGAAGAGAGAAACTATTGACTAAATAGGAAACTATATTTCTATTATCTCTGTTAATGGTGAAGAGCAGTGGTGCAGATAATCAAAAGGATTTATAACTGGTTCTACAGGTACCCGTGCTCTCAGGGACAAGTTCCTCATAGCATAGTAATGCCATTTGGAGCACAGAGTAGATTATTGCATAATTAATGTTGTTTTAATGAGGTTATTATTTAAATTATTGCTCCTGTTAAGAAACATGTATAATCTACAGACCTAAGATTGGTGGTAAAAGAAGGGTTAATCTTAAGTGTCTCTAAGTATCATTTTTTTAGAAAAACATAAAGGGTACACCTTGCTTTGTCAGGTAATATATGGTTTAAAAATCACGTATACATAAATTCCTTGTAACTTGCTGCCTTCAATTCTCAAGTAATGTGTTCTAAAATATTTTGGTATGGCCCTTTTTCTAGAAAGTGAGGTACATTTTTGTAATTAAATCTTAAAATTTTAAATCTAACTTATCTAGCTATTCCTCACATTTTGGTACATAGAAGCATTAATATTCTCAGTGATTTTCAGGCTTTGTTTCAGCATGTTACAGATGTTTTTTTATTTACTTAAAAACTTTTTTTTTTTTTTATAGCTGTATGTTAATGTCTCATCTTGAAGAACCAAAAGTTACAGAGGATGAAGAACCACCCACAGAACAGGATAAGAGAAAAAAGATGGTAAGTTAAACAGTGGCTTTTAAAATTTGGGAGAACCATTTATTATTATATTCTTTAGGTCTGAAAATGTCTCT
Source organism: Callorhinus ursinus (assembly GCF_003265705.2). Lineage (NCBI taxonomy): Eukaryota > Metazoa > Chordata > Mammalia > Carnivora > Otariidae > Callorhinus > Callorhinus ursinus. The sequence continues at coordinate 13,895,587 of NW_027397085.1, read as the reverse complement.
TGGTCAATTCATCCATGTATCCATCTCTCTGTCCATCCCCTGTTGTAGAATTAATGTAAGCTGAGCTTTGAAATTTGGAGTGTACTCCTAAAACTGATAAATTGTGTTCCTAGTAATCCTAGTACAGGAAGTAGAGTTAAAATCTTAATCTGAAATAGCTTTTCTTGTCTTAGCAGAGCAAAGGGTTTACTCTTTCACTTACAGAAAACATGTGACCCTCAAAACTCATTTAGGTTGTAATGCTTACTCTTCGGTTTTGAGGAGATTTACTGAAATTGCTTCATTCCCTGTTACTTCATGAATTTTCGCAACGAATTTTTTCTGAGCTAATCATAGGCCTTTACAAAAATTCCTTTAACTGCTAAATTGAAACAAAAAAATCAGAAACCTCTGAAATATCCCGTCTTTAAAATTATTTATAATCTTGAACTTTTAAGTATTTACTTTGACACATGAATGTAAAATAGCCATATAAGTCACCTTTTTCCCATTTCCTCATGGAATCTGTTCTGGTCTTCTGGCCTCATCGTTACTAATTGCATTGTGCCTTCTTTCCTCATTCGCACTTGAGAACAACGGTAATATCCCTCAAAAGTAAATAAATCAGTATATAAGCTGGTAATGGGATACACTGAACGCCTCGTAATTACTGGTGATCCTTATTTCAGTCTGCTCACAACATTCCCTCCTTGAATTATGCCACATGAACCCACAGGGGGCTTCACTTGCCCTCAGGGTGGAGCTGATACTGCGCTGCTCAGACAGCCTTCTTTTATTTTTTTTCTAAATTTTTTAAATTAAAAAAATTTTTTTAACTTCTGTTTTTTTTTTTAATGTTCAGTTAGCCAACATATAGTACATTAGTTTTTTTGTTTGTTTGTTTGTTTTTAGAGAATGCATTCTTTTATTTCAAAGGGGGAAAGGCAAACAACCTACAGATCATGGTAGACCTGAAAGAACAGGATGAATTTTAACATTTCCATCACTTATTTTTTTTTGGAAGCCCAACATAGCTACATCATTAGTTTTTGATGTAGTGTTCAGTGATTCATTAGTTTCGTATAACAGCCTTCTTTTAAACCGTGTTAGAGTGGAATCCGTTTTACTTGGCGTTTTCGCTGGAGTGATGAAAGCCTTTCAGTATAGCCTAACAGTTTGTCTTCTCCTTCCTCGTCTCCACTTTTGAAGGCATTTAATATATAATTGGTGTTACGGAAAATATAACATCTTCCTTCATAAGATTCTAAACTTGTAGATGAGTAATAGGTATTCTGCTTCTCTTCATTCCTCAGCTTTTGTACGCACTTTATGCACATCATTTAGTCAGCTAGATTGACCCTTAGCAAATTCATCTACTCAAATTTATTTTTCATCCTATAGAGAATCCTCAGTAACATCGTATAGTACTAATTTTAATCCTAACTGGATTTTGAAGGTAAGTGAAATATTACCTTAAGGAACAGTGTAAGAGCATAGTTTCAGAAGTAACACTTAAAGTTTCTTGTTTCAGTTTTGTGATTTTAAGTATTGTTTGAGAGCTGGCTGTTTTATCGTTATTGTTCTAATCATGGGCAGTATTATTTTACAGAACAACCGTTATTTTTTCCAGGGGTTGATTTTTTTTTTTTTTAGATTTTATTTATTTATTTGACAGAGAGAGAGAGAGAGAAAGAGACAGCAAGAGAGAGAACACAAGTAGGGGGAGTGGGAGAGGGAGAAGCAGGCTTCCCACTGAGCAGGGAGCCCGATGCGGGGCTGGATCCCAAGACCCTGGGATCATGACCTGAGCCGAAGGCAGACACTTAATGACTGAGCCACCCAAGCGCGGGTTGATTTTATTTGAAATTAGTCGTCACAATAGCATTTTGATGTAGATCTATATTGTCATCTCTACTAAGATTTCCAGTGCCTTAGACTTAGAGCATTAGTCTAATGCCGATGATACCTCAGCATTTATGGTTAATACCGGATTATTTATCTTAGCCTTGAATAGGTCTAATTTTGAATACCATGATAATTTTTCTGTAACTTTTTAGTAACAATATTAGTTTCACTGTATCTTCAGGCTTACCAGTATAAATAATGTATTTTTTTCAGTAATTATATCATCATTCTTATACTGTATGTCTTTAACATTAGAAATTTTTTGAGAACTATCTAGGTGTGTCCTGGTTGTAATTTCAAAGGGAAAAATGTTTGCTGGTAGATGATTATTAACTATTATTTAAAAGAAAAACCAATCTAGTGTCAAAGGGTTTTTCATTTTAAAGTGAAAATGTTTACTTAAAAGGAAGAAAAAGTGTAACTGCTTGGTTCCACAATTAAATAACTAAAAGTTTGATTTACTTAACTGCCATTGTTGTCTTCAAGTTGTCCCTAAAATGTGGTGTCTGCATTTCAGTAGCTGCTTTGCAGAGGATAGCAGCGTGATTGTAATTCAGAAAAGTGGATGATTAACATTACATCGAATGTGCCAGGTGATGTTGCATGTATTTATGAGCATTCTCATAGTTCGTTTTAAGTAAGGGTGGCATTTCCATTCAGGAAAGCTATTCACCAGTCCAGACTTCTGATCTTGCCCTTTTTCATCCATCTCCTGTCTAAACTACCTGTTTGGGCGGAACTAATGGAAGGTCCAGTGCAGCTCAAGCATTTCATTTCATTCCTAAGATCTCTCGCTATCCACTATGCTCCAGGAGTAGAACGATAATTTTGTGATATCTTCCATACAGAATTAAACTAATACATTAACATTTTAAGTTGCTTATAATTTCTGTCTTGTGATGTGTGACTTACGAGGCATTTATAAGTTGTACTTTTCCAAATTAAAGTTTTTGAGCATATTAATGCTTTCTGGCAACTTGATGGTACTGGTTAAGAAAGCATTATTAATGAAACATTTGATATAGTAAGGAAAGCTATGTTAATGCGGTATTTCTGATCATACTTCCATGTTAAATATTTCTCAGTTTAAGCCCCAGAAATATTTTGGTGATCTGCTTCTATCCATCATAATCTAATTTCATATATACTTACTAGATGCTTTAGTTGATAATGTCAATATAGATAAGCTTGAATATTATTAAAACTACACTAACTTTGGGGCACTTGGGTGACTCAGTCATTTAAGCATTAGACTTGGTTTTTCGCTCAGGTTGTGATTTGGGGGTCATGGGATCAAGCCCCATTTTGGGCTCCATACTTGACATGGAGTCTTCTTGAGATTCTTTCTCCCTCTCCCTCTGTTCCCCCTTTCCCACTTGTGAGCGCACGCTGTCTCTAAAATAAATAAATAAATCTTTAAAAACAAAACTATACTAACTTCTCATTTTCCTGTGCTCGTAGAGCATTAGCAAAAATAATGGTCCATCCAGATATCATCATTTTACATTACTTTGAAGTAATAATAGTAATGCCTTGTCTATATAATATTATCCTTTTTTTAAAGAATTTTTTTAGAGTGTCATCTTACTTACCCTGTAACAGTTTCATGGCCAGATATTGATGAGGAAACCAAGTCACAGACAAGTTGCCTCTTACTCAAGAGTTACAGATTCTGGGAAAGACCGAAATTAGAACTGAGCTTTCTTGACTCCTAGCCTGATGCATTCTTTATGATTTTAATTTCTAAAATTGCTGTAGCTTTTCTAAAATGTTTTGAGAAATCCCACATCCCATTTTGCTGAAACTGCACAATGTATGGGAACTACATGTTTGAGGGGAAAATATACCAGCTTAAAATACAGCTCAGCTACAAGTCACGGGAATTGGAATTAGATCTGTAGATTAAGTATAGTTTGTCATGTCCTCGTGATAAGCATGGCTAGCAAAGAGGTAGTTTATTAATTTGTACATTTGCTTTACTTTTATAGTTAAATGTAGTTTGCAGTTCGTTTGCAGTCTGAATAAACTATAAGCAAGACCTAGAGAAATGACCTTGAGGAATACCTGTTGAGAGAGATCAATTTCAGGAAGAACATTAATAATAATTCACAGAGATGGTAATTATTTTGTGAGTAACATTGAGTATATACTATATTTAAGTATTATTTTAAGTTTTTTGTGTACTTATTGAATGCTCACTGCATGATACACTGTTCTTGAAATTGAGGATATGGCAGTGAATGGAGCTTACAGTCCGAAGAAATGATTTATGTATAGTAACAATGTTAAGTTTATGAAGATTTAGATTAAGTAATAAATATCACAGTAGTTTTCTAAATTCATAGCATGTTCATGAAACTTGGCAGTTTTGTATATAGTGTTGCTAGAAATATATTTTTACTGTGTTTTAATAAATCAGTTAAAGAATGTAGCCTTCACTTCACTGACAACTGTTTTCTATCTCTCTCTTTTTTTTTGTTTTTGTTTTATAGATCTTTGCAAGCCTTCTATTTGATTAGTTTTTCAAGACCAGTATCATTTTGGGAACTGTTTTAACAGTTTTCAAGATCATTTGTACTTGCAATTAATTTGATTTTCATCTTTTATGTACACATATAGGAATATATCTTAATGTATTTTAGAAGAAAAATTTAGAGCTATCTTATATCTAGCTTAAGAATATGAACTATTATTTTTCCATTATCTCTCTCAAGAGGTAGATTAGAATTGAAAACATTTATGTGATATTTTTACAAACCAATGGAAATATCATTTTAACACGTACTTTACTTTTAAGGGGCTGTTTGCTGAGTGAGCTGTGCAGGTGAATTTCTACTGGTTTGTAATCAGGTCTTAAGCTTTTGATAGGCTCAAATATTTATAGCAAGAGTTTTAAATTTTAACTTGTACTGTATATAGGTCAAACAGAATCTACAGCCTAACTGAGCCAAATTTTGGGTGGAACCAAGTATTTATAGGTTGAATGACATGAGCAAACCCGGCATCCCAGTCTTCTGCTTTGGCTGTAGCACATCTAAGCAGATTAATTGTCTTTTAGGTTGGGTTGCATTTTATTTGATAAATACATAACCAGATCCTAAGTTTCATGGCAAATACAGTAGATCCTGAGCATGGCTTGCATATTGCCTTCTAGTGAGTGTTGTCTCTTGTGCTCCTGTCGCCAAATACAGAACTGGATCAGAGAGGGACAAGACTAGGGCAGTGTGGGAATGGAATTGTCTGAAAATCAGAGCCTATAGGTAGCTAACGGTTTTTTCCCCTTTTTGAGAGTAGGTAGACTGTATCAGCCTTCACCTCTGCCTCCCTCCCGTTTCCTCCTCCCCAGCTCCTTCTGTCATCAACTCTTCCTGAGAACTTTTATTTGCCTAACCATTAAGTCCATCAGCTTTCCTTAGAGTTTTACTTAGTAGAATTTAGAATACATTGTCAGAGGGAAAGTTAACTTGTTATCACTTGAAAATACTCTATAATGTTGTTTTAAAAGTGTTCAGTCAAAATGTAATGTTAGCCGGGCACCCTTTGATAGTGGTTGGGTTGGGAAGTTGTAAACTCTCCTAGCATGATTTTGATCACTGAGAACCAGTTGGGTGATTGTTTCACCTGCCCTCATTTGCCTCTAAAAAAAGCTCAACAGAGCTAATAGAAAGAATCCTATTTGGCTGTCACTAATAAGGTACTGTGTTTTTCTTAGTTAACTAACAGTAATCTTGAAATTCACACACAAAAGGCATTTTTATTTTTCAGATAATATGAGATTAATCCATCATCTTACTGGTAGTTTCTGAACTGCCTTTTGAGAATCCTTGCCCTATTGCATTCAGTAATCAAGGTAAATATCTAATTGTTGAAAGTACTCTTTTTTTTATTCAGCTTGCATGCACTGTCATACTAGTTATGACTTTAGAGAGCTTTCTTGTGCTTTTTCTCACTGTGCCCAGTTCCATCACATTTTTCCCCTCTACTTTCTTGCTACATCGTGAGTTCATCTTAATTTAGAACTGATCCTCATCCGCATCCTGAACTCTGACCTCTGACCTCTCTGTCACAACGTCGTCTGCTTCCTTACTAACCATTCCATGTGTCCTGGAAATTCTGCTTTGTACCTTTATCTGGAGTCCTATAATTATTTTTTTCATAGTCTTTATACAGACTTATTTTCACAGATTTTCCCATCCTTTAACCTAGATTTTCTTGTTTTTCTGCTGCTCTTATCTTTGGCCAAGACATGGCTTTTGTCACCCCATGTTAGATCTACTAAATTTGTGGACCTGGAAATCAGGCTTACATATTTCTTAAAAAAGCTTCACATGTTATTTTGGTGTCCAACTAAGGTTACGAACCACTGCGATAGGAATTAAACTCCCTGACGGTCTTTTATCGACTTCTTTACCATGACCCCCCCCCCCATCCTTTTGGGCCCTGGCCTCCTTTTCCCTGCTCCGTTTCCTAAACCAGATGACTTGTCTGCATACATATTGTACGTTTTTTCGCCTCTGTTCCAGCACTCTCTGATGAGCCCTTACCTGTAGAGGAGCCCCTTCATCCTCCTCGTCACTCAGCTTACTCATTTACTGTTTTCCTCACGAGGCGCCCTCTCTGCTCACTGGCCACCCCTCCCACCCATGCCTAGTTACAGAAATAAGCCTTGCCTTTCCTGGACTTACGTAGCATCTTCTCTGTACATCTCAACTGCCCATACCACCCTTACGTAACCTAGCAATTCAAATCTGCGATCTCCTTGAAATTAGGAACCATGTCTCACTTATCTTTGTATATGTATGTGTGTATATCTTTGTATATTTCCATAAAACTTTGTTGAATAAACATTTCTTTTATTACATATTAATATTTCTTTAACCATGGCATTCTCTTTAATTTGTAATACTTAAGGCACCTTAAGAAAATCAGTTAGCAAATAGTATATACAAGCAAACAACTGAACTTTTTTTTTCTGTTTTACCTTTCAGTTGAAAAGATTCAATCTAAAATATACCCCTGTTTTCTTTGGGTCCTTGGATAGCTATATTCATACTGATGAGTGTAGTGTCATTGGATCTATTTCCCTCTGCCTTAAAATTACAGAGTTCTCTCCTCTTTTCATTCTCAAAACAAATTTAGGTCCATACTACCTCTTTCCTTATCTTGCATCTTATTAGCACCAGTGGAAAAGTAGTAATAGCACTACACAGACACAGTTTTCCTAATTGACTTTGTAGCTAATTAGTCCTGGCAGGAACTGTGTATACTGTGTCTTGTGGTCCATCATATTGGTGGTCTTTATATAAAATAAAAAAAACACTCCAGAAAACTATTAACCATTAACCTGATTATTCAGTGACGTTGCTCAGGCGGATTTTAGTCTTCAAGCTTTTTATTGCTTTGACAGTGCACCCTAGGGGACATCTTTCTTGTAAAAATTTATTTTGTAACCTCTAAGCAATATTTTGAGGGAATGGCAGTATTTAGTATTATTTGGTGTAATTAGTGTTAGTAAGTATACCAAAAATTATTTGATACATAGAAACTAGAGATTTTAAAGACACTGTAATTTATATCATGCCTGTTCTTAGAAAAAAATGTTTCAGTGTATATGAGTATCAATGCCTAAAAATAAAGTTCTGCTAATAACAATGTATAAAATAAAGACTTGGGAAAATGTCAAGTGTGCATTTCGGTTTGGGAGCATCCAGGGACCCTAGTTTCAGAACCATTAATTCAGAAGCTGGAGGAGGAAGTAAATTTTAGGATCGTTATTGTATTTATTTAGGCAGAAATTCATAACCTAACATCCAGCCTGTGGATTGACTTCTGGGGGAGTTTTGGAAACACCAATGAGATTGTATGCAGATTTGGGTGAGAATGTACATTTTGGGAAAGAAGGAGGTTATATATTCCTTTTATAAGATTTCTTTAGGGACTAATAAAAGATTAATTGAAAAGAATCTCTTGACTCTTCTAATACTCTCTCCTTTAGGATTTAGATGTAGATCTTTTGATTTTTTTTCACACACAGGTGTGTACTGTCTCCCCATCCTGACTAATTTTCCTCCACTTGGCTTTACTTGGCCCAGAGGCTTTATGTGTCTTGAGTAGTGAGCAACTACGGAAGCAGTTTGTGCCAGACTGTTTTTAAGTAGCCAGTTGGTTATACATACTGTTTCCATGCCACCAGCCAAATGAAATGTTGGCTGCCGAGAGAAATAGTAAAATTGGGCCCCGGGGCCCAGGGAGACCATGAGCTTGTGCCCAAAGGTAAGAGAACCTTGGGGTTATTCTTGTTGCCTTCCCCACCCCCAGTTCATTTGAGAATTATTCATGAATATCACTCATGGTTTCCATAGCAAGAGTATGTGTTTTTAACAAACCAGTGTTTCCAAAGATTCCTTTCCAGTTTCCTCTCAGGGCCCTAGAAGTAAGAGGCTGAACTCTCAGGTTAATTCACATTTTATCTAGTTTCTTGAACCATTAAACAAAGTACCCATTCAGCAAGCACTCATTGAGTTATGTGTCAGGAGCGATGCTGTTGTGAACTGAATGTGTGGGGGAATGACAGAGAGCTGGAGATGAGGTGTGAAGGGGAGATTAAGGAGAGAAGCCTTTCCCCACATCATGGATGCTTTAGACAATACATGTAATTTCCTTTGCTTTTTGAGATTGTAAATTTGTTAAATTGGAGTTGTTTCTTGCAAAAAGGGAGATAATAGGCTTTGAAATTATCCTTCAAATAGTGAAATAAGTGATGAAACATTTTTTAAGATACTAGAAATCAGAATATGAAAAATAATGATCTCTGAGAAACAGAAAACAAACCCAATGAGGCCTCCCATTGTCACAGTTTACTGCCTGGAGAGAGTTTCCAGGGAGTGGCACAGGGAGCCAAGTGGTCTCTTTGATTTGAGGAGATGGAGCTGGAAGTCTGAGGATGCCAAAGAGGCTCAGCTTACCAGAGAATAGGGAGCAGCCCCCTTAGAACTTGCCAGATGTCTGGAGGGTCCCTTGTGAGTCTTCATCTGAGTACTGATCAGCACACACAAGTGTGGAAGTTACCCATGGCCAGGGAAAGAACCTCCAGGAAGGATCCTCCAGGAAGGATCTTAGGGGAGCAATACTCTTGAGCTGACAGACCCAGGAATAGATCTGTTGTCAGAGTGGAAACCTCAGAAATGATAGGGTATTAGGTAGAGGATTCAGAAGTCTATGTCAGTGGTGGTACGAAATTATCCTCATATTAGGTATTGCTCTGATCCTGCCAAACAAAGATAAAAGCAAAATCTGAAAAGATCGAACTGTTTCTAAGCAATGTAACCATGTCCTAGAACAAAAGTCAAGACTATAGTCATATAAAAATTTCCAGTACCTAACAGGGCAAAATTTATAATGCCTGGCATCCATTAAAAACCTACAGGCATATGAAGAAGCTGGAAAATATCCATAGTGTGTGTGTGGGGGGAATCAATCAATTTTAACTACCCAAGAATAGAAACATATGCAGGAAATGGTAGAAAAGAGCATTAAAACAGTTTTTATAACTGTGTTCCCTCTGTTAAGAAGCTAGAGGAAAGATTGAGCATGTTAAATAGAGATGTTGAAGATACTTTAGGAAGACTGAAATGAACCTGTAGGAATTAAAATCTATAATATCTGGTGGGGTTAATGTAGATTAAGTATTGGGGAACAAAAGATTAGTGAATTTTGAAGACCTAGAAGTAAAAACTCTAAAGTGAAACAGAAAAAAAGACAGGTGGAGGGGTAAGCCATGTAGGACATCGTCAAGCGGCCTAATGTACAAGTAGTTCAAGTCCCCACAGGACAAAAACAGAGAACAAAAGAAATATTTGAAGAAATAATGGCCAGATTTTTTCCAAATTTAATGTCAACTATGAGCTCACAGGTCTAAGAAGCTCAGAGAATCCCACACACAAGATTCAAGACTGTCCCAAGCCACATCATAATCAACTTGCCACTTAAATCCAGTGTTGAAGAGAACATCTTCAAAGTAGTCAGGGGGAAAAAAATGAATGCATTACATCGAGAGGAAAAGAGAGAAGAATGATAACAAACTTGTCATCAGAAACAATGCAGGCAGTCTGACAGAGCAGCATCTTATATACTGAAAGAAAAAAACAAAACCTGTTTTTTAAAATTGTTTCATTACTGAATTAATGTTTTAGAATAAATTTTTACTCTCGAAAATAATTTTTTTTTTTTATTTACTCCCTACTTAACTTGTAAAGTTGACAAATTTTATTTTGGTGATAATGGAAGATAGCATTCTATTTTCTGGGTTTTTTTACTCAACAACAGTGCAGAATGTTTACAGAGTATTTGCATAATCCGTAACAGTATTGTAGATGACCACAGAAAACCTATTATATTGTCAAATTTATCTGATAATAGTACTGGATATGTTTCATGCTACTGCTTGAATGAAGCCACAGAAGAGTAGGCATGAGTGCTTTATAATCATCAGGGTAGAAGTATGCACACTTGTTACTTTATGGCTTGCCATCTGATTCTTTTTTCCCTTTAAAATTGCTGAGATGATTTCTTTCTCTTTTTTTTAAGATTTATTTATTTGGGAGGGGGGAGAGCACATGAGCCAGGGGAAGCCTTCGCAGAGGGCAAGGGAGAGAGAGAATCTCAAGCGGACTCCATGCTGAGTGCGGCACCTGATGTGGGCTCGATCCCAGGACCCTGAGATCATGATGTGAGCCGAAATCCCGAATTGCCTGCTTAACTAACAGGCGCCCCTCATTTTTTTTCTTTAGCCTTTGATACATAGTGATCTTTAAAGTCTGTAGATAGATAATAGGGAAAAGCCAGCCTACTCAAGAACTTGTCTGCCAAGAAAGTCAAGTAGATCCAAATTGTTCATTTTGACTGGTTTTGTTGGTATCTCGTGAAGCCATTACCAAGAGGTAAAATTTGTCTTTGTTCCTCTGCCTCATAGAAGTCTTTAACTTAATTCTTAAACTTTAATATTAAATAACAGTTTGCAAAATTCTTACAAATTATTGCTTCTCATTTTGCAAAGAAAGCAGTTGTACTGTTAAAAATGCACACATTTTTATCAATGTGTGACTTATTTGCTGTCCCTTGTATGTTGTCTAGTTAGCTGAAGATGTAATTTATTAAAATTGTGTGCAAATTCTCACACTTCTCCATTCTCTTAAAACAGTTCTGTTTACTCTTAGTCAAGTGGCAAATAATCCTGCCTGCTGCAGTTACACACCTGCTACTCTTGACATCAACACAATGGCAAGAGTAACATCTTCAAAATACATGATTTGTGTTTTGTATTTATTCAACATACATTTTTGTATGCTTACCATGTGCAAAGCATTGATTATTATAATTAGTATTTCCTTCACTAGTGATTATGTATACCCATAGGACCTATCTTCTGATTTATGTCCATCAGGCATGTATACATATTCTTTAAAAACATTTAATACCATTAGGTTATGACAAAGCCAGTTTCTGGCATCCGTTTGAGGATTTACTTGTTTTTATGTATGCTTTGCTCTGAGTCTACGTTCCCTAAGTTCAACCACCTGACTGTTAATACTGTTGATAATGATCCCATTTCCAGATGATACTGAAATGTAAAAAGGAGTGTCCTAAGACACATAACTTTACCTTAGGCTGGCTGTATAAAAAAACAGTAAATATTTCAAAGTTGCGGATTGAACATAGCTTTCCTTATAAGTGAGACCCTCAAAATCAATGTTAAACTTACCCAAATCTTAGAAATACATTGTTTTAATGGTAATTTAGCTCTTACAAACTGCAGACTTTGCGAGTGACCTTAAGACAGTCCAAGAGGATGGGAAACAATGAATTGAAATACTCCAACTGAGATGTAATAAAGATACAAATTGATAACCAAGCATCCTCCTGAGAAAGCAGTTCCTCCTGTGATCAAGCTAAAATGTTAATCAAAAAATAGTTAAGATCTTTCACAGTAGGCCCCATAATTGTAATCAAAAGATACTAGAAAAGAAAATTCTATTGAAAATGCCCTTGAAACTAAATAAAGTGATGGTTCCTGAGTTTCAGTTTTTAGTTGAGACTTCAGATTAATTGCTTGGTGACCTCAGTATTGTTCTTGAGTTTTAGAAAGCAGGCAACCTCATTACTTCTTGAATTGAATTTTATTTACCTGAATTGTTACTAAGAACCTTAATCAGGAAGAGTTAAGTAACTTTGCCACTGTTCATTTGGAAACTTTGGCACTGGGCTGTTGAATTAATGTTAAATAAGGTCTTCGTCTTTATATGTGAAGAATATGGCCTCATTTGGGAGAATGTATTTTCAGTAACTGAGGTAACATTCCAGTGAACATCAGACTGTTTTTTCTTTTATTCTTCCTTTTCCCTTCTGCTTCTTTTATAAGGAGCCTATCTTTTGAGGGAGGTGAAATTAAGAAGCCTTTTCAAAGATTGTTCTTTGTAGCAAGTTCCTATTTTGAAGACTTTTTTTAAATTATAAAAGTAACCTATATTCTTTTAAAACCCACAAAATTAGTTATGATAGGAAATACCCTTTCTTCCCCAAGGTAGCCTTTAGTAACATGATATTTCTTTCCAAAGATTTCATTTACATTATATAAATACCTGTAGTTCATAAGTAAGAAATACTATACCTTGTATTATGCTGATTGATTATATTTAAATATAGTAGATATATAAGCATACTTTCATGTGCATATATTTAGATTTGCATCATTTTTTTTAAAGATTTTATTTATTCATTTGAGAGCGCGAGAATGAGAGAGAGAGCACATGAGAGGGGGAGGGTCAGAGGGAGAAGCAGACTCCCTGCTGAGCAGGGAGTCCGATGCGGGACTTGATGCCGGGACTCGATGCCGGGACTCCAGGATCATGACCTGAGCCGAAGGCAGTCGCTTAACCAGCTGAGCCACGCAGGCGCCCCTACATCATTTCTTTTAATAGCTGCATTTGATGACATTCCATTGAATGGATCTCCATCACATGCATATCTTGAGCAGCACTTTGTATAGTTCACAAACAACAGGGGGTTCCTGAAACTCTTTCAAGAGTGTTATTATTGTATAACTGATACTATGAATCAGTATTATGATTTTTGATATTATTTACCATACTAAGACATTATTTTTTCTTTTCATTGTGTGGACTTTTGCACTGATGGTGCAAAAACAATCTTTGATATCGAAAGGCGTGTATAACTGTTGTGTTACTTGAGCATCCTTAAAGGCAATGGCAGCAAACACTGTTAGTGGTTGTCATATTTTGTACTACCATATACTCAATAGGGGTTTTTTTTGTTGTTTTTTAAAGCCAGTTTCATTTAGGAATGTCCTTGATGAAGTAATACAGATTATCAATTTTATTAAATGGCCACTCTGTGTCACAATGGGGATATTCTCTGTGACAGTGGTCGTCTTGAGGAAAAGTACTTTTGCAATAGAGTTGGAAGCTGAATTAACTTTTTCCTGTAACACCATTTGAACATGGAAGAATGGCTGACAGATAAACATTCAGATGGGTACTTGACATACATTTTCTCAAAAGCAGGCCTCTCACTTTAAGGAAAACAGCTAACAATTGAAATCTATGTGTCCACTGGTGGTGGTATGTGAGTTATTCCATATCCTGGAGAGTATGATAGTTACAAAGTAGTAACTTGTTGTTCTGTGTACTTTCTCTAATTATGAGCAAGGCTGAGCATTTATATTCCTTTGTTTGATGAATGACTTATTCTTACAACCCCCCCCCACAGTTTTTCTATTAGAAATTTTATTTGGTTGTTTTCTTTTGCTTTAAAATAGGAGTTCTCTGATACATTGTATTTTCCAAGAATGGCCATACAGCTCCCATTTCACATGCTGTTCTTACAGTGTGACTTTGACACTCTTTTTCATTCAGAGGTTGGGTCTCTATTTCCTTTCTTTGAAGTGGCTCAATCTTGATGGTGTTTTATGACTTCCGAGTCAAATCATAAGATAGAGCTTACACCTTGTTCCCTAGGTATACTTGTTCTGGGAATCCAGGTACCAAGTGTCTACAGGGAGAATGTGGGTCTTATCTTCCCCAACTGAGGTCCCAGACAACATCTAGCATTCACTGTAGACACATGAGTGAGTAGAGTGACCCTGCAGATGATTCCCCAAGATGGCATCACTCACTTCTAGCCTTCAGGTCTTCTCAGATGAAGCCCACAGATCATGGAGCAGAGACCATCCATCCTTACTCTACTCCACAGAATTCATTAATATTAAAAAATAGTTGTTATTTTATGCCACCTAGTTAGGAATAGTTCGTTAGGCAGTAATCAAAAACCTGAACAGTCTCTTGATAGATACAGAAATGAGCCCTTATTTCCTCATCCATGTTTCATTCAGTTTGTTTTATGATTTTGTTTTTTAAACCAGGAACAAAATTAAATTGATTAGCTTTTCATTGTAAAGGAAAGTGCATACTTTGTGGAACCATGGGTCATGTCCCAGGGGGTAAATCATGGAGGGATTTTTATTAGCTTTTGAGTGCCAGAGTTAGTCACAGAATGGTTTTGTCAGGGATTGATCAGAATTTGTAAACCATCAGAATCTGTAAAAGACAGTCACTGGTCTTGATTTTAACACAAGGCCTTGCAGCAGTCGCACTGGAGCAGTTCCTCAGTTGTCTTATCTTGGAACACGGATCTAAGCGAGCTGTGTTGAGAGAGTGTGGGGTTTAGGTTACTTGTCTTGCATATCGTAGTTGAGGTTCGTTTTTCTGTTTTGAGTCCTAGTACAGTCTTGCAAGTTGTTGTCTGCTTCATTTCACAGATATGCTCTCACAGCTGTCAGGGCATCTCACCTGCACCCCCATTTCATCAGACTCCTTTTCTGAAGGAAACTGTTAGCTTCTGGGACGCTCTCAGTCCAGATCTGCACTGCTCTTGGAGAGGTTTCTGAGTTTTCTGACCTGGTGGTTTTCCTCTCTTTCGTCATCCCTGGTTTGCTTACTTTTGACTGTTTTCTCACTTTGGTTTCATCTGGCTTTATGGTGTGCACAGAATGGCTGCCCTGCGCTCAAGAACATAATTTCACTTGTTTTTTTAAAATATTTTATTTAAAAAATTTTTTCTTTTTTTTTTTTTTTTTAAAGATTTTATATATCTATTTGACAGAGAGAGAGAGATAGAGCAGGAGCACAAGCAGGGGGAGTGGGAGAGGGAGAAGCAGGCTTCCCTCCGAGCAGAGAGCCCACTGCAGGGCTTGATCCCAGGACCCTGGGATCATGACCTGAGCCGAAGGCAGACGCTTAACGACTGAGCCACCCAGGCACCCCAATTTCTCTTGTTTTTACAGGTCTATTTCATTTAAACCTTTAATCCAAGTGGAAATTTTTTTTGCTGAAGGATTGAAGTAGTGTGTTCGCTTTTTTTAGATACAGCTAAAACTAATCAAAAGTATGTCTTTTTCTACTGTTTGGACGTACCACCTTTATCAGATACAGCACCTGCAGCTTTGCCATGGTGTATTTCGGAACTCCACATTAGAGTCCATTATTGACCTGCCTATTTTAATCACTGTAGCCTAACAGTATATTTTAATACTCATTGATGATGTTTGCGATGTTATTTTACTTGCAAATTTATCATTATATAAAGAATTGTTTAAAAATCTCAACTGAAAATGGGAGTAATGCTGGGTGCCTGGGTGGCTCAGTCGATTTAGCATCTGGCTTCGGCTCAGGTCATGATCCCAGAGTCCTGGGATAGAGCCCTTTGTCGGCTGGGCTCCCTGCTCAGCAGGGAGTCTGCTTGTCCCTCTCCCTCTGCTTGCTGCTCCCCCTGCTTGTGCTGGCTCTCTCTCTCTCTCTCTCTCTCTCTCAAATAAATAAAATCTTAAAAAAAAATAAAATTAAAATAAAATAAAATGGGAGTAATGCTAATTGCAAAACACCAAAAACAGTATTGTTTGAAAGTCAGAGGTATAAGATGTTGGCTATTTTAATGGTAAGAATTGCAGGTTTGTTTTCCTTTTAGGGTATTTTGTAGATCAATCTAGTAATACTCCAGTTTGTTCTTTCAAACAGTGCATTGAAAGTAATTGCTTCTTTAGGGTCTCAGCCTAACTGAGATAAAGACATAGCTTATATCAAAAGCTAAGATGTACTACCATGATTCAGGGTCAGAAAAAGAAATATAAGAAAGAATATGTCCCTTTACATTAATTTAAAACTGCCTAAAATAGTTTTATTCTTCTGTATATAGTGCTATGTTCAAAAATAAAACATTACTTCTGCTGAAAGGGGATTTATTAAACTAAGGCATTTACGTTTTAAATGGTTTGGATGTCATTATATCGTAGCTACTTTAATTCATTTTTATATGAACCCAAGCGAGGTGAAATGATCTGTGACAGACTTTAATAGTGCTTTGCAGAGTTTTATACTTATCTTATATCTCATGTGTGATAATGTATGTGATATCATATTAATAAGTCATCTGATTTTTTGGGAACTGTGCCTTGAAATAAAGCACTTTAAAATAAAACAGGTACAAAAGGGGAAAGGTTTTGTTACAGAAACTATCCAGGTGTTACGACTTTCTTTCAACTTAAACCTGAATTAAATTCTTCCCCTCCACTTTTTTTCTGAGCTGCAAGAAACTACAGTGAAGGAACTAATGAGTTTCTTTCTTGACCCTTTGTAGTGTAGATGACTTTATGTCCTTGTGTGAGTTAAGTGGAGTTACATTGACTTCTAATGCAAACAATAGGTCTGTGTTTAAAAGGGATTCTCAGCTGAGTGTTACTTTGTTCCCCCAGGCCCAGGGCACTTAGAGCATTGTCTAAAGATATTTTTTATTGTCGCAAGGCTGAGAAGTGCTATTGTAATTTAGTGGGTAGGAGCCAAGGATGTTGCTAAACATCCTACAGTACTCAGAGTAAGTAATGATTTATTTTATTTCAATGAATATTGGGTAGTGGGAGGAGTGTCACTTCCGAAACATTTATTTAGTTGTCTACTGTGTGCCAAATAACAGCTGCGTTGTATGGGGCCTGGTGTACCATGTGATAAATGTGGTAGGAAAAATAATCCCTCTCATCCCCCAGAGAAGTCCATGTCCTAATCGCTGGGTCCTCTGAGTATGTTATGTCCCCTGTGGATATGTTTGGTTGCATTGCAGAGTGGAATTAAGGTTGCTCATCAGGTGATTGAGGGTAAGGGGGATTATCTAGGTGAGACAGAAGTGATCGTGAGAGTGCTTAAAAGTGGAAGAGAGAGGTGGCAGAGAGGGTCAAAATGATGCAGTGTCAGAAAGACTCAGCGTGCTGTTGCTTTGAAGACAGAGGAGGACAGCCTCCAGAGGCTTTTGGAAAGGTCAGAAAAAGAGGTTCTCCCCTAGAGCCTTCAGAAAGGAAGACAGCCCTGCTGACACACCTTGACTTTAGCCCAGAGAGTGTGTTCTGGATTCCTAATATAGAATTGTAAAATAATAAATTTGTGGTAGTTAGGGCAGCTATAGAAAGCTAGAAATTTGGATTTTGTTTGGTAGGAATAGGGAGCCATCAGAAAATTGTCATCAAAGCAAAACCACAATGAGGTATCACTCATATCTGTCAGAATGGCTAGAACGAAAAGACAAGAAATAACAAGTGTTGGTGAGCATGTGTGGGGAAAAGAAACCTTTGTGGACTCTTAGTGGGAATGTAAATTGGTGCAATCACTGGAAAAACAGCATGGAGGTTCCTCAGAAAATTAAAACTAGAAATAGCATAGGATCCGTTAGTTCCACTACTGGGTATTTACCCAAAGAAAATGAAAACATTAATTTTGTTCAGAAAGATATATGCACCCCTGTTTTTACTGCAGCATTATTTACAATAAAGAAGATAGGGAAACAACCCAAATGTCCATCAGTAGAAGAATGGATAAAGAAGATGTGGTGTATGTATATACAGTGGAATATTAACTCAGCTGTGAAAAAGAATGAGATCTTTACATTTGCAACAACGTGGATGGACCTAGAGGGTATAATGCTAAGTGAAGTAAGTCAGACTGAGAAAAATGAATACCATATGGTTTTACTCATCTGTGGAGTCTCAAAAACTAAACAAATGATAAACCCAAAGCAGAAACAGACCTATAAATACAGAGAGCAAACTGATGGGTGGATGGGCAAAATGGATGAAGGGGAGTGGGCTATACAGGCTTCCAGGTATGGAATGAAAGCTGTGGGGGTGAAAGGTACACATAGGGAAAATATCCAGTGGTACTGAATTAGTGTTGTATGGTGACAGACCGTCGCTACATTTATGGTGAGCACAGCATAAGATGTGGAGTTGTCAAAGCACCATGTTGTACACTTGAAACTAATGTAACTGTATGCCAGTGGCACTTCAACAGTGCCCTCCTTAATACCCATCCCCCATCTAGCCCAGCCCGCACCCACCTCCCCTCCAGCAACCCTCAGTTTGTTTCCTAGAATTCAGCATCTCTCGTGGTTTGCCTCCCTCTCAATTTTCATCTTATTTTATTTTTCCTTCCCATCCCCTGTGTTCATCTGTTTTCTTAAATTCTACATATGAACGAAATCATACGGTATTTGTCTTTGATTGACTTATTTCACTTAGTATAATATACTCTAGCTCCATCCATGTTGTTGCAAATGGCAAGATTTCATTCTTTTTGGTGGCTGAGTAATATTCCATTTTACACACACACACACACACACACACACACACACACACACACACACACACCACATTTTTTTATCCATTCATCAGTTGATGGACATTTGGGCTCTTTCCATAATTTGTCTGTTGTTGATAATGGTGCTGTAAACATCAGGGTGCACATTCCCCTTTGAATCACTATGTTTGCATCGTTTAGGTAAATACCTAGTAGTGCAATTAGTAGGTCGTAGGGTAATTCTGTTTTTTACTTCTTGAGGAACCTCCACATTGCTTTCCAGAGTGGCTGCACCAGCTTGCAGTCCCACCAACAGTGTAGGAGGGTTCCTCTTTCTCTGCATCCTTGCCAACATCTGTTATTTCCTATGTTGTTAATTTTAGCCATTCTGACAGATGTGAGTGAGGTGGTATCTCATTGTGGTTTTGATTTGTATTTCCCTAATGATGAGTGATGCTGAGCATCTTTTCATATTTCTGTTAGCCATCTGGATGTCTTCGTTGGAGAAAGGTCTGTTCATGTCTTCTGCCCATTTCTTAACTGGATTATTTGTTTTTTGGCTTTTGAGTTTGATAAGTTCTTTATATATTTTAGATACTAGCCCTGTATCAGATATGTCATTTGCACATATCTTCTCTCATTCTGCAGGTAGCCTGTTAGTTTTGTTGATTGTTTCCTTCCCTTTATCTTGATGAAGTCCCATAGTTGTTTTTTTTTTTAATTGAACAGCTACAGATGCATATTATAATGGTTGTTGGGTTTTTGTTTGTTTTGTTTTGAGAGAGAGAGAGAGGGCATGCGCATGTGATGGGGGGCTGAGGGGCAGAGGGAGTGGGGGAGAGAGAATCCCAAGCAGCCTCCATGCCCAGCTCAAGCCCTAATGCAGGGCTCAATCTCATGACTCTGAGATCATGATCTGAACCAAAATCAAGAGTCGGTCGCTCAACCAACTAAGCCACCCGGGCGCCCCTACACTACATAGTTTAAATCATGCATGAGGTCATGCGAGGTACTCCAGCAAATTTAGGTTAAAGAGCCATAGAGCAGTATTTCCCTTCCCAGAAATAGTGAGTTAATGCAGGTCTTAAAATACTGCAGTTTCTTCAATGATTTTGCTATATCAGCAGATGGTCACAATAGAAAGTTTTTGTTCCCCCATTCATTCCCATCATATTCTGTCATTTTTTATAAATTATTGATGGCTTTACTTTGATGAAATGATAAGCCCAGTTTTTGAAATAGATTGAGAGCATTGGCTTATTATTAAATTTTTTTGCCTTTGTAAGTTCCCTTTCAGCATTTCCTATTTATAGCACTTTTTAACCTTTCATCTGATTAGCTTAAGCTTATAAAGCATGTTATCAAAAACCTTGAGATTCTCATAAGATGTGCTCAATGATCTCACTTCTTGGAACCATAGAGACAGTTGGAGCAGTAAGGAGATGTAAGGGAGCAGGTGTTTCCTATAATAGGGTGGCTTACACTTGTGATGTTGATTTCTCGATCCCTTTCATAACAGTATTGGCAGGAATAAGTGATATTCAGAAAACTCAATCCAAAGATGACATTTAAATTGTGAATAGAAATCTCATCTGATTTTTCCTGTTTCTCTTTATCCTCTTTCCATTTTCTCATCACCTGGAAACTACATATAACTGGATCAAGGTATTCGGGCACATGTTTGGTTTTATAGTATATTCTCTCACAGAATGGACCAACATGAATATTGATATTTCTGGAAAAGAAGTAGTAGAACACAGGCACTACTGAGAAGTAATACATTTAGATCAGTCTAGTAGGCTTTTGTTGCCTAATTTAGGAACACTGATTGCACACCCCTAAATACTCGGTTACACTTTGTTACGTAGTCATTTTATTTTGATAACAACATGAATGCAAGAAGAATATCTTTCAATTATTTATTAGTTTAATGATGCATTAAGAATTTTTTTAATATTAGAGATACTCCATGAAGATCGTTCTTGATTTACTGCTGTAATGTATAGGATTCTAAAAATGCACCTATGATCATAATTTTTTTTTAAAGATTTTATTTATTTGACAGAAAGCACAAGCAGGGCGAGTGGCAGACAGAGGGGGAGCGGCAGAGGCAGAGGGAGAAGCAGGCTCCCCCCTGAGCAGGGAGCCCGACTCAGGGTTCTGTCCCAGGGCCCTGGGGTCATGACCTGAGCCGAAGGCAGACTTTTAACCGACTGAGCCACCCAGGTGCCCCTGATCACAACATTTTTAATGGTCCAAAATTTATTGTATTCTCCTTAAACGTTACCATTTTGTGATATGTCCTCTTCCCTCTGCCCTTCTGAGTAAACTGATGCTAAAAATAGCCTGTGATGGTCTTGGGGTCTTACATGTTTAGTTGAACCTAAGATGGTCTCCTACAGGGTATGTGGTGACAGAACTGAACAATGTAATCAGTAATATAATCAGGCACTTAATTTAGTGCCTATAAATAAAAATTCTATCCTATCAATGGAATAAACATTTTTCAAATGTTCATGAAATGTGTATAAAAACTGAGCATATTCTAGGCTTACAAAGGAGACCAAATTTCTCAGAGTAGAAATAGTACAGATCATATTTTTTGACTACAGTGAAGTAAAACCAGAAATTAAACAACGGTTGAGAAAAAATACTGGTCACATAAAGTTTTTAAAACAGTATTTTAAAGAGGAAGCTTGCAGTTTTGAACAGGTAGGTGACATACCACAGTGAGATTATTACACTTAAAATATGTGGATGCAACTAAATTATTCATAGCCTTAAGTAATTTTATTAACAAGAAAGAATGAAAATAAATTAACTCAGAACTCATTTCAGGGGCGCCTGGGTGGCTCAGTTGGTTAAGCGTCCTGGAATCAAGCCCGGAGGTGAGTCGGGCTCCCTGCTCAGCAGAGAATGTGCTTCTCCCTCTCCCCCTGCTTGTGCTCTCTCACTCTCTCTCAAATAAATAAATAAAATCTTAAAAAAAAACCCAGACAACTCATTTCAAGATGTGAATAAAAGAAAGCCTTAAGGAAACCCAGAACCCAGTATGGGGATTCTGCCAGATGCTAAATATGTTCAGTCCAGTTACACATTCTGGAACTGGGAAATTACCAGAGGATGGGCAACCCACGGGGGCCCGCTGGAAAATGGACCTGAGCAAAAACTCCATTGCTCACGTGACCTCCCTAAGCCCTACTCTGGTGGACCACAGTCAAGGGGGGATGTGCGCGGGTGAACATAAATACAAAATACTAGGTATAAGGGCACCTCTAACTTCAAGGATTATACATGCAAGTCCTGGCTAGTCAATGCAAAATCTTGTCAGAATAGACAATTTTTTCATAAAATATAATTACCAAAAAATGAAAAATTAAAAAGGATCAGGTAGAGATAGACTTATAACCATGGAAGAAACAAACTGAGGGTTCTAGAGGGGAGGGAGGGAGGGGGATGGGTTATCCTGGTGATGGGTATTAAGGAGGGCACATTCTGCGTGGAGCACTGGGTGTTATGCACAAACAATGAATCATGGAACACTGCACCAAAAACTAATGATGTAATATATGGTGATTAACATAACAATAAAAAAATTAAAAAAAAGAAATGTTTTAGGTTGTCTCCCCATTTTTCTAAAAAAAAAAAACAAACTAAAAAAACCCTCCCTTAGTGATGTTTCTTGTTTGCTCATTTCATAAGTGGTGTTACTGGGATGTACTATTAATTTAAAAAGAAATGTAGTTTAATGCATTTAATTTTACTAGTGGTATCCTTTTAGCAGCAGCTTGTCTTCCCTCTCTCTCTCCCCCCTTTGTCCTTTTTCTCTCTCCCCATTTTTCCTTCATTCCTTTTTTCTTATTTCTTTTTGAACTATCAAATTTTAAGGAAAAGATTGAACCTAGAAAACTGTGGCACCTGTCAGGAGAAGAATAAAACAAAAAAGATAAGAGTAATTTTTTTAATTTATAAAAATAGATGCAAAACAGTAAGTTACTATTAGCAAATTTAATCCAACATTAAAAATTTGGCATTTATTCCCGGCAAAATTTGTTAATGAAATAGGAATAGAAGAATATGACTTTAATGTGATTTTTGAAATAGCTATTTGAATCTAAACATAAACATACCACTGTTGAGAATGATCTAAATGCCAGAGAATGTCATCTTCAAAAACAGACCCCTGGAATCTCAGTATATTTTTTTCACTCAGGAAAAACAAAAAAAAGGAGAGAATTATGAGTGGCTATGTAATTCACAGAGTCATTCAGGGATGATCTAGATGTATTGAGGATGCTGCCATCTTGGCTTCTGTCTAGTTGGAAGATAGGGAGAAAAAGAATGAGATGGAGTGGTTTAAGGGTCAGGCTGGGTTATGACATATCTTTTTTGCTCACATTCCATTGACTGGGAGATGTGATCTATCTATGTACCTAGGAAGAAGAGTAAAAAATTTTGGTGGTAGTGTGTCACGTAGAACTTTTAGCCAATGTGATGAGAAGAGAGTAAGAGTGCGTTTGAGTGAATGTGGATATAAGTATTGGCAAAGAGACAAGTCATTAGTCATTTAAATGAATGTTTAAGTCAGAAAAGTCCAGGAAGATCAACAAATCAAGTGGCAAGTAAAGAGAGTTTAACAAGGTAACCAATTAAGTGATAAACATGCCAGTGTGTATTGCTGATGCTTACTAGCAATAACCAGTTAGGAAAAGCAGGCAAAATAAAGGTCCCTTACAGATTTGTATTTTACTTACCTTGTGATGTGGGGAATCAAAAACTACAATCAAAAAGGCATCAAACTTTTGGTTGGTGAAGGAGTCAAACATTTATTAAAAAAAAAAAAAAAAAAAAAGGGACACTGCCGCTTCCTAGTCTGCCTACAGTAAAGCAAATGTCTCTTGGAACCGAAGGAGAAAGGAAGCCCTGAAGAGTTTGTAGAATACGGGGTTGTATATGGGAATTAAGTTACAGGGCTTAGAATTACTAGTTTAAGAGTTTTTATTTTGAAGTGTCATATGTTTTATTGAGTCTATTACCTATACTTACTTTAATGAATATGAAGATATCTGTAGAGATTTTCTTGGGTTTACTTGAAATTTCAGTCCTCAAAACTTTTTTCAAAATTTTCTATAGCATTCTTTCTCTTAAATACATATCAGATTCTTGTGAGCTTTTAAAAATTCTAGTGCTGAAACCCAGTTACACCAGAATCTCTAGAAGTGAGACTTAGCCATCAGCAATTCTTAATGTTCCTCAAATGATGCCCAGTGTGCTGCTCAGGGTGAAAACCTCTGCAGAAATGTTTGGTTACATGGTGTGGGTTTCCTCTCCTCCTCAGGATTCCTTATTGTGAGTTTTAAATGAAATAATGTGTGTAAAAGCCTTAACCTGTGCTTAGCACATGCCTTGCTTGTGATTAGAGTTTAGTAAATGCAGATATAATATTGTGATTGCTATTTAATCACTCTGATGAAGAACATACGATACTGAAACAAATGTGAAGAAATAAGCAGATGTTCTCTTGCTCAGATCTGGGCTTGAATACTTACTTTGGCTCACTGATTAAATTGTGCATTTTTCTTAAGCTTACTTTATAAAGATTTGAATGAAGCACCTAGAAAGACATAACCAGAATAAGACTGAAAGTAGAGTAAAAATACCCAAGTAGTAATGGTCTCGGACTGATGGAGAGAAAAACAGTTTTATCAGAAAACCTGGGTTATAAACTCATTGCTAAATTATAATTTGCATTTTTGTCACTGAGACATATATGCACTGTCATTTTTATCTCATGAAGCCTGGGTCCCAGTCATTCTAGACCTAGCAGTGTAAAACAGCTCCTTTACTCACAAGTTCATCAGATGGAAACTGTGGTCTAAATTCCTCAGTGGACAGCTACAGCAGTGATGATAAAAATCTTGCTGGCTACCTTGGAATTTGAGTTCCACACTGGGTTTAATTAGTGACTGAATTTGCATTGCTGGGCCCTATTGATGAGATGGGTTCAGGTTGGCATCTATAGGACTCAAACTCTTTGTTAAGCCACTGAATTAGGAGAGTTCACATCCAACAGATTTTAGAAATTTAGATGTAGATATATTTCAGAAATTCACAGTTCCCTATAGTGAAACAATGAGGGATCAAAAAAGGGAATTTTATTTTATTTTTTTTTAAAGATTTTATTTATTTAATTGACAGAGAAAGAGAGAGACAGAGAGAGGGGGAACACAAGCAGGGGGAGTGGGAGAGGGAGAAGCAGGCTTCCCGCCGAGCAGGGAGCCCTATGCGGGGCTCGATCCCAGGACCCTGGGATCATGACCTGAGCCGAAGGCAGTTGCTTAACCAACTGAGCCACCCAGGCGCCCCAAAAAAGGGAATTTTAAACCAAAGATCAAACTAAGGAAGTTTTGAAGACTACATGGTTAAATGCATTGTTGTAGGCAAATTTTCCTTTTAAGATTTTTGGTCTGTTGCATAGCTAGTGTGGTTATACATATTCTACCAGGTTCCATGGAAAGTATATCACTATTCTTACAAAAATCTTTTGCATTTTTAAAGGTAGGAAACTTCTCTCTAGCAAAATTCCAACAAAAATAACTTTATAGAAAATTTCTGAAAAATTATCATGGGTATATGGAGGCTTATAAAGTGAACAGTGATATGATATGCCACATAACCTAAGAAAAATAAAGGATTCAGCTATGTGAATTCCTGCTGGGTGAAATTGCTGATTTAATGCAGTGAAATATTTTTTAGTTTTAAGGACTCAAAATCTCGAAGAACAAGAAATGTACATCCTGGTAAGTGGCACCACAGGAGCTAAAATCTTACACCAACTTGAAGACTAACCACATTATGGGTCCAGGCAAATGTCAGAAGGCTATAATTACCAACAGAGGAACCTGATAAACCGTTCAACCAGAACCATTCTGTCTTAAAGTAATAATTTCACAGTCAAGGAGTACCAAACTACTTGCTTATTAAAATCCAGTGTATGGACTTTTGAAGTGAGTTAGGCTATTAGCACTTAATTTATTTGGCATTGCCCTGGAGTCAGGATTTTTGGGTAATTATCTTCTAATAACGGAAACCTATTATAAGTTTCTAATTTTATCTTAATCATTTTAATGGAAATATTTCTTAAATGATCATGTACTTTCTTGGAGGATGAGAGTGGGCGTTAGGCATATGGAAGTAATAGGAAGAGAACAAAGCCAGAAATTTGGAAGTCTGTATTCTGGTTCTCTTGATGTCATTACCTTGAGAAAAATCAACCTTGGATGTCACTCAAAGCCTAGAGACCTCATTTTTTTCTCATTTCAAAAATGAGCTTGCCAGCCTTGCTGCTTAGATGTTGTCTAATTGAACATTTGTTTAAGTTAATTGAGGTGTCTAAGGCAGCTTGTACCCGCACCAAATGACCTGAGGGATACACTTTTTAAGTTTCTTTAAATAACTTATAAAATTTGTTTATTGTAGTCTCCCTTGCCAGTTTTCCTTTTGTTGACGTATCTGTGAAATCTTCACCAAGGCCAACCGGCATGAAGCTTTTCCCGTTTTTTGCTAGGAGCCTTACGTTTAAGTCTTACTTATTTTGAGTTGGTTTTTGTGTGTGGTGAAAGATAAAGATTTATTTCTTTTTCATTTGGCTATCGAGTTTTCTCAACACCATTTGTTGAAGAGACTATCCTTTCGTCATTGTCTACTTTTGGTACCCTTGTTGAAGGTCACTTGACTATGTATGTGTGGCATTACTTCTAGACGTTGTTTTTTGTTAGTTGTTCTGTACATTCTACGTAGTACCTGAAATCCTAGTCGGAGCAATTAGGCAAGAAAAAGAAATGAAAGCACGCAAATTGCAAAGGTAGAAGTAAAATTGTCCCTTTTTGCAGATGACGTGATCTTATATATAGAAAACACTGAAGACCTATTTTTATTTTTTTAAATAATTTTTTATTATGTTAATCACCATACATTACATCATTAGTTTTTGATGTAGTGTTCCATGATTCATTGTTTGTAACACTGAAGACCTATTTTTAAAAACTCCTGGAGCCAATAAACAAATTCAGTAAAGTTGCAGGATACAAAGTCAATACACAAAAAATCAGTTGTATTTTACGTACTAAATGAACAATCTGAAAAGGACATTAAGAAAACAAATCTCACTTTATGGCAGCATCAAAAAGAATAAAAGACTTCAGCATAAATTTAAGGAAGTGAAAGACTTGTACACTGAAAACTACAAAATATTGATGAAAGAAATTAAAGAAGACACAGGCAAGTAGATACTTGTATTCATGGGTTGGAAGACTTATATTAAGATGTCCATACTGCCCAAGGCAATCTTCAGATTCAGTGTAATCCCCGTCGAAATTCCAGTGGCATTTCTTACAGATATAGAAAACACAGTTCTAAAATTCATAGGCACCACAAAAGACCTTGAGTAGCCAAAATAGTCTTGAAAAAGAACAGAGCTTGGGAAGCATCACACTTTGTGATTTCAGAATTGATCACAAAGGCGCAGTAATTAAAACAGTTTGGTACTGGCATAAAGAGAGATGCCCTTTTTATTTTGGAACAGTTCTAGGTTTACAGGAAAGTAGCAGATGTAGTACAGAGCTCTCCTCATGTGCCCCTCAGCCAGTTTTCCCTAATGTCAGCATCTTATGTTACCAGGCCATGTTTGTCAAAGTTGAGAAACCATGGGCGCCTGGGTGGCTCAGTTGGTTAAGCGACTGCCTTCAGCTCAGGTCATGATCCTGGAGTCCCGGGATCTAGTCCCACACCGGACTCCCTGCTCAGCGGGGAGTCTGCTTCTCCCTCTGACCCTCTTCCCTCTCGTGCTCTCTATCTCTCATTCTCTCTCTCTCAAATAAATAAATAAAATCGTTAAAAAAAAATGTCTAAAAAAAAAAAAGTTGAGAAACCAGCAATGGTGTATTACTGTTAACTAACCTGCAGGCTTTATTTAGATATCACCAGTTTTGCACTAATGGTCTTAGTTGCGGGTTGCGATCCCCAGTACCACACATCACATCTAGTCTGGGTCCGTTTTGAATAGTTTGCTGTCTCTTCCCATTATTCCCAATATTTCTGTGTTGTCAGCAGAGCCTCAATACTGTTGCCTTTGTTTTTTCTGTAGAAGGTTTTTATGTCTTCATATTTGTACATCTGAGCAAACCTGCACCTGAGCAAAAATAATCACACTTGTTGGAAATGTGTGGAAAAGAAGAATAAACGGTTTCTGATTTTATAAGATTCTTTGGTGATTAACTTGTTTCAGTTTGGGCCCGTAGGTACCAAACTGTTTTGGTCATTTACCTTCAGGAAATTAATGCCGCGGCTCCCAGTGTACTCTTGGTGTTTGAGGTTAGCAGATCACTGAGCGCTCTGGTTTGTGATGTGTTGCTGTCCGTGTCCCCCACTCATAGCATCTTGCAAAACTATAGCCTCACGACCAGAATATGAGTCAAGATACAGAACATTTCCATCACCCAAAGACCCCTCTGTTGCCCTTTTGTAATTAAACCGTTTTCCCTCCTGCCCCTGACACCTCTTTTTGGTGATGAGTGATTTTTTTTTTTTATTGAAACCTGGATATTTTTTGGTATTTCTGGATTCTGAATCTTATTAAACCTTCTGTTTTAGCCACCTTCTTTTGACACCACTCTGACAGAAGTGCCTGTTGCACTTGGTCACTGCCAGAAGGGTGCAGAAGGCAGGGTTCCCCACTAGGCCTCCACTCATACCTCCCTGGGACTGGAAGGGGGTTCCAGGCTGGCCAAGCATCTCCACAGACTCTGTTGCGGGATGGGTGGGTCAGATCCTTTTCAACAGCCTGGCATGAGTGGGATGGAACCACAGTGTAGGCTTGGTGTTTGGCTGAATGAAATAGACCAATTACTGTCTGAAAGTTTTCTGTCTTGCTATGCGGTCCCTTACTGGCCCTTTGGATAGAGGGCAGACTTTTTGTTGGAGCTTTTTTCATCTGTGCTTGTTAGCATGTCCGGGTTGTGGGCGTCTTTAGCCCCAAATTCGTGATCTATGAGGCGAGAAGAAAGCCAGGATGCTCAGCGCTGGGACTTGCCTTCAGGACTGGAGCCCTATCCACTCCGCCTTCTTCTCTTCACCTTTTTGTTTCCTATGTTATATATATATATATAATGTCCAAGGGTTTTAGTTGTACTTAGCTGGAAGAATTAGCAAAATACTTTATTCTCTTATTTTGGAATTAGAAGTCTACTTCATATCTACTTTTGCAGTATAGTTTTCTCAACAGCAGAGTTATCTTCCTAATTATAATTTGCTTATTACCTTATAAAAATAATTATTTTCTCAGGAATGTACCACCCAGTGAACATGTAAATATTCTGTATTTTTTCACATTAAATCAGGTAATTGAGTTTATTACATAATGTGGGCATTATTTATATAAAAACAACAGTTTTGAAAATGCTGTTAACGACTTCAGTGTCTTTTAATTCTAGCAACGGCACTGCAACATTCAGAGAAATGATACCTGGATTTTTAGTGGATGCACAGCAGGAATTTTTCTCCAGAAAATCATTTAGTTAATCTATTTCATAGATTTCTTCAGAAGAAAGTATTAATAGCTATGATTAATGAATTTCTACCACAAGCCAAAATAGACATTTGTTTGCTAACATGGTATTTTAGCTAAGAAAAGCTTTTTTTTAAAGATTTTTTTAAAATGTCCATTTGGAGATTATGTATTTTTTCTTCCTTCTCCCTTCCACAGCTTTCCTTCCATAGGAGACTAATGCTTTTAATCTTTGTATGACTGATGAAGATACCTAAAAAAAATATTATACCAATATAGTGGTATGCCATATCTGGTGGGTACTAATATGATACTTTTCCTTTTTATTAATCTGTTGAAAATTAAAGGGTGGAGATTTGATAAGTTAACTGTTCGCAGTTGTTTATAGGAAATTGAAACAGCGTTTAAACCACTCTGCTAAGCTCATTTCAGTAGTTGGAGTCCCTTGTTCGAACATCAATTTCAAGCTCGGTTCTGTTTCTCTCATATTGTAGCAGATGGTTTTAGTTACAGATAATTCATGATATTTCAACAAAGTGCACATCCTCTTTAGCAAGAGATCTATTTCACTTTAATTAAAATAATACTAAACATTACTGCGTTTTGCTTAAGAGAGCAAATATTTGGAGAAGTTCATCCTCAGTTTTTGTGCATTTTGTACAGTGGTATCTTCAGTCTTGTGAAGGCAGGGCTTTGTGTTTGCAGTTCTTCTTAGTGTTCTCCCTCCTGTCCACCTTCAGTGAGGATTGAATTCATCCTTGCCTTGGATTTATCATACAACTCTGGATTGGTCACCTACGGGGTTTAATTTCAAATTCATGCCATCTTTGTCTCTGCCTCTCAGTTATATTTCCCATTTATGGGCATTATTTTAAAATTTCTTTACATTGCTCAAACAGCAGATATGATCCAACTACTTCATCTACCTACTTCATCTACCTAAAATAAAATTGAGAATCAGTAAGGAAAAAGAAGAATTTCTGTGCAGCCATATTGGGCACATAAGCTCATGTTCTTTACTTAAGCCTTGCAGATGTCCACCTTTATTAATGATGAGAGAAATGTACGGCTTCAAGTAGGGTGTGTTATTTTTCACTTCTTAAATTAAAAAGAATTTAGGGGGCGCCTGGGTGGCTCAGTCGTTAAGCATCTGCCTTCGGCTCAGGTCATGATCCCAGGGTCCTGGGGTCGAGCCCAGCATCAGGCTCCCTGCTCCGCGGGAAGCCTGCTTCTCCCTCTCCCACTCCCCCTGCTTGTGTTCCCTCTCTCGCTGTGTCTCTCTCTGACAAATAAATAAATAAAATCTTAAAATTATAAAGAATTTAAATAATGGTAATACCAGTGTTGAAAACAATGTCACCATCTGAAAACTCTCATACCTTTTAAATCTGTACTAACCATAGGAAAAACAACTTGATAATATGTATCCGGAATCATAAAATTGTCTGTGTCTTTTAGTAAATTCTTCTAAAGTCGAGCTAGGTCTAAGGAAATAATCTGAAATGTAGAGAACAGCACTTGTGAGGGATTATTTGGCAATATTAGAATTGTATTTATACCACGATTATTTCAACATGCCTATAACAAAATTATGACATGAGTAGATACAGAATTCTTAAAATGTGTTGGAGTGGAGTTTTTGTGTGATAGTATAAATTTGAAGAGCAGCACTAATTGTGTAGCTATATGTTTGGCACATGCGCAGAAAAGACAAAGGAGGCCACGGTGTTTTCTGTTTTGATCGTTATCATTAGGAAATGGAATGGTGGGTTCCTTTTCGTTTTATTTCTTTGGATTTCCAAATATCCCAGGGGGAGAAGAGGAGTACGTGTTTGTTTTGTTTTTTTAAATCTTTTTCTTGATTTTCTTTCTCTTTTTCTCTTAACTGGAAGCATACGTGTGAATGTCAGTAGCTTGGCAGCGCAGGAGAGGGCAGTGTTTCCTCTTGTCGATCCTGAGGGCCTCCCTGAGCTGCACCAGGAGCACCTGAGCTGCCTAGGAGGAACCCAGACAGTTGTGTTTAAATGCTCTGCGGCATGTTCTTTCTCCCAGGTTCTGAATCTTTACGTGGATGAACCCTGAGCTGTTGAGAAATTGGGCTCATCGGACAGCTTAGGCTCAGAGGCCCTAGGGAACTGAGGATGGACAGACTGAATGAAATCTCTGGCAAACTTTTCCACAGTGGGACTATTTGAGAATCCCTTATAAGAAGGGAGGTAGAAGCAATTGTGTTGCTGCAGAGGAGATTACAAAGCCTTGTAGTCACAGGGAAGAGGGACGTGTTTTGCCTCTTTAACACAGTGTGGCTCCTCTCTGTCCCACAGCTGGCCCTGAAGGACCCGGTGCACACGGTGTCGCTGCAGCAGTTTATCTACGAGAAGCTTAAGGCACAGCAGGAGCTACTGGGAGAGCAAGGCTTCCAGTCCCTCATGGAGACGGTGGACACAGAGATCGTCACCCAGCTACAAGAGTTTTTGCAGGGCTTCTGAGAGCACATGACCTGTGGCTGCCTCCCCTTTCGGAGACAAGCCGAGGAACCCAGCCTGCCGTCTGTGTGTGAGAGCCTGCTGAGGCGATGAAGAAATCCCTCGTGTATTACAAAGACGTGAAGACCATGCATTTTTACTACAAAATTGAGTGAATAAATGTACATCCCGCACAACTAAAATCACAAACCTATTCCTCAAAAGAATTTAATTTTGTATTTCAGAGGGGCCCTGTGTTTACTAGGTATAGATTTGATGACACTAGCTGCTTAGTTTTCTGTTAAGAGAGAGGAGACCGTGTGATTACCTTTTAATCATGTGCTCTTAACACTTGAGAAGATGAAGGTTAATGTCTGCGATGTCTTTCTGCAACCAGAATTAGTATTAATTTGGCTGCTTTATCCCTTTTTTAAGCTAATGAAACTGCAAGTTTGAAAGATGACAAAGCTGTTCAGATGATGCGATTGAAGAAATGTGTGCACCAGGCAAAAATATATAAATAGTGACAAATATATATTACTGAGGTTATCTTGCAAGGGAGTTGCTTTCATCTGACCTAGAAAATATGTTTTATCAAATGTTTTTATTTTCATTTTACTAATTTGATACAAAAAATTAGTAAAGGAATTTTTTTCTCATTTTATTTTCAGTAATTACATTTAGTCTTTAAATGCATATCGTAAGGCCCGCGGAAGGGAACCTGTGGTACTGCGGCATCAGGTGGGAGACCTCTGGTGGTGATTTGGCCCCAGCTCCTTTATTACTCCTGAAGGCCAGGAGCGCTGTGAGCCCCGAGAATCCCTGGGCAGCCCGCAGAACCCCCTGTGCTATGACGTGGCTGTGACAGGCCGCTCCGCACTTACCCATCCCAGGCTCCTCACCGCAGCGGTGCATCGGGCCCACAGTATTATGGGTGCACCTCAGAGGACCCAGCAGCAATCCCCAGGGTACCAACACTCATGTGACAAGTCTTCCTTCCTTATTCCTCCAACATGCAGTACCAAAAAAGGGGAAAAAGGAGAAAATAAAGCCTTACTTTGTTTTACTTGCCATTTATTATAAGGAACCTTTAAAGCATTTTTAAGGAAATACCCAAAAGCAAGGTTGGAAAATGATCTTTCTATAGAAAGTTGGGTACAGTATGTGACTGCAGGAAACCCACTGCCCCTTTGTAAGCTCTGGAACCCAAAATGTACGGAAATACTTGGTGTTTTCAGCAAGAGAAAGAAAATATGGTCCAAATTAAATTTTCAAAGCTACCTTTGATTTGTCTGATTATTTTTCCCCGCCCCACGAAAAATGAGTTTGTAAAAATTGCCCCATGGATTTGAAAGGGATGTTTTCTTTCATACTCTGGGTGTTGGCTCTGCCCTGGTAGGTGGTGGTGCTGTATGTAGCAAATCCTGGTTATTCTTCTTTTAGTTCCTCTTTTCATTTAAAGACTTAAAAGTTTCTCTAGTGTGATATTTCTTTATCATTTTTATTCAGTCCTCAAGACTGATCTAAGAAGAATTTCTTTTTGTTGATGTAATTATTTTCATTTAGGGCGCTATTCCCAGCGTTACCAGAAATTCTCACATGTGCTCCAGTTTTTCAGTTATAGTAAAATAACTCCTCTTTTCCAGTTCCCGACAGATTTCATTATAGTGTTATAGCAAATACTACTAAAATAGCTACATTGCAGAAACAGTAAAAAACTTACCTCAGGGAGAGTTTGGTTCATTTTTTTATTCTGAAATGTTTAAAATAAGCTTTAAGTAGGAACATTAAGTAACATGACTTAAGGGACATTAAGTAGGAAATGTTTAACACAGCTCAGAAAAAAATCATGTATCTTGAAGTTTTAAGTGCTCAATTAAACAAAATACAAGTTTTGATTTATGGAATTCTGTTCATTAATGCAGCCTTATAGCAAACATTATTAAGTTTTGGACAAACGAGTAAACTCAGGCCTCTGGTTGAACTGTGGCTCCTGATACAAGGTAATGGTCATTTCTATTCCATAAATATAGCTTCTTTTCTTTTTATCTTACGTTTCAGAGACTTCTCCATTCCTCTAACAAAGGCCCATGTGGCCAACAAAAACATTTTAAAAGTTTTTATTACAAGTGGTCCTTTCTCCATCTGTCTCCCACCAGTCATTTTAGAGAAACCACATCATTGCATGTTAAACACTCATGTTTATTGTTTCCCTTGAGAATCTTCACCTTAGATCTTTATTTTACCTATTCCTCTCTTCAACTTGTAATTGTTCAAGTTCCTGTTTTGTGCCATGGTGCTATGCTAAATTCTGGGATTAGAACAGAGTACTTACACCTTATGAAATTTTTTTTTTTTTAAAGATTTTATTTATTTGAGAGAGAGAGAGAGAGCATGAGAGGGGGGAGGGTCAGAGGGAGAAGCAGACTCCCCGCTGAGCAGGGAGCCCGATGTGGGACTCGATCCCGGGACTCCTGGATCATGACCTGAGCCGAAGGCAGTTGCTTAACCAACTGAGCCACCCAGGTGCCCACACCTTATGAAATTTTATAATTCAGTGGGAACACATAGTTGCCAACATGCTATATTAAAAAATAGTGGTTCTAATGGAAACGTATGTTCTGGAGCAACAGGAATGTGGGGGAAGGAGACCATATACAAAAAAGAATGTATAATTTGGTATGTATTTAAAAACTACCCCGAGACAGCATAGTTTGGCTATGTAGTTATGTAGAAGTCAGGGACATTATGCTTCAACTGGGACGCTCTGATTTCAGACTCAGCTGGAACTGGGACGCTCTGATTTCAGACTCAGCTGCTTGAAATTACTCTGACATAAGGTATCATCAGTGAGATTCTGGAAATGTTAGAGCTTAACAGCTTCACAACTATCCCTCGTTCCACGAATTAAAACAAAGCTCACCTATTAAGGGTAGTGGTCTTCTGCTCTGCTTTTAGGAACCTTGTAAATCCCACATGAATAAAAACTTGAAAGTTGTCGAAGTGATAAAAGGAAGACGAGATACATGTCGTGGAAAAAAAAAACTTTCTTCCCTCAACTTAGAAAGGCATTTTAGTCTACAGAAGCATTGGGAGAATAGTATAACGACCAACAGCCCTTTATCTGGATTCACAAAGTTGTTTAACATATTCTCCATACATATGTACACACACACACACATACATACATATAGTTTTGCTGAATCATGAAAATAAGTTATAGACACTCCACCCCCACATAGTCCAGCATACCTCTAAGAATGGCATTTCTCTATATATCTACTAATATGTTAGAAGGTTCACACAATGATATAAACAGTTCATACTCCAGTTTTCCCCAATATCCCAAAGATGTCTTTTATCTGCTGCCCATTAGTTTTACGATCCAGAATCCATTGAATGTGTATCATTGCATTTGGCTGTTCAATTTTTAAATCTAGAATAGTCCTTTTTACATGTCATTGGTTTTTTTGAAGAATCCCAAGCAGTCGTCTAGTAGAATGTCATTTACGGTCCAGGGTTCTGATTATTTGCTCATAATTCGGTGCAGTTAACATTGGTTGGCAATGAGACTGCATCAGTAATGTGGTAACCTGCCCTGGCATCACGTCCGGAGGCCCGTAATGTCTGCTTGTCTCCCTGGTCAGACTATAATGGTTAAGGTGGTGATAGCCAGACCTCTCCTTTATAAGGATAAGTTTTCAAAGACAACCTTAACAGTCCCAGAAATTTCCAGTGGTGGTTATGTTTCTTTTCTGTTTTTACCCTAGAATTCTTAACCGCTACTAGCCTGCTTTTTCATTCACAAAAAGTTCCGCAATTGTATTTTAACTGGAAAGGTCTTGTGGCTGAGCTATGGAAAAAGTATACTGAACCTGGTGTGGGTTTCATCAACCTTTTCAAGTTCTGAAAATCCATTATTGCCTTGGCACACCTCTTAGCCAACACTTCTTTCCTCTTTTTTTCCTCTTCCCTCAGTCCCCCACTCCCTCATGTTTTTGAGGGGTATATAGATCTTGGTAAATACCAGTATAAGCTGAACTCAAACACCACTAAAAATGAAGAAACAAAGGGAGGTGCTGTCTTTCTATTTTTCTTTTTTTTTTTATTTTATTTTTTTAAGATTTTATTTATTTATTTGGGAGAGAGAGAGAAAGAGAGAGAAACAGCATGAGAGGGGAATGGGTCAGAGGGAGAAGCAGGCTCCCCGCTGAGCCGGGAGCCCGATGTGGGACTCGATCCCAGGACTCCGGGATCATGACCTGAGCCGAAGGCAGTCGCTTAACCAACTGAGCCACCCAGGCGCCCTGTCTTTCTATTTTTCATTTGGGTTTGTAAGCCGTTGGCCAGGAGGTAAAAATAGTTTTTATTATTTTTATCTATCTTTTCTTTAAAATGCTTTATCACATTTGGGCTGGACTTAAAAGGCAGAAACATGCCAGACTTTAGAGAGTTTTCATTTCGTGTGGTTTAGGAAGAGAAGCAGTACATTATCAGCTGGCAAAATGGGGAGAGAAAAGAAAATAATCATTTCCTGAAATGTGCAGCTTTGATCTTGGTACCTCCATAGGACTGACATCTGAAACAGCAGTTTAAAGTCACCCTTTTCTCCTCAAGAAGTGCATTCTGTCCCAATCACATCCAAATTAGAACCTGATGTCCTGTGAAGATCTAGCCATGGAAGCTCAAACTTTTTCCACAGCTGCTGCTCTTGTCTGAGTAGAGCTTTAGAGCCCTTATGTGAATACCCTAATGTCCTGGAAAAGGCTCTAGCTATTAGTCTGAATTTCTCCGTTTTTAGTTCTGGGAAGTTGAATTCCTGGCCTGAGGGACTCCTTGTGGCCTGCAGCATTTGGATAAAATTCAAAACCGAGAGGCATTGACCACATTTTCTCTTGAATTCTTTCTTACTCTAAGAAGGAGAGTCTCCATTAGCCAAAGATTTTAACAAGCAAGATTTGCTCCTTGTTCCAGCTAATGCCGGCATCCGACTCATTTGGACCACTGGAATTTATTTAGTCAAGTGTGCTTTGAAGAACTGTCTAATCCGGGAAGGAATGTATTGAAGTCTGGTCATCCAGCCCTTTCTTCCTTCAAAATGAAGTATTGATTTTCATGCCACTTTAATTTCCCAGGAGGGCAAAAATGGAATGGAAGTAACTCCCAGAACAGGTATGAGTCCAGTGAGGCTTAGCACACTTATATATGTCTGGTACTGGGCACTTGGTTTTAAATTTGGAAATTGGCCTTGTGACTAGAAGACTGCCAGCTGGGGATTTTTATTGCTGGGGTTAGAGCATGAAAGGCTGGAGATGAGACTGGGAGTAGACCTTCAAGTGAGCTTTTCAATGATTCTCAGTAGCTTTAACCTGAAGCAAGATCAGTATCTCATTTCAGAAGGGGCAGGTCATTTTCC
This sequence comes from Callorhinus ursinus, assembly GCF_003265705.2. Lineage (NCBI taxonomy): Eukaryota > Metazoa > Chordata > Mammalia > Carnivora > Otariidae > Callorhinus > Callorhinus ursinus. The sequence goes on along the minus strand of NW_027397085.1, from coordinate 13,858,570 downwards.
CAGTGCTCTCTAGGCTAGCCCCAGAGTGACTTTTTTTTCTTCTTTTTCCTTTTTTAATGAACTGCAATTTAAGCAGTGATCTAGAAGAGCAAAACTTTTTGATTGACAAGGAAGTTGTAGCTCATCACCGTGTACACCGACCTCATAAGTGTACCGACAGCCAGCCAGGAAACGAAAGTCTATGGACAGATCTGGAGGTAATCACTATGAGCTCTATCTAGGGAAGGAAGGCAGCTTGGTTTATTTCCTTTTGGATTGAAAGTCCCATATCTTGTCCTGTCTCTGGCAATGAGATCAATACCGTGAAATGGCCTTTTCCTTTCAGCCTGGCGTGTTCTTTACTCAGCACAATGCGCTGAGAAATGGGGAGCCAGGTGAGCAATATTTTAAGTTCCCTGTCTGATGGTTCTAGTAATTCTAACACCTGGGTCATTTTTTTTATTATACTCGGTAGGTAAGCTTGCTAAAAGCAAACTCACAGTATGGAAAGAGGAAAGCCCAAACTTAATGAAGTAATAGATTAGGGAATTGATCATTCTAATGGGCTGTTATACCTTACAAAAGCTCCTCCTTGCAGATATCCCTCCTTGTAGATAGAGTTAAAAGAAGGTTGGCTATTTATTTTGATTCGTTTTTTTTTCTTTTTGTCAGAATTTAGAGCAGGAAGGGAATAAGAAATGACTGTCTTACCTTACTCTTTCACATGAAGAAATGGGCCCAGAAGGTAAGGCATACTGCCTTGGGTTCCTCAATAATATATATGTATTTGAAAGTTAGTGGTTGCCTATGTTTACACTGTACATATTTAATCTACCTTCAAATAACACTGTTCTTCATATGTAGTGCATGTAGTGTAGATACCTTATAGTAGAGTTTCCCAATTCCTACCCCCATCCCTTCTGATGTTGCTACCACTTGTCTCATCCGTATTCTATAATCACCAATACGTTGTTACCTTATCGATCAATTAAGAATTTAAAAACTCAAAGATTTGATCTACCTTCATTTGTTTCTGCCCCAACCCCCATCCTTTCTTCATGTAGATCCAAATTTGTGACCTATATAATATTCCTTTTAACATTTTTTGTTTTGCAGGATAGATCTTCAGGTGATAAATTCCTTCAGTTTTTGCTTGTCGGAGGAAGTATCCCCAAATTTTGAAGAATATCTTGCTGCATATAGAATTCTAAGTTGGAGGGTTTTTTCTTACAGTGCTTTAAATACTTCACTTCACTGTCTTCTTGCTTCCATGGTTCCTGAAGAGAAGCCCACCGTTACTTTTTAAAAAAAAAAAATCTTTTAGGGCGCCTGGGTGGCTCAGTTGGTTAGGCAATTGCCTTCGGCTCAGGTCATGATCCTGGAGTTCCAGGATCGAGTCCCGCATCGGGCTCCCTGCTCAGCAGGGAGTCTGCTTCTCCCTCTGACCCTCCCCCCTCTCATGTACTCTCTCTCTCTCATTCTCTCTCAAATAAATGAATAAAATCTTAAAAAAAATCTTTTAAATTTATTTAAATTCAATTAATTAACATATAATGTATTATTAGTTTCAGAGGTAGAGGTCATTGATTCGTCAGTCTTACATAATACCCAGTGCTCATTACATCACATGCCCTCCTTAATGCCCATCACCCAGTTACCCCATCCCCCCACTCCCCCACTCCAGCAACCCTCAGTTTGTTTCCTGTGATTAAGAGTCTCCTATGGTTTGTCTCCCTCTCTGATTTCATCTTTTTTAATTTTTCCTTCTCTTCCCCTATGATCCTGTTTTGTTTCTTAAATTCCACATATAAGTAGATCATATGATAATTGTCTTTGATTAACTTATTTCGCTTAGCATAATACCCTCTAGTTTATCCATGTCATTGCAAATGGCAAGATTTCTTATTTTTTAATGACTGAGTAGTATTCCAGTATGTGTGTGTGTGTGTGTGTGTGTGTATACACACCACATCTTCTTTATCCATTCATCTGTTGATGGACATCTGGGCTCTTTCGATAGTTGGGCTAATTGTGGACATTGCTGCTTTAACATTGGTGTGCAGGTGCCCCTTCATTTCACTACATCTGTATCTTTGGGGTAAATCTCTAGTGATGCAATTACTGGATCATAAGGTAGTTCTATTTTCAACTTTTTGAGGAACCTCCATACTGTTTTCCAGAGTGGCTGCACCAGCTTGCATTCCCACCAACAGTGTAGGAGGGTTCCCCTTTCTTTGTATCCTCACCATAATCTGCCGTTTCCTGACTTGTTAATTTTAGCCTTTCTGACTGATGTGAGGTGGTGTCTCATTGTGGTTTTGATTTGTATTTCCCTGATGCCAAGTGATGTTGTGCATTTTTTCATGTGTCTGTTGGCCATTTGGATGTCTTCTTTGGAAAAATGTCTGTTTATGTCTTCTGCCCATTTCTTGACTGGATTATTTGTTCGTTGAGTGTTGAGTTTGGTAAGTTCTTTATAGATCTTGGATACCAGTCCTTTATCTGATATGTCATTTGCAAATATCTTCTCCCATTCTGTCGGTTGTCTTTTGGTTTTGTTGACTGTTTCCTTTGCTGTGCAAAAGCTTTTTATTTTGATGAAGTCCCAATAGTTCATTTTTGCCCTTGCTTCCCTTGCCTTTGGAGACATTTCTAACAAGAAGTTACTGGTGGCTGAGGTCAAAGAGGTTGCTGCTTGTGTTCTCTTCGAGGATTTTGATGGATTCCTGTCTTACATTTAGGTCTTTCATCCATTTTGAGTCTATTTGTGTGTGTGGTGTAAGGAAATGGTCCAGTTTCATTCTTGTGCATGTGGCTGTCCAATTTTCCCAACACCATTTGTTGAAGAGACTGTCTTTTTTCCACTGAATATTCTTTCCTGCCTTGTCAAAGATTAGTTGACCATGGAGCTGAGGGTCCATTTCTGGGCTCTCTATTCTGTTCCATTGATCTATATGTCTGTTTTTGTGTCAGTACCATACTGTCTTAATGATGACAGCTTTGTAATAGAGCTTGAAGCCCACTGTTATCCTTATTTCCTTCTCTATAGGGATTCCTCTATAGATAAAATGGTTTTCCCTCCCTTTCTCTGACTTCTTTCAAGATAATTTCTCTTTGTCTGTGATTTTTTGCAGGTTGAACATGATACGCCTGGGTATCTTTTTTGTTTTACATCTGTTCAGTGTTTTTAATTTCTAGCATTTACTTTTGATTCTTTCTTAGAATTTCCTTTGCTCTGCTTACATTACCCATCTGTTTTTTGTCTAGTTTTTCCTTTAGAGCCCTCGACATATTAATGATAGTCACTTTAAGTTCTCTACCTGATAATTCTGTGTCATATATGAGCCTCATTTTGATACTTGATTGAAATCTTCTCTAATTTATTTTTGATCACAGAACTTGATCTGTGTGTTTTGTTAGTTAGGCTGTGATTGTTTGGGGTAGCTCTTGGTATCAGAGGTCTCAAATTCTGGGCTTCTTATTTTGTTTCCCTTCTTTGGGCTTCCCTAAGTACTCCTCCATACAGAAAGCCTGTATCTCACAGCTCTTTCAAAAATCCACCATCACACTGGACACCTGCTGGTGTAGTTCTAAAGTGTGTGGACAAGAGAGTGTTCTCTAATCTTAGGATTAAACCTTGAGTCTCTGGCCTATGACCCTTCACATGTGTTTCTTCTTTGATAGCTTCATGTCATGAACATGCTATGAAGGCACACACATGTGCTGTGTCTTTCTACAAAGTCAGCTTTATTCAGTCATAAAGTTAATCACAGTTATAAAGCATGTTCAGGCTCCCAAACTCAGTGACAATTCACCATGTGATTAAACTTTGCTTCTTACACATCACACAGAGCAGGACAGAAGACAAGCCACACCACAAACAAGATAACAAAAGGCACAGGAAGTGAACGAACCAAACACAGTCTGTGGGTGCACAGTTGAGATAAGACCTCCCCATCTGGTCCAGGCCAGCTCTCTGCACTTACTGCTTCTTCTGTTCCAGCAGTGAAGGATCTCGGTTCTGTTCAGAGATCCAACGGGCAGAACCTTTGGCGACAGTTGCCTTTTTTAAGTGGTCTGACATAGACGGGTCACGTCTAAAGAGTCTGACATTTTGCTGCCAAAATCCTTCCCTTTTTAAAGGGATTTCATTAGTTTTGGGTCTCTGCAGACCTCCTCTGTTTCTCTGCTCGTTATCAGTTCTGGGGGGTCAGCTGATGGTCTGAGCAGCGGTACCTTAACTGCTTGCGTCCTTTCTTGACACAGGCTCCCGCTTGATGTGAGAGACTCCATTTTGCTCTTTATACTTCCTCATCCTGTGAGGTGAGGCAGGAAGGCTCACAGGGACTGGAGTGAGAGGAATGCCATTGTCTCACAACTTTAGAACAAAGCACTGCTAGAGTGGTTCCCCTGGTGGGTAGGCCTGTATTGTGGAGCAGGTTCTGGGGGTGTTCACAAGCATTACCAGTCCCCTCCACCTGCCAGAGCCATGAAGAAATCTTTCTCTGATCTTCCCCGTGAGCAAGTGGTGGGGCTCGTGGAGGTAATGCTCACCAAAGCAAGAGGTGGTATCCCCCAGTCGTGACGCTGCCAGTCTCTGGCTCCGGCACTCCTTACGCAGACACTTGGTCCTGCACACTCAGTTCTCTGATGAGTCCAAAAAAAGTCACTGATTTTCAGTTTGTCCTGTGTTTTACTGTAAGGACCAGGGCGATGACTTCCAGGCCCTTTATGTGGTGGAGCTGGAGCAGTTGGTCTCGTGTATTCTCCGTACAGTCTTCTGTTATATAAATAACCTAAAGGATGAACATTAGAAGGAAAATCCCTCAAAGGACTAGCAATTTTGTCCCAGTAATAATTCAGAAATAGCAGTTGAAAAACTGATAAAACACCGGAGAAATCTTTTGAGCAAATTACATGCTCAGTTGCTTTTTAATAACATACTTTCCTCACTATAAAAGGAATGTGTGTTCATGGCAAACAGTTAAAAATACAAGGAGGTATATGGGAGGAAATATAAATTGTCCATAATCTTCCTCCCTAGAGATAACCAGTTGACATTTTGCTGTATTTTGTTTTATTTTTCTTCACTATGATAGAAACACCTGCCCCCCAAATTGGGATCATACTAGTGTCCCTTTGCTAGTCTACTGCCCTTTTAATTATTAAGTGTTCCATTTAACCATTTTCTCATCATTTAAATATTCTTTAAAAAATATGTATGTAGTATCTGCATAAAAAATTCACTGTAAGGATGTATCAAAATTTGATTATCTATTTGAACATAGTACTGTGGTGACCATCCTTGTTCATAAACTCCTGTGTACATGTCTTAAAATTACTAGAAACAGAATTACTAGGTGAAGAGCTATTACTATTGAGACAATACTAACATTCTTATGCTTTTGATGTACGCTGATTGCTTTTGGATAGAAAAAGTTTTCTCACCTGCATTTAGTGGTATCCCCCAGTCGTGATGCTGCCAGTCTCTGGCTCCGGCACTCCTTATGCAGACACTTGGTCCTGCACACTCAGTTTGGGGGGGGAACGCGACCTCTGACCCTGCCTCTGGCAGAGTTAGCAGGGGATATTGTGTGACATGATGAGAAACAGAGTACACAGGAAAGAAGATGAGCTTTATAATCGGACAAACTGATGAGTCTTTGATTATCTACTAGTTAAGTAATTTAACTTCCCCGAGCTTCTTAATTTTTCTCATTTGAAAAATGGGAATAATTGCTTCCTTTCCAGGTGGTCGTGAAAATGAAATATTCATTCAACTTTCATTGAACAATTACTGAGTACCTGCATGTGATGTATGCCGGGTGCTAAGGACACAATGATAAAACCGTATAAGACTGTTTGTGTTCTGAGTTTTCCGACTACTGGGAAAGACACCTATCAAATAAGCCTGCAGATAAATGTAAAAATGGAGGTGTGGCCTTGAGCTCTGAGAGCATCTGATAGGGATTTACAGAAGGCTAGATCTCTGTGGAGGTGATGATGGCGGGGAGGTGAGAAGAGCGAGGAGGTGACATGGCATGGAGTGTGGGATGACAGTGAGTGTTCTTGTCAGAGGAGCAACGTAGAAAAAGGCTCCATGGCCGTGTGAAGGAGGGAGCCCATGGGAGGGCTCGCATGGCCTGGGTGGGAAGAGCAGGGGAAGCACCATGATGATCTGCCTCCCATAGAGGTCAGTTCTGTCGTTCTTCCAAGAATAGGAAGTTCTAGGGAGAGTGGAAGGGAGTCAAGAGCAGGTTTGCATTTTAAAGCCAGAATCCTGAATGCAGTCAGAAGACAGTGTGTGGGGGACAGGGAAGGTGGGATGGGGCATAGGACAAGTGCCTGGAGGCCGCCACCCTGCAGAAACTGTGGCAAGCCTAGGACGGAGACGAGGGTGGCTTGGGTTAAAGTGGTATTGAAATAAACTTCTAGGCCCAGGGTGGAGCCGCTTCGGCCCGGGTGCTATGCTTCCTGCCTTCTGCCCTATTTTGCAGTTCTCTGGACTTGGGAATGGAGACTGCCCGCTTCCTGAACGCGAATGCTTCATGTTACATAAAGTTTCTTTGTATCATCTAACTTGTCTTCTTTAATCATTTTTAACAGTGGTGATGGGCAAAAGAGAAGTGACTAATCAGAGAAGGATTTAAGAGGCACTCTGAGTAGGAACCGATGAACTCTGAGTGAGACGACGCTCAGTGGTGTGTGACTCTCGCCAGCGACCTTGCACCGCACAGCTGCGTCCACAGAGGTGGGTTTTGGAGATGCTGTTGCTGAAAGTCAGAGGATGCACAGAGTTCGAGCCCGTTGATGGGCAGCGGATTCTAAGATGTGTAAAAACGAAGTGCAGATAGGGGAAAGCCAAGGAGGGGTGAAGAGGGGGCTCAGTGGCCTGCAGATCCTGACGCGGTTACACGTGGTGGCACGAGTGGTTGATGAGCAGCTTGGACGGACTGGCAGGTGGAGGCGGTGAGAGACAGATCCTGAGGACACCGCCTCAGAAGGAGGAGCACTCCCAGGGATGACGGGGTCACTGTGGGACTGGGGAAGAGAGTTCTTGATGAGATTAGTCATTCCTCTCCTCCTCCCCTCTGCAGGAGGTCACAACCCAGAGGAAAACGTTTTTTTGTTTTTGTTTTCATTTTACAAAAGGGAGGAGTAGTGGTCTGAAAAAATATGTCTGTACAGCACCCAGCACAGTGCTTGTCTCCTAGTAGGTGCTCTACATGTAAGCTGACTCAGCGGCTGAGCTGTCTCCTAGGTCCAGGCTCTATAAAGTTACTGTAGAACTTCTTCCTGAAACCAGGCTTAGAAATGCCTGTCTACTTTATAATGAATAGTGTCCTGGCAAGATTTCTGTTGTGTGGTTTAGATAACATCCTGTAATTAAAATCATTCTCTGGGACCACATCTCCAGTGTTGAAATCCTGTTCTGACCACAGTTGGATCTATATTCACCCATCTTTTCCAAAATACATGCATTCTGTAAAGTGAGAAAAAGAAGTTGTAGCATCCTGAGAGATGGTATTTATCAGCTTGCCAGGGCTGTCCTTGCAAAGCTCCCAAAGCTGGGGGACTTTAAACAACAGAAATGTATTCTCTCGTGGTTCTGGAGGCTAGGAATCCAAAATTAAGATGTTGGCAGGGTGGGTTTCCTTCTGAAACCTGTAGGGGGCGTCCTACCTTGCCTCATCTACCTTTGGTGTTGGCTGCTCTGTTTGGTGTTCCTTGGCTTGTGGATGTGTCACCCCAGTTTCTGCCTCTGTCGCCTCCTGGACACCTTCTGTGCCTCTTTCCTCTTATGAGGAAACCAGTCATCTTAACTAGTTACATCTGCAATGACCCCATTTTCAACTAAGGCCATATTCTGAGGTATTGGGGGTTAGAACTTCAGTTCTTTTTTTGTCAGGGGTACATAATTCAAACTGTAGCAGATGGGCTTAAGAGAACTCACATTAAATATTTCTCTGTTCAAGGGTGCCTGGGTGGTTCAGTCGGTTGAGCATCCTGACTCTTGGTTTTGGCTCTGGTCATGATCTCAGGGTTGTGAGATAGAGCCCCGGGTGGGGCTCTGTGCTCAGCATGGAGTCTGCTTGAGTTTCTCTTCCTCTCCCCCCACCCACTTTCTCTCTCTCTCTTTCTCAAATCAATCAATAAAATCTTAAAAAAAAAATTCTCTCTTCCCATTGCCCTCATGATGTGTCTAATAACTATAAGCTTGCTTTTGTGGATGGAACTGCTGCTCAAAAAATAAAACCAAGTTCTGAAGGCACTCATGAAGTGTGGAATGAGTTTTCGCTCATTGTAAGGGCTAAACCTCTGTGGACAGGACTGCCTGTCTGCCGTGGCGGTGGGGAGTCTAAGTGATAAAGTGATCACAGCCCCTCAGTAGTCATCAAGCTTTCTGCAAGAGAGTTCAATGTTCAAGGCTCATTTACGAACCTTGCTTCAGAATGCTTGCTTGGACCTATAAGTAATTCACTGCCAAATCTTAAAGATATCCCTTGGTTTCCATCTTTTTTTTTAAGTTAGGTTAAATAATGAGGGGGAACCGCGGGTAGATATTTGTGCTTTCTCCCAAGGCTTTGCCATTGTGCAGAAGGACTGGGTTTCACTGAGTCTAAGGAGAATGCAAAATGAACTGCAATAAACAAAATGTGCTTCAGCCCTATTTTAGTTCAATTTAAAATGATAAGGGTATTCAGGCTGCCTACAGCTGCAGCGGACTTAGGCTCCTCTCTTGATTTGGTCTCCAGAAGACACAACAGCAATGTTCAATGCAGCTGCTGTTTTGAGTTGTGTGCTGGACGAAGTGTGGGCTCTGGAATCAGATCTGAGTTTGATTCCAGGTTCCAAATCTTGGTTTTCCTACCATGGTAGGCAGAAGAACGGCCCCCAAAATATGTCTGTGCCCTACTCCCTGGAAACTCTAAAATATGGTCATTTACGTAGTAAAAGAGATGTTGCAGATTTGAGATGCAGGAGTGCCGTGCATTATTCAGATGGGCCCAGTCTAATTACATGAGTCCTTAAAAGCAGAGGTGCTTTCCTAGCTACGGTTGGAGATGTAACGAAGGTAAAAGGGCCAGAGATGTTGGCTTTGAAGATGGAGAAAGGGACCCTGTCCCAAGGAATGCAGGTAGGCTCTGGAAGCTGCCAAAGGAAGAAAATAGATTCCGTCCTAGAGCCCCTCAGAAGGAATGGACTGTGTCATAGATCCTCCTAGAGCCAATGCCTTGATTTTAGGACTTCTGACTTCTAGAACCAAAAGATAATAAAGTTGTCATGTTTAAGCCACCCAGTTTGTGGTCTGGTGTAAGGCAGCAATAGAAAACCAATACACCCTCTTACTGACTGTATGACTTTGTGAGTCTTGGTTTTCTCATCCATAAACAATCCTATAATCCTGATCTTGTGTGGTTTATGTGTGGCTTTGCTGAGATGATATATTATCAAATCCGCTGCTAATCACTTCATGACTTAGTTACGAGTTCAGTCCTGAGGAGTCTGGCAATTTTCTTTCTTGGGTCTGATCTCCAGTTTGGGCCCAGGTGCCAGCAGGTGAGAGGCCGCACTGTTTGGTAGTCTGTGCCATGTGTTCACGGGGTGATGTGGGGACCAGCAGCGGCAGCCTCAGCTGGGAGCTTGTTAGAATTACTGAATCGCAGGTCTCACCCCAGATCCAGGGAGTCAGAATCTGTATTTTTTTTTAAAGATTTTATTTATTTATTTGAAAGAGAATGAGAGAGAGAGAGAGAGAGAAAGAGAGCACATGAGAGGGGGGAGGGTCAGAGGGAGAAGCAGACTCCCTGCTGAGCAGGGAGCCTGATGTGGGACTCGATCCCGGGACTCCAGGATCATGACCTGAGCTGAAGGCAGTCACTTAACCAACTGAGCCCCCCAGGCACCCTCAGAATCTGTATTTTTTAACAAGATGCCCAGGTGATACATATGCACTTTAAAGTTTGAGGAACGCCAGACTGGTGGTTCTCAAACAACATAGATTCTAACAGAACAGACGCCTGGGCCCAGAATTTATGGGGGTGGGACTTCATCATCTCTTTTTTTAATTTGCTTTCCAGTTATTTCTAATGCACAGAGAGTCATAACTACTGGAATAACTACTTAGAAATGCACTTGAATATATGAGACAAATCAGAACTGTGAAATTTTCAGTTAATACCTTTTTCTCTGAGGCAAACAGCTATGCTATGTAAGTATTACTAAGTGCTACATTTTAAAAAGGTATGTAAAGGAGGAAACATCGAAGAACAGCAGAGACACTTTCTCACTGTTCTGATTCCTGTTCCGGCTTTATCATGTGCACTTAATTAGACTTCTTCCAGAAGACTCATCCAGTTTTGCTTCATTAAGAAGCAGTACTTCTTAGATAATTCTATGACATGGAAACTTGGCATTAAAAGCTGTTGGCTATTTTCTCTTTAGCAAGAGAGATCTTTTTTTTTTTAAAGATTTTATTTATTTATTTGAGAGAGAGAATGAGAGATAGAGAGCACGAGAGGGAAGAGGGTCAGAGGGAGAAGCAGACTCCCCGCCGAGCAGGGAGCCCGATGCAGGACTCGATCCCGGGGCTCCAGGATCATGACCTGAGCTGAAGGCAGTCGCTTAACTGACTGAGCCACCCAGGCACGCTAGCAAGAGAGGTCTAAACACTTCTTACTATTATCAGAAGACAAGCAACAATATTTGGAGAGCTTACTCCGTCCTAGGAGTACCTGCATCCCTCCCTTCATAGACAGAAGCATAAGGAGGAAGCTTGGCAGTTCTATCCCACACTTCCAGTGGCCATGACCCAGAGCACAGAGTTGCTTTCCAAGAACCAAAACTAGCATCTCCAGCACATCTAGGGCAAAAGATCCAGAGGACAGCGTTCAGATTCAGACTCATATCCAGGAGCTCCAAGTCCAAACAGCTGGGTAAGGGCTACAGACAAGAGCCAAAATCGAAAATAAGGAGCTGGGTGCAAACCAGGACAGGAGGGCAGTGGATGTGGAAGATTGTGACAAAGTTCCTGCATGGTACCCACAAACAGCTTTGGGGGATTTGAGCTTCCACTGTGAAAAGCAGAATGAGCTGGGACCTAGGTCCGACCAAGGAGCCATCAAGAGAAAACTCGCCATGGTATCCAGCAAGGCCTTGGCAACCCTGCACACTGACCACCACACTCCTTGCAGGATTTCACAGGATGTGGTCTTGTGGGATCTCCCCAGCCCCAGCTTACTGACCCAGAACCCAACAGTCATGCCCATGGGCAGGCATCTTCGGTAGAGTCTGGAAATGCAGGCCGGGACAGGCCATTCTGGGGTTTCCACCTCAGTGAACATAAAACCCTGTGACAGCCTTTTTATTATCAGAAATTACAATTTTCCATTGTTGGACATTTGGCGGCGTTTTATTCGCTACTGCTGGCTGGCTGTGGCTTCTAGCTAGGCTTAGGATATTTCTCCCATTCCTTTCTTTCCTTTCCCTTGTCCCTCCCTTCCACTCCCCCTTTCCTGTCTTCTTAGTCTTACACGCAGGGTCCCAAACCGCTCTTGTCTAACGCTGTTTAATCATATCAAATTACACATCATCCCTGAGTAACTTCCAGTAGATTCCAGAACATCAGACTCCCCAGAGGTGGGGGTTGTTAGGGCCCTAGAGTCCTGGGGAGAGAGCCTTGGGCTAACACATCTGAGCTGCCATCACCCTAGAACCCATCTTCAGAGACGGTGGGGAGCCCAAGTGTCTGCTCTTCTCTGAAGTTGTGCTTCTCATTGTAGATTAATGTATTGGCTTTCTATTTTCATAAAAAAATCATATAAAAGTCAGACTCTTAAGTCTGAAAGCCACTCACTAGGTGGTCCCATTGCTCAAAGAATACCTTCCTTCACTCTGGAGCGAGGATTATAACCCAGCAAATAACAACAAAAATAATTATGGTGGAGGTACCTATTTGATGTGATTCTCACAATACCCGTAAGAGTACAGTTTCCTCCCTTTTCTAGATGTGAACACAGGCTTAGAAGGGCCATGGAATCTGCCCCGGGTCATATGGCTGGCCCCTGTTGTCCCTGGCGTCAACCAGGCTGCCCGACATCTGGCCGTGCACTTCAAGCACGTCACACTCGTCCCTCTTGCCATCCCTCCTCCACCTCTCTCCCCTGCCTCCCCACGCCCACCAGGCCACCCTCCCTGCTTTCCTCCCCCTACCCCGCAGCCTTCTCCAGCGCTGCCCTGCCCCGTCCTCCCCCCCAGGCCTCCCACCCCCGTGCTGCCCCCCGCCCAAGCCTGCTCAAAGCCACTAATGTCAGCCTCCTTGAGCACACAGGGACAGCCTGCCAGGTGCAGGGCAGCTAAGTGGCACGTGGGTTCAATCATCTGAACCCGCTGCTGCCCTTACCCCCAGAGAGAAGCCTCGTTGGGCGAGTGATTGGGGCCTCACGCTGTGTGCCGGTGTGCGGGAAATATTCCCTGTGCACTTTGTGCTTATTAACTTATTTACTCTTCATGATATTGCCCCGTCTATGGAGGAGCCACACACGTCGTAAGTGATTTGCTTTGGTCACATTGCAAGTGGCAAAGCAAAGCTCCGAAGCCAGGCTTGCAGCTCCGGTGTCCACGCAGCCAAGGATAAACCGGGGTCCATAGGCTTCCTGCCTTCTCAGCTCTGCAGACAGCCAACACCACAGGATCCGATCTTATCAAAACAAGGCAGGAGGAAATCGGGAATGATTGGAACCAGGCCCCCACACTCCTTCCCAGGTGGTGGGGCTTTGTGTCTTGGGCAGCAGTTATGCTTGGGCAGTGGTGCTGCCGACAAGGTCTTTTCTTGTGGCCGTACTGGAGACAAGTATGAGCTGTACCCTCCTTCCTTCATGACCAGCCCCCTCAAATCTCTGAGATCAAAGGCGCCCCAGGTGATTAGGCGAGACGCAGTGCACTCTGGGCGGGAGCGGATGAAACCGTGGGGCAGGCCAGCGAAGCTGTTGGAGTTTGTGGCTGACCCGTGGGTGCCCTTCTGCTGCAGCCTCTGCTGGAAGGAGAAGTGGGGCTCCCTGGAGAGCAGAAGTTGAGTGTCTGGGAGGGGCACTCTTTCCCACCTCCCACCAAGGGCAGGGCCCTATGGAGTCTCCCGTGAGGCTCAGGTCATTCTGGAAGCAAGGCTGTCAGCTGCCTTCTGTTGGAGGTCAGGTGAGGCCAGGAGCAAACTTGAGCCCACAGGTCGTGGAGGTGACTCTCACCTTCCCCCAGGAGCCATTGCTGCCCAGCCATGGGCATGGACAGGACCTTCCAGTGATGTCGAGGTAGACCAGAGCAGGGAGGTGGTAACAAAGGGAGCCCTCAACTGAACAGTCAGCCAGAGCAATCGTAGCTGAATTTGAATACTTACCCAAGAAGGACTACATTTTCAAGTAGTAGTAACTAAAAAAAGACCATTGTGGTTTGAGTTTACTGGATTGGGACAAATTTCATTTTCCCACTGCTGTGTGAGAGCGGGGCTCCCTTTTTAAGGAAAGACCTTACAGTTATATGGGTAGAACAAGTTTCATGTTGGTCCATGGACGATTTGAGAAGGTCAGTTTATAGGTACCACACATGCCTTACCACATTTGTCTTCACAGCCTGGGGAGGGAGGGCCATGTGGTGGGAGGCAAGAGGAACTGGAGTAGCTTCCCCCTCGAAATTTCAGGTAGGATTCTGCTGGGGACTGCTGTTGTGGGACATTTTCAACAGGGGGAGACTCTCAAAAATAGTTTTTATACACACACACACACACACACACACACACACACACACAGTGTTGTTGCTAAGAAGAAAGATTAAGCCATGTATGAGGATTGAAAAGGCTGACACTAGTGGCTGGTGTTTTAGAAAGGTTGGTCATGGACAGCTGGTGACAGCTGGTGACATTTAAGCAGATATCTGAGTGAAGTGTGATACAGCTAAATCTTGCTTGAAATGGGTAATGAAATTGGGGTGAATTTTTTGTGTTACGGACTGAATGCTTGTGTTCTCCCCACATCTGTGTGTTGAAGCCCTCCCTCTCCCCCCCATGTGATGGTATTTGGAAGTAGAGTCTTTGGGAGGCACTTAGGTTTAGATGAGGTTGAAGGTGGGACCCCTCCCCCTCCCATGATGGAATTAGTGCTCTTAAAAGAAAAGAAGAGACACCAGAGCTCTTTCTTGCTCTTTCTTGTGAGGACATGAGAAGGGGCTGTCAACAGGCCAGGATGACATCTCTCAAAGGAACCAAATCTGCTGGCATCTCGATCCAGGATTTCCCAGCCTTCAGGCTGTGAGAAATGCCTATCTGTTTGTTCAAGCCACCCAGTCTGTGGTGTTTTGTTGTAATGGCCCAAGCTCACTAATATAGTTTGGATTTTTGTCTTGTTGAGTTAATGTCCACTCTTACTCATTTCATAACTTCTGGAGATAAGCTCAAGAAGTTCTCTCTCTGGGATCAGAATGCTGTCTCCCTAGTTTTGGGAAGGTACAGAGTAGCAGTAACATGAACCAGAGAGGGAGTCATAGGAGGAGAGGTAAGGAGTCTAGGATGTTCTCCTTCCCTTAGTTGGCATATAGGGAGGCCTCGGGAGACCAACTCATTTATAGTCCAAATCAAACTTATAAAATTATTAGTATCAACACAAGGGAAACAGACATGAACCGGGCTCTTAGGGCAAATTGGAATGTTGGTTATCTTAGTTTAGTTCCTGGTTTAGTGATAATCGATTGTAATCCAGCCCTGGCTCTTTTCTCATGAGTACCCCTGGGGCACTGTCATCACCGCTCCAGGCTTGGGTGGCTGGCTGGTGATAAACACTGTGTTTAGGTTTAGGGGAAGGAACAGTCTTTCTTAGGCCTCATTCCTAGGTGTCAAGTAATAAAATAGTAGGGAAAGCAGTTACCTTGCCATTGTTCCTTGTAGGTATGCTTCTAGGAGGGGATTTACAGTTTAGTATGGAAGAAGTTTGTGCAGGATGCTGACATTCCTGCACTCCATGCTCTTGTATCATCTTGATCCCATTCAGAGCCGCGGAGTGTACAGTTCAGAATCAAAGCTCAAGCACCCAACTGCCTGGGTTGGCTCTGTAACCTTCTAGTTGTAGGACATTGGGCAAGTTACTGAACTTCCCTGTGCCTCTGTTGCCTAGATGTATTTCAGAACAGTATCTTTCTCAAAAGGGTGCATGAAAGTTAAATGAGGTAATTTATGGAAAGGTTGTAGGCGGTGCCTGATGTATATTAAAATGCTCCATTGATGATGGCTCTTGCAATCATTATGGTTAAACATAATTATGTTTTAATAGCTAAATCTCTAACAGATTACTTGTCCTACTTTATGGATAAGGAATATGAGTTCCAGTGTGGGTTATTGTGGCCAGAGGAAATGCAAAAGAGTTGAGGCAGGTCATGGAATATGGGCCAGGTAGAGGGGTGAATGGGAGAAGGTTGAGGAAGCCAGGCGGGGAGGAGTCCATCTGTGGAGGCAGGAGGACACTCGATGTGGTCTGGGGACAGCACTGAGACCAGTTCTGCTGGAGATGGTGGATTGAGCTGGAGAACAGTGGGCAAGAAGGGGCTCCTACAGTGAAGATTTTGGGGTAGGAAGTATCTAGAGGGCCTCCTACAGCTGGCTTTCCCTCCTGGCTGTCTGAGGCCTCTCTGCAACCAAAAATGGGTGAATATTTCCTGAGCACATCTGGGCGAGGTGCTACTTGGGTCTTTGGGAGTCCATACCAGCTCTCCCTCCAGTAAGGCACAGCCTTTGAGTTAAGGGTCTTGCATGCTGGGCAGGTACAGAGAAGCAGAGTGTGCCTCCCAATCTGGGGGCCATCCCACCGCTCTGGCTGAGATAAGTTTATTTGAGCTCAGCTTCTATTTCTCCACTGGTTGTGACTCTCTTAGTCATGAGGATGGAACCCAATTCGACCTGGCTTAAGAAAAATGGGAATTTATTGGCTAGCATAATTGACTTTGTTGGGAGATACTGGCTTCAGATACAATCTGACCCAAGCGCTCAGACAGTGTTATGAGGATCCACTTTCTCACCATGTCTTGGCTCTCTTTTCCATAGTGTTGGCTTCCAGAGCAGCCCCAAGTATGTGTTATTTTATTTATTGAAATTCCAGTTGGAAAAAGCAAGTTCCTTTTCCCTGCTGCCCAGCTTGTCTTGGTCTTGCTGTATCCCATAGGTTCTTGTTGGGCCACAGACCCAACCCTGAATCAACCACGGTGGCCAACGAAGGTGGCATTCTGATGGCCAGGCAGGCTTGGGTCGCAAGCCTCCATTTGGAGCTGGGACCAGAATCATGAGGATGTGGCCTGAATACAGGGGAGGAAACTGCCAGAAAGGCAAAAACAACAAAAACCAAATAAAATAAAAGTAGCGTCTTTGCACAGAGCCAACAAAGGGATTGGTAAAAATGAGATTATGTGTCTGGAATACAGACCCAAGTGACTTTTAGTCGTAGTTACATGGAGAATGATGTTAGCAGCAGTTTTCTTCTTACTTGCTCTAGAATTCCTCAGGCTTTGCCAAGTGGGTCCTGCACACCCTGCTGTTGGCTTATTTTTGAGCCTGACCACTTCTGGCCATCTATCTTAAATAAAGCACAGTATTCCAGCTTCATTTCTAATTAAAATTATGTGATATTTGCTCTCCTTTCTTGTTCATTTAATCTCGACTTCTCCAATGTCTCCCTCCTGTTCTGCTGCTGTCTGACCAGAGGCCTATTCGCCAAGGACCCAGCACTGCCATCTCATCGTATCCAAAGTTGACCAGTGTTTCAGGATGCACCTTATGATATTTCCTCACTCGGCCTCCCTGGAGCTGAAAGACTAAATGGTAGATAAATTCTGTGATCTATGACTTAAGCTCTGTGATGAAGGGGACCTGTGTCATTTAAATCTTAAATCCTCTTGCAGAGGCTTTTGGGCATTTCTCAGGAGGACTTATGCTGCCAAGATGTAAATGCTGAGAGTTGATTCTGTGAATAATGTTATGAAAACATATAAGCAGGTTGCTAGCCAATGGAGAGCTTTCGTAGCCAGGCCAGGGTGCCTGGGCTTGGGTCTGATTCCAGTAGGGAGACATCGACTATTATTTTTTTAACATTTTTAAGTAATCTCTACTCCCAACATGGGGCTCGAATTTGCAACCCCGAGATCAAGAGTCCCGTGCTCCACCGGCTGAGCCAGCTGACTATCTTTGAGTCGGGGAGAGACACCCTCCTCCTCATGACCACCACGTGTTGAGCACATTCTAAGTGTCAAGCCTGAACATGTATCTTCTTTACGTATGTGATTCTTTCTTATAGCCACAATAATTCTGCAAGGGGAGAATTCCCTTTTCAAATGGCACCCACTCACCTGAAATCCCACCTCATTCTTGGCAGGAATCCCTAAAAACACAAAGGGTCCACAGAAAACCAACCACCCAACCTAGCTGCATGCCCATGGGGCAAGGACGGTTGGCGTGGTGCCATGTCATTGTATGGAAGAAGGCGTGAGGGACGAGTTCATCTCTCTCTGCTTGTTTGGCAGGGTAGCCGAGGAAGACATCCTGCGAGGGTTAAAATAACACGGAAAAGGAAATGATGCAAATCCCCCTCAAATCAGTTGCTTCCCCCTTGCCTCTTCCTTGCCTCTTGCTTTTTCAGGGTGGAGGTACCTGTGCCCCTGCATTTGCAGTCCTTCCTCTTGGCTGACAGTCCGTCCATCTCCCTGTCACTGGTTCCTCTGTTGCTTTCATATCCCTTATGCCTGATTCTCACGTGCTCACTGCCTTCCTCTCCTCGGCCCTCTCCATCACCCATCGGCCTCTTTGACTTCTCCCACTACGACCCGGCCCGTCTACTTCCTGCGTAGAATCTGCAGCACTTTATCTGTCTCTCAGTGAGAATTTGCTCGATGTCCTCCCTTGTTTGTTTAAGTTTGTGTCCTTTTGTCTGTTTGACTGATTTGCTCCCCAGGGAAATCGCACTTTCCATGCTGCTTATCTCTCATTGTCCAACTTTTGTTTCCGTCAAGGACAGCAGCTGTGTACCTGAGCAGCATACTTGGATTTTGTTCTCTGTCTTATTTCTCCTTTGTGATGCCTTGTGCTTGAACTCCAGCTCCACTACACGCTGACTGTGTGGTCCTGGCCAAGTTGCTTTACCGCTTCAGACCTGTGCGTCCTTCTCCGTTAAATGAGGATGGTATTAGTACTTCACTTGTGGGATTCCTATGAAGATTAAATGAGCTATTTCATATATGGAAAGTGTTGAGAACCTTATCTGGCACATGGGAGTCGTCTGATAAATGTTAGTTCACACTGTCGTGTTGCTGGTGCTGTTACATTGTTCTGACATTTTTTACATTTTTTTTTAAAGATTTTATTTATTTGTCAGAGAGAGAGGGAACATAAGCAGGGGGAGTGGGAGAGGGAGAAGCAGGCTTCCCGCAGAGCAGGGAGCCCGAGGCGGGGCTCGATCCCAGGACCCTGGGATCATGACCTGAGCCGAAGGCAGATGCTTAACGACTGAGCTACCCAGGCGCCCCTTTTCTGACATTTTGTTTCACTGGACTTTCCCAAGAACAGCAACAGAAGTGGCTCCATGGAGGGACAGAGGGCAAGTTGGATGGGCGCTAGGAGGTGGGATAACACATGTGCCCTATGCCTGCTTAATGTTCCAATGTCCCTTTTGCAGACTCGGGAGGAAAGTCATCTGTCCTTCAAAAAGAAGACACACCATTCTTGCTTACAGATTAAGCAATGAAATTAAAAAAAAAAAAGGTAGCTTGGTTAAATACTGACTTGATAGAAATTTCTTTTAAAACATAGTGAAGCCAGGGGCACCTGGGTGGTTCAGTTGGTTAAGCGGCTGCCTTCGGCTCAGGTCATAATCCCAGGGTCCTGGGATCGAGCCCCGCATCGGGCTCCCTGCTCAGCGGGGAGCCTGCTTCTCCCTCTCCCTCTGCCTGCCTCTCTGCCTACTTGTGCTCTCTCTGTATCTCTCTGTCAAACAAATAAAAAAATAAAATAAAATAAAATAAAATCTTAAAACATAGTGAAGCCAAAGCAAGCAAGGCTCAGTAGGTTTGGTGCCCCATCTGCTTTGTTCTCTTCTGACGCTCTGTCGAGATTCCTAAATGCAGGTTGGATTTTCAAAACGTCTGGACCCAGCTGTGCACATTTTTAAAGCTGTTCAGCGGTGACATTATAATCTGTATTTCTTGCTACTTGGCTGTGCCTGACTTCTGTGCCCTGACCCCCAGAGGGGAGGCCAGCCCCTGTTCTCTGCTCAGATGGTGGGAACCTCAGGTGACCAACTCATTTATAGTCAAGTTTATTTTTGTTTCTGGTAATAAAGGTAATAATGCTTATTACTGAAACACTGAAAAATAAAGAAAAGGGTATAGAAGCAGCAACAAACACTCATAATCCTTTCCCCTGGAAATGGCCATTCTCAGTGTGGTGATGTGTGTGTAAAAGCTTTTGTTTGTATATATATACACACACCTATTGCTCTATATCTTTTTTTAAATAAAAACAAAACTAGGATCATGTTGTATATACATTTGGAATACTGGCATTTTTGATAGCATTATACCCTCTTTTTTCTATCCTTGTGTGTTTCTTATAAATATTTTTGAAAATTGCCTTAATATTTGGTGGGTGAGTGTTCTGTCAGGTCAGCGCCTCCAAGAAGCAGATGCTAGGAGAGGACTGACCATACAGGAAATGTACAGAAGTCCCTGTGAAGGACAAAGGGACAGGGAGCAGGGAAGTCTGACACCTGGGAAAGGAGAGTGGAAGGAAGGTTTGCGTAGGAAGAGGAGCGTGCTTCTGAGAAGGTCTTGCCCAGGCCCAGGCTGATGGGGAGTTGGTCTCTGGGCAAAGGTTGCCCGTTGGGCCATTCACGTGTTGGACCAGAATGGCCTGGCCCTGGCTCCCACACCATGTTTAGTAAGTGGTTAGGGGCAGCAGGGAGGAAGCATGGCCTCCACACGAACGCTGGTGTGGATCCAATGGATGACAGCAGGAGGCTTCTGGTCAACTCTGCTCCCCCCACAGAAGACTGTGTTGAAGAAGATCTATCTGAATGGCACAACTTCCCGGTCACCACAGATGTGCCGTAAGTTCTTGAGTTAACCATTTACTATTTAGTATTTTGACCATTCTCATTTTTGCTGTTATAAATTATGAAGCAATACACATTATTTAATATAAATCTTTGTGTTCTTTATTGATAACTTCCTTACAGTAAATTAATATGCAGACTTCTGGTTGCACATGGTACATTGCAAATACAAGTTTTTCTGGGCTATCTCAACTCAATAAGAAAGGTAAAGAAATCAACAAAGTCAAAATCTATGAGCTTAATCCTAGAGACAACAATGGATGAGACTTTATAGAAATTTTAGAAGATGGAAAAACATTAAGATAAATGTTAACAGATCAATCAAAGGGAAGAATGTTGAAACACAAGTTGCCTGCAGAGGAAGAGACCAATAATCCTTGGAACCCCTGAAAGCTTTAGGGACTGGAGGTGTCCTGTGTCTTAGAAGAGTGTGGGGACTGAGAGTAGGATTGCTTGGAAGTCTTTATAACAAGTGGGACCTTCTGATGACCGCCTTCCCCCCGGGAGACCACCCTCATCCAGGAGATGGGAGTTTTAATCTCACAGAGGCTTGGTGATGTGGGGATGTTGGACTGGACAGAGGACATAGGCTGGCGATGTGGGGGTTGCCATGGCATATAAACACAGGGATTACATAAAGGTCTACATACATACCCTGGCACCTTCCACCATCCCCCCTTCTTGGCTTCAGTTTTTCCATCTGGGAAAATGGGGATAAGGTAATAATAATACTTTACCTTCCAGTGTTGTTTTAAAGATAAAATATATAAAACATGGGGTGCCTGGGTGACTCAGTCAGTTGGGCTTCTGACTCTTGATTTTGGCTCAGGTTGTAACCTCCAGGTCATGGGATCGAGCCCCACATGGGGCTCTGCACTCAGCATGGAGTCTGCTTGAGATTCTCTCTCCCTTTCCCTTTGCTCCTCTCCCTGCTCAAGATGTGTGCCCTCTCTCTCCGTAAATAAATAAATAAATAAATAAATAAATAAATAAATAAATAAATTCTTTACATATAACATGGAAGACTAGGTACGTGGCATCTAGTAAGTGCTATGTATTTGCTATCATTGTCACTGCTGCCATTATATATATATTGAGCTTTCACTTTTTTCCATTTATCCACTTTTCTGATCTTATGCCATTACACTTTTTTTTAGCTTGTAATCCTTTATAATTTGTCTCTTTTTCTTTAGAATATTTTACTTGAAGCTAACTTAAAGATGTGGATTAATTTGTAAAACACTGACCTCTTTATAGCCGTCCACTTTCAGTATGTGTATGTCTGCTCAGTTATTTAAGTATTCTGTGTCCTTCAGACATGTTTTTAGTTTTCTCATTAGTCATTGCTAATGTAAGTGGAAATTTTGATTCCAAAATATTTTTAAACTAGTAAATACTGACATTTAAGAAGGCTTTCCATACTTATTTTGTAGTTGGCTAACTTAATATTATTAAATATTTTTAGTATTTTTAATAGCTTTTTGGTAGATTCTCTTAAGGTTTTATTTAACAATGCATTAACTCAACAAATATATTTCAAGCTGGTACTATGAGGTGGAAACACAGTGGTCAACAGGACCAACACAGTTGCTTCCTCCGTGGAGCTTATACTCTGGTAGGGAAACATGCAATAATGGGTAATGATGAGAACAGAGCTTGTCACCTAAGGCTTCCAGAATGCCACGGCAATAACTACATCCTTACAGAAATTGAATCAGTAGTGAAAAGTCTACAGTCCTCCTCAATCACCTGCATTATAGGTAAATTCTACCAAATATTTGTGGGACATAATTCCAATCTTGGGCCAGTTCTTTAAGAGAATAAAAGAATGAATGTTCTTTAATTCACCTTATAAAGTTAGTATAATCTTGGGATCCAAACTAAAGGATTCAGATATGAATGAAGATCTGGCAGCAAATGAGGTACGTATACCTATATTTATAGCTAGAGCTTTAATGACCTAGTCTGATTTATCTTCAAAATGCAAAGATGGTTGGATACTAGAATGTCCATGAATGTCATTCATCCCATTAACAAAACTGGAGAGGAGGTGAGAGAGGAAATCAAGTACAGTAGAACCATATCCTAACTTATACACATTCAAGTATATGCTTTTCAGGCAAACAAAGGCAAATGGCCAAGTGACACATGTCAGACCTGCTGGAGCAGCGCTCACTGGAGGGAGACACCACGGAGACAGGAGCAGGAGAAAGTGTGTCTGTCTGCTTTGACCCATCTAGCTTGGGCCTGGTGATCTGGGAGGATCAGGCAGCGGACTCCAGGGAGGGAAAAAAGCTGTGGGCTTTTAAGCTCCATGATTAGGGAATCATTAACTCTTCCCTCACGTGGTAAGGAGAGGGGCTGTGGGCCAAACCTTTTAGCATGTTTGTGGCCAGCTAATACCAGGATTAGCCATCTCAGCTCCATCCTGGCAAGATGGGGAACAGAAGTCCAAATCCTGTGCTTGACCAGAGTATATTGCTTCCAACAGTGGTTCTGAGCCAGTTTCCTTGGAGCTTTGCAGAAGAGCAACTCTTTTTCTGGGAGGTCAGCCTTCGGGACCAATCTTGAAAAAATAAACCCTTAACTGTCAATACTGTAAGTATAAAAGAAGAGAAAAATAACAAAAAATGAGAAAGTTAGCTGTTACTTACCTAGTTCATAGTATATGCCATATATTATTGTATACAATACATACCTTTTTTACAGACTCATTCTGTACAAGGTTGAATATGTCAAATCTTACATTTTTGCACCACCCCCGGAAGCAGAGCTGCCCAGCTGGCTGGCTTGTAGGTGATTCAGTGAGATTTCCAAGGATTGGAACATATGCAGCTGCTTCTTTTAAGGGCTGATATTAGAACCTAATTACTCAGATGAGTTAAGAAGCCACTAAAAATCATTTTTCTCTAACACAGTTCCTATACCAATAGTACGTAAAAGTTCGTAAAAAAATCACTTTGAGGGGCGCCCAGGTGGCTCTGAGAATGGAAACTATGTTGTTAGTGAATCTCGTCTGGGGCTAGTCGATCTTTCTTCCCCCTTTACTCTTCCCACCCATCTCTCCTTCCATCCCTGTGGAATGCTGCCAAGTAGCACCCCTGTTTTCAATAGTATGAAGTTAAAAATAATCTACTACTCTAACATATCTGCTTTTGTCTTTGAGTATTGCCTTTCTGTTCTTGTTGATATGCACCCAGAATTTTGCATGGTCATATCCTTACTACTAAAACTTTGAAGTCTGCTTTTCTCATCTAATATTATCTATAAATATTTTATATACCTAAAAATTTCCATTTTATGAATGTATAATACATTATAATCAAACTAATCATAAAGCTATAAAATAACTTTTCTATTATTGACATTTGGGTCAATTTGGACATTTGGGTTGCTTCCATTTTAGGGTATTGAATATGGTTCTACTATATATATATTTTTTTCTTCTTTTATTGCCAAAGGACATAGTCTCAGGATTGGAATTATGTGGTCACATGAATATTTTCTTTGGTGATGATGCAACCAGCAGTGTATGAGTCTACCATTTTCACCATACTCTTGTCATTGAGTATCTAACAGCTTTTACTCACAAAGAAGAGTGCTTGTACAAGGAAAATGTTCACTTAAGTGATGACAAATCATCTCTGGGTGTTAGTGGAATGAACTTGATCGTTTCCCAGGTTGGAAAATGTCATTGTTTTATTTCACACTCATTTGGTAAAATCTAGAAGCACCACGACCATATAGTTCCATATAGTGCCTTGCATAGTAGGTATCCAGTAACTTACTGATTTAATTTTGTGTCCTAGAAGATGTTGACCTGGAGCAGTCATGCTATACAGAGGCCATGGTACCTACAGTAGAAAAGAGGAAATTAAAATGGGAGGTTAGGTGAGAAAATGTGGAGGAGATGTTATCTCCTCCATGCTTGGCACCCAAACTTGGAGTGACATGCTTGGTGCCCATTGGCATAGTCTTGGCTAATACGTTACTCTGCAGGCATTCTCTTTCACTTCTGTCCCCATCCCTTGGGTTGTATGTTTACTGGCTGTGGAAGACTCTTTAGAAGGCATGTTTACAACAAGCTCCCTTCCTGTATCTGCACCTCTTTCCAATGTGACTTTGCAGTTTCTTCCATCCAGAGGTGGCACCCATTCCTCTGCCCTTGAAGTTTGGCTGGCCTTGGGACTTGGCTTTGAACCATGGAATGTGTCAGAATTAACACATGCCCTCAGGAGGCTTTGCATACTCTGGCTTCCTGCACAGGACAGTCTGCTGGATGATGACGCAGTTGCCCCCTCTGCCTCAGGCCACATGCACCACCCCCGGAAGCAGAGCTGCCCAGCTGGCTGGCTTGCAGCTGACCCAGGGAGGCGCTCAGCAGAACCCAGCCTGAATGGCTGACTGCGGTCGTGGGAGTTTGAGGATGGTTCGCAGCAAAGCGGTGGCTGATACACCAAGGGTCAGAGTGTGCCACAATGTGTGTGTATCCACTGTGTTGTTTTGTAGAAGAATTTAGTCAGATATTACTTTAAAAGGATGAAACATGAATGTACAAATGAAGACATCTATAAAAAAATGGAGGGAAAGTCATCAAAATGTGATGGATTCTACCCTCCAATTGTTTCCTGTATGTATATATATATATATATATATATATATATTTATGTTTTTAGTATATATATATATATATATATATATTTATGTTTTTAGTTCACATTAAGAAGTTGAAGCTGGACACCTCAGATGATCAGATGATTGAATTGTGAGGGAAGACGAAAGCTGGTGAACAAAGAGGCCTCGTAATAATTCTGCGGCTCCTGGAAGATCAACTTTTATTTGCTTGTTTGCTTTTCTATGTAGTCATTCAATGTGAGCACTCAAGGTCACTCCCTAGCATTCTAGAGAAGTCTGTGTGTGCAAGCATTCAGGGCTCCAGGTTTTTTCATCATTTTGACCCATGCACCCTTAAAGTCCCTTGTTATCTAAATGGTTGTAAGCCTGTTATGGGTTCTGGAGTTGGAAGAGGAAAGAGCATGAAGGCATTCCCCTTATCTTAAGCCCTGATGCCTCCGTAAACACTCTGTTGCAAACCCGTCACTTTGGCAAACACTCTGTTGACAACAACTCAGGCAGGAGATCATGCCTCACTGAGAGACCGCGAAATGTACGGTTTGGGGCCAGAAACACACTGAACTGCAATCTGTTTTTATGGAGTGGGGGAGAATAAATTTGGGTGAAGAGCCAGCAGTCTCCACCAGAGTGATGTGTCTGAATTTTTTTTTTTTTTTTTTTTTGCGAGAAGGACAATGGGAAATTTAAATTAATGGACCCATACCCAGTGGGAAGGCCCTGATGAAGTGATGTGTGGGTCTATATTTAAAATAACATGTTTATGGTACGATGTATCTGTTTTCCTGATTTACAGCCTTCATTCCTTAAAATTAATTGACCAGTTAGACACGAGGACTTTGCATTCTTTTTTTTTCTTGGTTCTTCAATATCTCTCTGTAATAATTTCTTTTTTGTTTTCACTTCTGGGGATCAAGAATATGGCAGACTACTTGAGTGCCCATATGTCATTCTGAAGTGACATATGTGTTTCTGAAGTGGCCTCCTGATCTTGAAAGAAAATGTGGAGTTAGCTCAGTGCTTCTGAATAAGGTAAGCCAGGAAAAAAGTCAATCTAAACTGACCCACTCCCCAGTCAGTGCCAAAAGAAGAAAAGGTGAAGATTACAGATGATAAGGTGCTCCCCTGTCCACTTTTGCTTCCAGACAAAGCCTAATAAACAAGTTCAAATGACTCCATTTTTCTTGGGGACTGAGGACCCAGGAGCTTGATTTCTGGAAACCCAGTGAGCTGTCGGAAGTCTGTGTCAGAGTGGCTCTCAGTAAATGGTCCTCGTTGGTCCGTCTGCCCCAGGAAGAGCCATCCTGGAGAATGGAGGAAGTGGGTGCTGGCCCTGGAGGTGGGTGCTTGCCATTTAAAACTCCCACCATCCTCGGCAGCTGTCCCTGCTCGTCCCTGATCCCAGCAGGCTTGGGCCCCAGATGTGCCTTCCTTCGGGGCGCCCACCTCAGAACCTGGTTTTCTTCGACTTCGATGCTTCTTGAAGAGTCCTGCTTCATCATCTCACCTCCCTGCTCATCTCCCTCACTTCACAGTCGTCGGCCTGACTCTGGAAAAGGGCTCTGAAATAGAAGTTCGTGTGTAACCTGAGAGGAAATCATGTTTTTCTCCATGTGCCTACCAGAGTTTTTGAAAACTTGGCTTCACAGTGCTAAAGTGAAGAGTCTAAATAGATAAGCAGCAACAGGATATTACAGACACTTTCAACTTGACAGTGTGTGAGAGAGCTGGGGTTTGGTGTGTCAGCTTCCTGAAATTGTCCCTTATCTGCTCCAAACCAGTCACACAGGGCTGATCTGGGAGATACTGTTTATTAAATGCAGGAGTTTTGCTCTCTCACTTGTTAGATAAGGAGAAACAAGCAGGGCACTGTTGCAGGAAGCCAGAGATTCCAGGTTGCCATGTTATACCCCCTTCCCAGGCTGGGTTTGGACTGTGGACCTACCGGTGACTCCTCTTCCTAAACACCTGCTGTGTGCCCAATGCTGAACCAAAAGTGCGGCTCCTCTCATTTCATTCATTCTCTGCAGCAATCCTGTGATCCTCATGCCCAGTAGGCAGACCATGGACGTACATTTCCAGAGTGCTTCGATGCCTTTCCTAAAATCATCCAGTCAGCGAGTCACGGAGCTGACACTGAGTCCAGTTTTCCCACAGCATGAAGGACTCACAGCAGTGTTCATTCCAGAAAAAAAAAAAAAAAAAAAAAAAAAAAAAAAAGGGACACTACAGGATTCAGCATTCCCAGAAAAGAGGTTGGTCTGTAGGGCTCATTTTATGGAGGACACTTGATAGTGCATGAAAAAAAAAGGCAGATTATACTCACTGACCTGTGACAGAAGATAGTTACTACCCATTCCCTAAGAATAAATAATATTTTGCAGTTCAAGATCTGAGCATGGTCTTGTTTTCTCCAGCTCTGATTCTGCATGTGCTCCTTGGCATCTCTGCTCTGGGATGATATTTTTTCCAAAGAAGTTTCTGTTATGGCAATTTCTTCCTCCTTGTAGATGACACCAAGCACCCATTTTGTCGGCTTGTTCTCTAGCTTCACACCTACCCAGAGTGTGTCACTTCTGAATTTCCATGTAACCTTGGGGTCTAGGAATGTCGGTTGTTTTTTCCTGTTCTTTCTGGAAATCTCCGTTCCAAATCAGAAAGGAAAATGCCATTCAGGTGCTCACAGGATTTATTCAAAGCACCATCTGGCTTTGGTAAAGAATTGCAAATGAAGGTTGACCCAGACCCCACAGCCACACATGCATGATGATTGGGGGTACAGGTGCGAAGTTCGGAGGACAGGACTAGGTGGGCAGAAGAAAGACATGTGCTCCCCAAATGAAGGGTGGGAACCCTTCTGCTGCATGCTTGCTGTGTTCTGCATTTCCACCTCTGGGCCATTAAAGTTGCTGGTTCTTGGGACATCTGTACACAGTTGGTGAGTGTCTGACTCTTGGTTTTGGCTCAGGTCATGATCTCGAGGGTTGTGAGGTTGAACCCTACATTGGGCTCTGTGCTCAGTGTGGTCTGCTTGACATTCTCTCCCTCTGCCTTGCCCCCTACTCTCTCTCTCTAAAATAAATAAATAAAAACTTTAAAAAAAAAGTTGCTGGTTCTCTTGCTGTCTTCCCTGGTGCACTGTGACACCTTGAGGGTAGTACCTGACATCGACCAGGTGTTCAACAAATGTGGAATGAATGAACAAATGAATGAGAGGCTAAATAAGTAAATAAATAAATATCTCAACACTCACCTTCATTTTACCCTCTAGAATGGAGCAAATTTGGGAGTAAGGCTGTTTGAGTTGCTATTTATTTATTTAAGATTTATTTATTAGAAAGAGAGTGCCATGGGGGAGGGGCAGAAGGAAAGGGAGAGAGAATCTCAAGCAAACTCTGCACGAGCAAGGAGCCTGATGTGGGGCTCCATCTCACCACCCTGAGATCATGACCTGAACCGAGATCAAGAGTTGGATTCTTAACCAACTGAGCCACCCAGGTACCCTGTTTGAGTTGATATTTATACACCTAGAGCTATACCTTCATGTTATGTTTGAACAGGGTTTTCCTTCCTGGCTCTCCCTGTGATTCTAACTTCCTTGGCCTGAGGTAGGCCTATGGAAATCAGTATTATTTTTAAAGGTCCCCAGGAGTTTCTACCGAGCAATCAGGGTTGAAAACCACCATTCCACATACCTGGAGGAATGAGTGCCCCCCAGCTGACAGAACACGTGGATGGCTCCTGTCCTGCAGAATCTGAGCCTTGTGGGGAAAGATTCCCACAAACCATTTACCCAGAGATGGAAGACAAGGACATTTTCTGGAAGCCCAGCTCAGGGGCTCAGCTCTGCTAAGATGCTCTGGTTAAGTAGCTGCTCATCTGTAGGACATCTCAGCATTTAACTGATGCCCTAAGTGGTTTCTCTGAGGAGCTTCAGTGTCTTTCCTACATCAGCTGCCTCCTTCCGATGTCCTAGGAAGGGCGGCGGCTTCCCTGACAAGCCTGACCATGAGTTCAATGTATAGACGCAGCTTCCCGGTAAAAATGCCGAATTGAAGACACTGGGATTAGAAACAAATCTATAACTCTCTCTTGCCTCGAAAATGGCGTTTTGAAATGTGTTAAAATGCTAAGATGCCTGAAAAGTTCTGTGTATGTAGCCAGTGGAGCAAGAACTGTGATTGTTTTTCTCAAGCTGTCATATCAAAGACTTAAAAAGTTTTTTGGCTTCATGGATCTCTGAATTCACATGCCCCGGTGATGGAGTCCATGTATAGGACTGCTCATCGGCTTGCTTTCTGGTGCGTGCCTGGGCTGGGGGCAGGGGGGAGCAAAAGCAGAAAGGGGACAGACGAGCTATATTTTCCTTTTGCCTTGAAATCTCTTGTGTTCCTACTATATCTGTATGTAGCCCACCATTTCCTGTTTCTCTAATGATTTGAAAAGTGGATTTGACCTTACACTTTTATCCCCTGTCCTTTAAAAGAACAAGAAGGATGTGTACAGATGTCCCTGTCCTGGAGTTTCTGGGAACAGGCACATAATGTGCTCTTCCGGGGCCATTTGCAGAGAAATGGACCTTTACAGACACTAAGCAGCATTCCCCTGTGCGAGTTGCGCTGATAGTTTTATACACGGGATCTGTGATTCATTGGTGTCAGGAACCATGAAAGGTCTGAGATTTTGCCCTCTTGCAGTTCAGTAAGTTCATCTGCCACAGCGTCATGGATACTGGCAAAGCCCCGAGCCTCCCGAGGGGGAGACGAAAGCCTTTATTACACACAGCGCTGTCGGCGATTTCTTGCACCCATTCCCCAAGCCCCGGTTCTCAGGGGGTGACACTGACAGGACCAGGTGATGCCTGCCCGTGCAGTGGGGTTTGTTACGGGAGAGGACCTCTGAGCTTACAGAACTCCAATCTGGAAGCATGCTTACCCTGTGCTCCGAGGGGCCATACTCTGTCTTCTGAGGCTGTTCACTAAACAGGAATCCTTGAAAAAATATCCTGGAACAAAGAGTCAGCGCCTCTGCTTGGAAGATAGGCAGAAATGTGAGCCACCGTAGGGAGTTGCATCCCCGGAGTAAGTCTGTAATCCCAGAGCTTGGATAAGGCTGGAGGCTGAGGGAGACGGTGGGCTTTATGAGGCTTCCTAGGACCCACCTCCAGTGTACCAGGTCTGTACCCACTGCCCCCACGTATCAGTGAGCGTTTCTGGCTAACGGACACCCCACAGCTTAATGGTTTTCAACAACCACCACCTATTTATCTCAGATGTCTGTGGATTGACTGGGGGGTTCTTCTGGCCTGGCAGGTTCACCTGACCTCGGCTGCCCTCAGGTATGCACAAGCTGGTGGTTGGCGTGGCTATGAGGCTGTCAGGCGCAGGACCACAGGGGTGATTTGTGAAGTGTCTCCTGGCATCCAGCGGGTGGGCCTGGGATGTCTTCAGATGCTGGAAGTCGCAGGGCTCCCAGGAGCAGCAAGAGAGGGAGTACCGATGTGCCCATGCTTTTCAAGCCTTTGCATCACTTTTGCTAATACCCCATTAGCCAAAGCAGGCCCTATGGCCAAACCAGACTCAAGGGCAGAAACGTGGATCCCACCTCTTGAGGGGAGGGGAAGACTATGTGGTGACTTCTAGGATCTTCCACACTCCACATCTATGGGCGGTTCCTTCCAGCTCATTGTCCAGGTCCTCGCCCCTCAGAGTTCTGCCCTGTGCTCTCTTGCCTCCTGTCATCGCTTCTACCCCATGACCCAATTTCATGCTCATCACCATCCTTTCTACATTCTGAAATTACTTCCTTACTTATTCATATATTAAAATAAAACAAGGAAATAAGATAAAGAATATATATAGAAGTAGGCAAAAAATGATGTTTCTCCCACCACAAAACAAACTCTTGAGGGCAATAACTTATCTTCAGCACCCAGAGCAGTGCATGGATTGAGTAAGCGTCAATAAACATCTGTTAGCCAAATGACTTCCGGGACAGTGGATTTGGTCACCTTCATGGGAATGGAGAGGCAGAACCATGAAGACGTAAACCAAACTGCTTTCCTGAGATGTAAAGGCAGGAGGCTTTGGGGAATGGAGGTTTGGGGGAAAGGCAGAAGCCAGGGCAACTCAGTCGTTTAATTTTTTTTTATCTGCCAGTTGGTAGAGACTTCCAGGAATGATTTGAATTGTTGGGATTCAACTGCTTATTATGGAATTAACTGGCATTGTAATGAAAGTAGCCTTTTTTTCCTAGGGGGCAAGCGCACTGCATTTTTAGGATTTGGAAGCTTAGAAAAAATAGCTATTGAATTTGTAATTGTTTCCTCTTTACAATGTTACTTAGCCTTTCTATAAATCACCCCCACCTTGCTTCAAAGCCCTGGGAACAATGACATGAGGCTCTTTTCCTCTCCTTTAGTCTCACTTTTGTTTTTGTGTTGTTTGGTTTGGTTTGGTTCACAGTTGAGGACTTCAGGGACACCTGGACTTCCTGTTTGCTAACCTCACTCCTGGTACCAAAATCTTTATTAGTCAGAGTTGAGCCAGGGAAGCAGAACCAGCTGTAGGAGATCTGCATCTATATATTTCTGCATCTGTATCTATATTCATCTCTATCTGTATCTATTTACCTATCAATTAGCTATTTATCCATCCATTCATCTATTTTTTTACAAGAAATTAGCCTATGTAATTGGAACCGGCAGTGTGAAGTGCGTCGGGCAGGACCCCAGGGTTGGAAGATCACGGACAAGCTGGAATCTGCGGCGTGGGCTGAGGCCAATTTCCACAGAAAACCACCTTCTCTTTCTGTGAAAGCCTCAATCCTGCTTGGAAGGCCTTTCAACTGATTGGTCAGGCCCAGCCAGGATCTTCAGGAGAATCTTCCTTACTGAAAGTCAGTTGGTTAGAGACTTCAATGACATCTGCAGAATGCTCTCATAAGTGGGACTGTAACCCAGCCAAGTTGACCCACCAAAAAAGCCATCATACTGGACCTTGATTATTTCCGTTCTTTTTCAGGTTTTGATGAAATATGGGAACGCTTTGTGGAAGCCTGAGTGGGCAGGAAGGGGCCCCATTATCTGGAGAGATGGGAGGTGAAAGACGCAGAACCCTGAATGGGGGCATTAACACTAGGCATGTTGGTTGACTGTGGGCCCAACCGATCTACAAAACAGAAGTTTCAGGTAGTTTTGCTGATTCACATTTTTCCCCATCCTTCTTCAGAAAACAGTTATAATAATATGTATGGCCAGTCAAGTCTATGTTTGTTTGTTTGTTTTTTAAGAGTTTATTTTTAAGCAATCTCTACCCCCAACCTGGGCTCGAACTTATAACCCCAAGATCAAGAGTCACAAGCTCTATTGACTGAGCCAGCCACACACCCCAAGTCTATGTTATGACCATAAGTTTGTACCAGGTTTATTCACATTTCAAAAGGGAAATTGATCATGAGCACAGCTCTTCCTTCTCAGCCTGTAGCTCTCAGAAATAAGCGTAAATCAATGCTGGAATGGGACTTTTTGGCAAAACCATCCCAGGATTTCCTCAGAGGACAGGAAGAGAGTTGAAGTTCTAAAAAGATAATCTTAGAGCAAAATAAGCCTCCAACTGGTCTGGGCGGGGCCACCAACCCTCCCAGAAGGAGGTTCTGCACTGGTAGCCGGAGAGCGGAGAGCGGGCTCCTTCCAGTGTGGTATGAGATAACCACTGGGAAGTGTGCTTGAAACCACAATGCCCTGGATCCACGTCTGCCTGCAGGCATGTCAATGGATGAAAGTCCTTTGGAAGATTATGGGAAAATATTTTTTCAGAATCAAATGTGAAAACACTTAAAACAAAATTTAAAAAAATATCTGGAAGGTGAAGCAGTTGGAAAGGGCTTCAGTTCTTGATTGAAAACAAAACTGAGGCGAGCTCTTCAGAAGGAATGGTGAAGAGCCACTGAAAATCTCTCAAGTTTGAGTTAGGTCAGCTGACTTGGGGCTTTTATTAGAAGGTCTTGACGAAATAGTTGTTTGACTTTTTGGAGGCCATTCCTGCTGCAGCGCAACACAAGGGCTTAATTAAGTTATATTTCAATTTGTTTAAGCTGCCATTATTCAGGAGCCTAACGCATGCAATGCCAAGTCCAGTGCTGTCTTCCAGGCCCAGTGTCCTGACACTCAAAGTGGCCAAAGAGGCCCCTTGCCTCAGAAAGCAGTCTTCCCTGGTCTCTCCAAGAGTCATGACGTCTGTCTCCATGCCCATGCTGTTGCCCCAGCAGAGGGCAAGAAAGCCTCTGCCTACTTCTGGAGATTGCCCTCCTCCTTGCAGAGGCTCTAGGCCTTGAGAATGGAAGTCCACTGGAGGAAGGATCAGGGGAGCTCCTGCTAGTTAATTCCTTTTACTAATGGAAAGTGTATGTGGGCCTTCTTACCTCCACGTGGCTCTGGTGTACTCAGTCTCTAAATTTCTTATTTATGTTCATAAAACTGTTGGTATCATGGGTCTCTTTAGTTTGTGGTGTCACTGGAAGGTGCAGAGGTTGACCCACTTGTTCACCGGCATCCTTGGCAGTGTCTGAACGGGTGTGAGCTTCTGCCTTTCTGGTTTCAGTGAATGATATGGGACAGATGGGCAGAGGAACCAGGGGTCCCTAATGAGCAGGACTCTGTAGCTCCTATAAAATGGGTGAGCTCAGGATTGAAGTGAGAGCTACCACTGGTTCAAGTCAGCTCAGACATTTTCTATTGCTGTTGTCAGACACTTTTGGTTGTGTGTGAGGATCAGGTCCCTTGTGTCTGCTTTCACTGTTGGGCTGAGGCTGTGCAAAATCAATAAAAGCAAAGGTTTCTCTTTTTTGTTAGAGAGTCAGCCTGGGGACCTTGGGGGTCAGGAATGAGTGGAAAATCTAGGAAGACTAACCACCCCATGTGCACCTGAGGAAGGGAAGGAGTGAGTTTGCTGATTTCAAGAAGAGGAAAGCAACCAAGATTTGCTCAACTCAAGGATATAATTAGCTGAAGGTTTTCTTGAGAGAGGCAAGTTCCCCTTCAACAGATTTTATATTCCTGAATTTAGAAGAGGGAAGAAGAAAGTCAAGACCATCTGAAAAGGACTAATTATAACAGCTTCACCTGGAAACACCCTTATAACTTCAATATTTTCAGGTCCATAATATGGCAAAGGGGTAACGAACATATTTTTAGCACTTAGCATATTGACAGCCACTGATTTGAAAACAAGTGCAGATTGCAAATCCCACTGGTCTCTTGATGTCTAAGAAGAGAGCTTTTCACGTTATCTAAATAGCCTTTGGCTTTCCCTTAGGGCCTCTCCATGAAAAACTACAAGGGAAATGAAGCTTCCCACTCTCCTCTTGATATGCTAAGCCCTGCAACATTCTGTGAATCTCAATATCCCAGGTCATCCATTTTCCCCCTTTGTCACCTGATCTCCAGCGAGGTGGCCCACCAGGAACACACCCTCACTTTATGGCCCCTCTGTGGTCCCACCTCTTCTCTCTCTCCAAGTCGTTCTCTCCCCAGCCCTTTTGTCAACACCACCTACCTGATGCCATGTTCCATTTTCTTGGGTTCTTGCTTTTCTGTGTCCCCAATGATGGCCCGCTGTTTTATACCTCTCTAGAGCATGGTTGCCTGTCAACCCCAGGCTTGTGTACACACACAGATGGAAAGTTTCTACCCTGTAGATGTTCTTGCAAGGATATTTTGGGGACTTCTCCAAATGTTGGTGATTGCCCTCATCCTTCACCAGCACTGGGTAGTCCTCCCGGCTTCTCTTGGTCCAGACTAAGACTCACACATCCGAGGCACAAGGACCCATATTAAGTAGAGGAATACTTCGGAGATATTGTGGATTTGGTTCCAGGCCACTGCAATAAAGCAAATACCACAATAATGTGAGTTAAATGAATTTTTTGGCTTCTCAGGGCATATAAAAATTATGTTTATGTTATCTTGTAGTTGATTAAGTGTACAATACCATTAGGTGTAAAAGCCAATGTACCTACCTTAATTAAAAAATAGTGTATTGCTAAAAAGATGCGAACCATCATCTGAGCTCTCAGTGAGTCATAATCACTGATCATAGATAACAAATACAATAATAACAAAGTTTGAAATATTGAGAGAATTACCAACATGTGACACAAACCAGCAAATGCTCTTGGAGAAATGGCGGATAGATTTGCTTGATGCAGGGTTGCCACAAGCCTTTGCTTTGTGAAGATCAGTATCTGTGAAATGTGATAAAGTGCAACAAGAGACATGCCTGTACTGCTTTGTCTACTCTTAAGTAATGAAGAAGCTTGGAAGTAATCGCCTGCTGGTCCTTCTACTCTTTCATTTCGTGGTAAATAATTAGACATGGTTCTGCTCAAAATAGGGGCTCATTAAGTGCTTTCTGTGGTTAGACTTCATGACTACTGTTGGTGGTGATTTATCATGTCTTCCAGCTCGTCCCAGAAAAGAAATCCCATATTTCATCATTTGCTCTGTGAGGTCCTTAAACAATATTGATGTGGAAATGGGTGAGAATTTCAGTAAGTTGACTTCGATGCAATCTTCTTTCTTTCATGTTTCCTTAGAAGCTTCTAAATGGAGATTTCTTTGAGGAAACTGTTATAGGATGCTTGAATAAAACTTTAGAATAGCTAGAGCATGTAAAGGATACTGATGTCATTTGTCACTATGTATTGTAGAAGGCAAAGCTTTTGACTAGAAGTCAGGAGACTTCGTTTCTTCAAGACTCACCCACTGTTTAGCTGTGTGATTTTAACAAAGTTACTTAATCACTGTGTTTCAGGTTGTTCATTAGGTGTTAACCCCTAAACACATTAGTTAAATACCTTAACACTCTATGGTAGACTGAATAACGTTCCCCCAAGAGACATTCTAATCCTTTGAACCTGAATGCTACCTTGTATGGTAAAAGATGTGAGTAGTTTAAGGATTTTGAGATGAGGAAATTTTTTCGGATATTCAGGGTGGGCCTAAAATTCACGTATCCTTATAAGAGAGAATCAGAGGTAGATTTTATTACACAGTAGAGAAGAGGGCACGTGACCATGAAGGCAGAGACAGCGGTGATGCCACCACAAGACAAGGAATGCTGACAGTCGCCAGGCGCTGGAAGAGGCTGGAACGGAATCTCTCCAAGATCCCCCAGTGGGAGTGTGGCCTTGCCAACACCTCGATTTCAGCTCAGGGAAACTGATTTTGGACTTCTGGGCTCCACAATGGTGAGAGAATAAATTTCAGTTATCTTCCGCTGCTCAGACCCACTAAAGCCTGGTTGCTTGCCTGTGGGCTGCTCTTTCAACTCTTCCCAGCCTTATAATTTTCCCTTTCTTCCATCTTGCTAACCTCCATTTTGGACCATTCAGGGCAGTATCCGGGGATGGGAGAAAAGAAAAGGCCAGGAAAGTTCACACTTGACTAATGCTGTCAGGAACTGGCCTGTTGTTCTCAGGTCTGCCAGGTGTTTGAGGTGGACTCTTTCCTTAGCTATGGTTTTTAGGCTTTTCAGAGACCTGCACTTCCCCACCCACCTCTGCTGGCGATCTCTCACCTGGGCGATGTTCTTATTATGGTTGGTTGCTTCCTCTTGCTCAGCCTGAGGCATTTGGTGGTACCCCTGACATCTTTCTGCCCAGGACTATTTGCCCCTCTTGGCAGCCATCTTGGAAAGAATATAAGAAGCCTTCCATTGGCTCCCTCATGTGAGTTACTGGCCTCTAGTCTCAAAGAATGTGTTCAGGCAACTGTGCAGTGGCCTAACACCCCCATTCTTTGCTCTGCCATTGAAGCAGTCAGCCAGATTTCTCCATGTGGGGGTCACAATATCCCCTAAACCAGAAGCGGACTCTCTGCTTTCTTGTGTGTGTGTTCTCATTGTGTGACAGGAGATGTCTCCTTTTTACAACCTCTATGAGTAGAAAACTCAGCAGTCCTTTCTCCAAAAATGTGTGACTTGACTCAGTTCCCTACCCCCCCATGAGGTTAAACTAAAAGATCAGATAAATCTATTTTGATTTCACACGGAGATATCATTTAAAATAGAAAAGGGCTCAAAATGCCCTCAGAACAATTGGTCTTTCTTTAGGCAGTAAGGAGAAACTGCAGACCAATCCCATCGTTCTTCCCGGGAAAAGAAAGAGAAAAGGTAGGGAAGAAACTCCACAGCCCCAGAAGGGAATAGTGCTGGTTCTTCTGAAATTCCTTTCAAGGAAACAGCTTTGTTCCCTGTTTTTTCATCGCACTCCAACGCAGGCTTGACGCCCAGAGCTTTAAAACTTGAACCCCAACTCTGTAGCCACAGGCTATAGGATCAGAGACAAATGCCTTTAGAAATCTTTCTGTTATTGGAAGGAGTTACTTTCTCACCTTGTCAGACAATATGAGAATAGCTGGTATAGAAATTGTCACTTTAAAACAATCCAAGGAGATATGGGAACTTCGGGGTGTTGACACACCGCAGAACACCACGCAGGATATTTGCTGGTTGAACCATCCCATTTTGGTTGACGATGCTTGGTGCACAAGGAGTGGCTGCGTTGGAAGTGGGACAGATGCCTCTGCGGTGTCCCTTGTCCTGAATCGAGTTCCCTGCCATGCGGACTTTCTGAGTCAGGTCTGACTACCCCAGGTGACGTTAGCACTGCTACCTGAGGACAACGTAACACCTAACGAGCACAATTCGTGTGTCTTCTAGACAAAGGAAGGGACAGAGCTGTGCCTGCCCCTTGTCTTCACATTTCTTTCCTCTTCAGTTCAGCCTCCACACTTCTGCCAGAGAGGTCTTTCTAGGCCCCAAATCTTGGTACAGGAGATCTAGTCTGAAAGCCTCCACAGGCTCCCTCCCCGGCTGGCTGTAGGATGCATTCCAAGCCAGGGAAGGCCACACTTCTCACCATGTGCCCTACTCCAGCTGCTCTCAACGTCTCCCATTCCTGGGAGAGCCCCCTTACTCCTCTGCTGACAGATGTCGTCTTCCCCCTGCGTCTTGCCTCTTAAGTGCTAATGCATTCCAACAGCTCGGATGTCAACTCGCCACGAAGCCTTCCTCGGCTCCTTCAGGATCCATGAGTCTCTCTCTGTTGGCTTCTACAGCCCTTGCTCACGCCTCTTCAACAGTTCTTTCCACATTGTTTTAAACTGATATTTTATGTCTCCTGCTGCAGATCTGGGGCTGTGTACTTGGCATCTACTAAGTCCCAGGGAATGATTACTGATTTGAAGCGTCACCAAGAGGGGGCTGACATTGGTCTGCTTCTCCTGACTCACATTAGAAAGGTTTTGTCTAATTTGACTGCTTGTGGTAAATCTGGCCTCAGATGTTTTAATGATACGTGCAAGTATATATGATTTACATCCTCTGATTCTGTTATTTTGTGGGTAAATTACCAGTTGGGAAATGGGTGCTCTTTTATTCTAAGGCTTAGGGAGGCCTTGGAATTCATCAACGTGTGTTGTATGATTATTTAAGGCTAGCTTTGAGCTCTGGAGAGTCAGAAAGAACTCTGAGAACAACACAGGTCTTCTCAAAGAATTCAATTCTGTCTGGAGATAATATGAGGTGATTAAGTGCTGAATTGTGGGTAAAGAGATATACCATGTGCACACAGTAGGTGCTCCATAAAGCCTGGCTCACTGAACGCTATGTGAAATAGGAAGAAGACAGCTGGTAAGAGATGGTTATTTCCATGTCTGAAATGACTCCAACGTTTTTGGTGTCTAGCCAACGTTTTTGGTGTCTAGCCTTCTGTTTTATACAAAGAGCAAACAAGGTTCTACCGATTTTGAGGTTCAGGGGAAAATTTCAGAAAAATTTCAGAGACTTACTTTAGTATCTCTCAGAGTTGTCTGTCATGGAAAGGCATTTCTCACTTCTTTGAAGGAGACTGTTAAATTTTTATAGAATCTTTTCTCTGAAGAGCTCACATACCAAGATTTACGTATGTATCAAGGACATGATTTTATTTACATATTTTAAATTTGTCATTCCCTTGAAAACAGATCAGGGAATAATATTTTGTATAATTTAATGTTTAGGACCAGGAGATTTCCCTAAAGGACTTTATACCCGGGGGTTACCCCATGAGGCAGGGATCTGATTCAGCACCATGAAAGGTGTAGGAAATGGGCCGTACAAAGTGTGCAGACAGTTGGCATGAAAGAGGTAGGAGAAGGCCTCACCTTCCTTCAGATGTCCACGGGCTAAAGAGCTGGGCCCATCCAGGAACTGGAGCTTGGTGCACTGGAGACAAAGACTTTCACTTATGTTTATATTCCAGTTTTCTTAAGCTTGGTTCTGTGTTGTGGCCTATACACTAAGCAGCAGTGACACAAAAGAAGAAAGAAATGAAAATTGCTCTACCCCTCAAGGTGTTTGCAGCCCAGTAGGGGAGACAGACATAGAAATAAAAGGTGGGGAGGCTCTGGATAATCTTAGGCTAATTTGAAAGCCAAGTGGTGGAAACTATCACCTCAAGGTTATTTGCCATGTAAAGTGCTGGGAGAATGACCCCAAAAGGGGGGCCTCAGAACCATTCCTCTGAACAGGAGGGGAACCCTGGGGATGCCAATCAGCAGCTTGTCCAGAACGGTAGATCCTGGTCACTCAGGTTTGTGGCCTCCATATAGAGACCTCAGGCTCCTGTTTGCCCAATTTGTGGCCCCCTCTGTCCCCTCAGCATTTTGAAGTGGGGGGCGAGGTCCCAGGATGTTCACTGAGTCTTGGTTCATGGGCGATTTCCTGTAGACACCAAGTGGCTGAACTGCGTGTGGTGCCCCAGGCAGGACCTCTCTTGTTCCTTCTCCCTGGGGATAGTCAAGCATAGTTTCTCTCACTTCCTTGCATGGCTGGGCGTGGGGCTAGGACGGACCTGGAGATGCTCCTGGGCCGGGAAGATGCGGCCAGCTCCACCCCAGGCCTTTAGGAGAAATCCTCTCTTTCTCCTTCTTTTGCTAGGACAGCATTTCCTTGAGTTTGTCATCCGTGATGACATCTGGAAGGGCTGAGATGAGGACAGGGCAAGAGGCCGAGTGGCGGTTAGGCCTGCTGTTGTCCTAGGCCTTCGGCCTGCCTGCACTTATAATGCTCCACCTCTCCCCTGCTCAGCCCACCTGACGGGGGAAGCTCTGTTGAGCTCTGGAGCAAAAGCCACAGGAGGAGGCCCCTTGAGGGTTCAGGGATACCGAGTTCCAAACCATAACCCAGCTGCCGCTCCTGGCAAGTCCGAACAAAACGGTGAGAAAGGGGGTGGCAAAAATGGAGTCCTCCGCCGAGTGTGATTTGAACAATTGAGGGATGGTTGCTATAGCTGCAAGTCTAGAAAAACCTTAGATCAATAAAAGAAGGGGGACAAAGAACTCAGTAGGAATAAATAGCTCGTAGTCGTCTTTTTAGTCAGCTTACAACAACTGCAAATAAGAGGTCTCAGCGCTACGGCCTGCACCGTGCTCCCACTCAGGCGTGTGTCTCCTCTTTCCCTGGCACACATCTCATTACCCCTCCTGGACACCCTCGCAGCTCCTCTTCCCCAGGTTTGGCCCACCTGTCTCACCAAAGCTTCTGCCATCTTAAACCTCAGCTCCTCCAGCCGCCCTGGCCAGTCTAGCGCCCTCTTGTGGCAGCAATGCAGTGCCGCCTTCCTGAGGGGAGGGTGTATCTTGCTCGCTTATTCTGGTGGCGTTTGTCTGGTTCAGGGCATCTGACGCCTGGCTTCACATTAGACACACCTGGTATCTGGAAACAAGTACTGATGGCTGAGTCCCGTCCAGAGTAATGGAATCAGCATCTCTGGGAGTGAGGCCCAGTGATTCTGAGGCACAGCGAGGGCCGAAAACTGCTGGTCTCAATCCTACCTACCAAGTCCTGGAGGCGGAGGCGTTGGTGCTGGTGGGCTGGGGTCTTCTGCTTCCTTGACTCTCCCCATCAGTGTCGATGAATGCTAAGTCAGTACTCATGACTCGGTGCTGTGACTTCCCTGAAGGCTCGCTGGGCTTGGGTGGCTCTCCTGGGGCGTTCTCATCTCGCGGTCTAACGTCTGAGAGACGGTGTGCCGCGGCGGGTGCACGTCCCACCTCTGCCAGGAGGAGGCAGCATTGCTCTGCTAGCTAGAGCAGCAGGGAGCTGTAGCGTCCCTTAAAGGAGAATTCAGAAACAAAGGATGAACTTGTGAACGCGGGCCTAAGATGCTGTCAGATTGAGATGGCAGGAGGTTTGAGTCTGAGGGTAAGAGATTTGAGCGGGGCCTGAAGGAAGAAGCAGCCCACGTGGCCAGTCTCTGTGGACTGTGTCTGAGTCCAAATAATGAATGTTCGTCACTGAGGTAGCAAGCAAGTCCGTTAAAGCCCGGTTGGATTAGCTAAAGCTGTCAACTGCTAGGAGAACTCAGCCGGACCCTGAAGTGTAGCCAAGGATGCCCGGCCAGCCTCCTGCCGTGGTTTCGGAGCAGGCATTCTAATTTACTTTTACTGTGATCCTACTGTGAATGAGATTTGTGCTTTCAAGAAAAAAAAAGAAATCATCTTAATCATGTGTGTGGGGGTTCTGGAAAAGACCTTGAACTTGGATGACACAGATTAGAGCTTGACGTTGGTTCAGATGACGTGGCCTGCCTCTCAGAGGCCCAGTGTACTCATCTGTAAATTGGGTTGTGATACATGCTTCAGGAAGGAGTGACATGGGGATGAGAGGAATGCCTTCTCCGGAAGCTGGTGGCACACACTAGAAGTCATAGCCACCAGCGATTTCCATGTAACCAGGAACCCTTGAGGAAAGTCTAGGAAAAGCCAGGATCTTCTCCCCGCCTGGAGCTCCCCACTTCTGGCCCAGATGCTGCTGTTCCAACCAGAGCTCTAGCAGCATAAACTCTCCCGTGGCTGTCTGGAAAATCTTCCCCTAGTGGGCTCTTATTCTTTGAGCTGTCCCTTCCCTTCTTCCACGTCCCCCTTGGTGCCTCCCTCCTCCCCCCCCATCCCCCTAGCTTGGATTTCTGAACATGAGTCTAGAGAATAAAATTGGAGATTGTTTACACTTTCTTATCTCACTTGGTTAGAGAGGCGTGTACAAAAAACACATTCTTTTTTTGCTTGAATGTTTTAGACTTTAACCAGTTATTATTGTTGGACTGTCTGGAATCAGTAATGATAGGTACCGGTGAAATAAATGACAGGTGAAAGTAGGACCAAGCCTCAGAAGGACACAGTTCCCAGGACAAGCGCAATGGAAAGAACGAGCGTCCTATGTGCCACTGCCTCAGCCCTCCAGCAACAGTGAGTGAGGAGCTGGAATTCTGGACACAGGCTCAGGAAGTGGTTGAGGTTTGGGGCTGAATTAGAAATTTTAAACATAAGTAAGCGAGTAGGGCGAGGTTCTTCCCCATAATTGCCAGGGAGGGTTGTTATCAACCCCAGTGAAACAAACATGTTAACATATTAGTGCCACGAATCAGCTTCTGACGGGGGCCTCCCTAGGGAAAACTGAAAGTCAAGGTAATCCAGATGCTTTGCTTTTCTTTTTAAAGATTTTATTTATTTATTTGAGAGAGAGAGAGCGAGCATGAGAGGGGGAGGGTCAGAAGGAGAAGCAGACTCCCTGCTGAGCAGGGAGCCCGATGCGGGGCTCGATCCCGGGACTCCAGGATCATGACCTGAGCCGAAGGCAGCCGCTTAACCGACTGAGCCACCCAGGTGCCCTCCAGATGCTTTTCAACAGGAACCCAGCGGCTCAGTCCTTTGCACGTGTGGAGCCCTTAAAAATACAGGTTCCCAGGCCTCCTTTAGACCCCTTAGAGTTCCCATAGCTCCCCAGGTGATTCTTTTTTTTTTTTAAGATTTTATTTATTTATTTGACAGAGAGAGACACAGCGAGAGAGGGAACACGAGCAGGGGGAGTGGGAGAGGGAGAGGCAGGCTTCCCACTGAGCGGGGAGCCCGATGCGGGGCTCGATCCCAGGACTCTGGGATCACGACCTGAACCGAAGGCAGATGCTTAACGACCGAGCCACCCAGGTGTCCCCGCCCCCCCCCAGGTGATTCTGATATATAACCAGCTTAAGAGCCATTGGTGT
Organism: Callorhinus ursinus; assembly: GCF_003265705.2. Lineage (NCBI taxonomy): Eukaryota > Metazoa > Chordata > Mammalia > Carnivora > Otariidae > Callorhinus > Callorhinus ursinus. The sequence continues at coordinate 13,815,743 of NW_027397085.1, read as the reverse complement.
AACCTGTGTGTGGGAGAGCTTTTTGTCAATATCCAGACTTTTGTCAATATCCTCTCCATTACCAAGGAAAGGGGTGAGTCTGGGGGCTTTAAGTCTTGATTCTTAGGGGCCCACATGTAATCACTTCTGCTGGTAAGTGGGTGTAACATGGACAGTCCACAGCAAAAGGACTAGAGACAGGATTAGAAAGAGCCGCTGTTCTTCTGTATTGACGGACTTGGCTTTCTCTCCTTTGAGAAAAGTATGGCAGGCTAAGGCAGTACATTTATGTACTAGACCTTGTTCTGGGAACTTGACATAAAATCTCTCTTGTAATCTTTACAAATGGGTCTTTTTGTCTCCCACTTACATACGAGAAAGCTGAGGCTCAGCAGAGTGAAGGAGTTTGCTCCAGGGCCAGATATACTATACAGCTGGGGTTCGAGCCGGGGCCTGTCGGACTCCTCTCAAAGCTTCGCCTCAGAACACACGAATCCTGCTTGCAAAGTTCAGCAGCGAAGACATGTTAAAGCCGCTGGGAAGACTTTAAGAGGAGTTGAGGGGCAGGTGTTTGCTTCCAACAGCTGGGAAGCATGATAGAGCCAGCTGCATGGTTGGGGAATGGCCCTCACAGGCCTGTCCCATCTTCCTGGATTTGGGAGCCAGCAACAGGAAAGCGCCGATGCTCCTGTGACTTGCCTTCCTGAGAGACTTTTGTCCGGTGGAGCTGCGGCTTTGGCGGAAGAGGCAGCCGAGGGCAGGGAAAAGCAGTAAGGAGTGAAGAGCAGAAGGGATTTCTCCATAGATCACTGTGAACTCTGATCTCCTTGGGATTTAAGGAAACCGCCCTCGCTCAAGTCCAGCGTTCCTTGTTCTTGTCAATATTCATGAAATGAAAGAGCCACACATCTTAGAGGAACTCAGCTAGACGGCATCTCTGGAAGGCCCAAATTCTGGAATAGAAGCTGGTCCCAGGTGAGTACACTCTGCACACTCTGCTACCCATATCTGGGTGGAGGTGAGAGGTCCCTGGCGAAATAGTCAGAACCCGATTATCGTGACAGTGGCCTGTCAGATCTGAGTACAAATCTGACTCCGCTCGAAAACCATGATGTCTTTGAAAATAGGCTTCTGAGTGTCTGCGGTCTCTCTAGAAGATACCCTGTGGATTTACAACCTGGGAGTAAAAACGAGTGAGCCTGTTTATAAATACCCGTTCACAGGGACCCAGACAGCTTTCCACCTGCATTCTGTATCACAGATGTGCTAGACCCCAAGTGATTATTCCAGACACCTGAAATAATGAGTGAAATGAGGTGCGAAGCCCTGAAATTCTGGGTGTATTTTGGGTTTTAGGTTCTGTATCTTTTCTAACTGCAAAGTATTTTTGGAAAGTGCTCTCCAGGTCTGTATCTAACCCTCTGGGAAATACAGTAACATGTACTGCCAAGACATATGCGTCTCTCTATGTTACTCCTTCAGGGCTTTGACACGTATTACTAGGTAAGACCTAAGGGAAAGGGCAGGTAATTATATTACTATACCGCAGAGCGGAGTTGACTTGTTTCTGCCCAAGTTGTTTTGAGTTGTGATTTATGGGGGTGCCGTTAGGGAATCTCATAGACATATTGGATGTCTTTAAAGATGAAAATTTTCCAGGTAGTGATGCAGTTTATTTAAAAATGAAATACTCTTGTATCCGAATCAAAGAATTAGAGCCCACAATAAGCAAGAATGAAGCAAGAAGAGAGCAAAGATGACTGATGGTCTTCCCCCTGCCCCTTTCAAAACCCAAATGGCAGCAAGCGTCAGAGTTCCCACATGGAAGAGGAGAGAGCTCTGTGCTGTGCCCCAAGTTGTAAGATGGGCATTGGTGGGTGATTTCATCTCTCCTTGTCTGCTGGCTCATTGGTTAATGAGAAGTAATAATGGCCACCCTTTCTCACAGCAGTCTTGTGAGTATCCAGTGAGAGGTATAAATGATTTGAAATGGTTGAAGTCCTTTACAGATATAAGATTATTAAACTCCACTGCCTCTTCTCTATTTGTCATGCATATGTTAATTTGTTTCAGTGTGCTTAGAGTGACAAATATTGCTCTCAGGCTGTGGGGGATCTGGTGGTAACACCAGACTGAAAAAGTCAAATTGGGTTGGTTTGGCTAACACGAGAGGAGTCCTTTTCTCACGCCCTGCTGATTGAAGAGAATGATCTTTCTAGAAAGAGACACAGAGTACTTCATATGTAAGCGTTACTACAGCAAATTGGTTGAGTCCATCTTCAGGAGAACATAAACTCTTAGGAGATATATTTTCATGATGAGAAAATCAGTGTATTCTACCTTTGCTGTTTGTAAGGAACTTAGCAGACACAAAAAAATAGAAGTTATGGTTCTTATTCACAGGATGGTTGCCCTTTGCTGCAGATAAGCATGTGGTGTAGATACATAGAGACATTGTTTTAGGGTAGCTCCTGGTATGAATGGGATGTAGTCTTCCTCCCCTCATAAGGACAGGGGGTGTAGATAGACAGGCTCCAGGATAGGACCGTGTTAGTCCTCTAACCTGCCTGGGTTATCTAACCTCCCTTACATATTAAACAAACCTATCTGTTGATAACCTAAATCCCCTACTTAGAGAGCAGTTTTCACACTTTTTAGTCTCAGTCCCCTTTACACTATTAAATATTACTGAGGATTTTCTTTTATTATGTTATGTTAATCACCATACATTACATCATTAGTTTTTGATGTAGTGTTCCATGATTCATTGTTGGTGTATTACTGAGGATTTTAAAGAGCTTTTATTTTATCTATCAATCTTTCCCATATTAGAAATTAAAACACTTAAATATTTATTTCTTTGCTTAAGAATAACAGTAACAAAGCCATTCATTATATGTTAACATAAATAACAGCTGTTTTATGAAAAATAACTATATTATCCAAAACAAAAAATTTAGGGAGAAGAGTGACATTCTTTTATCTTTTTATAAATCTTTATAATGTCTGGCTTAAAGGGAGACAGCTGGATTGCAGTCTGCTTCTGCATTCAGGCTATTGTAATGTGTTGTGTTGGTTGAAGCATGTGAAGAAAATTTGAACTTACCTGAACATCTGGTTGAAAAAGGACAACTATTTCATTAGTCTTTTCAGATAATTGTGACTATTCTTCTTTGATAATAAACTACAACTCAACCACAGCAAGAGGTAGTTTCTTAACATTTAGTTGCGATGGAGAGTCTGAGAACATGTCAATTAATTTTTCTCTTCTGTACATTAAAATCCATTGGTCTGTCTTGCACTTTGAAGGGATTGTTCATTCGTACATGATTTTGTAGCATGATGCTTTGGTCATTTGGAAAATATTACGCCACTGAGTTATATTTATATAGGTCTTCCAAATATTGACATGTTTTATTACACGGTATCAAAAAAAATCACGGTTGCTTATGTCACCACCCATCTTATCAGAAAAGTCTTTAAGTGTTTGGAAGTTGTCAATATCATGGTGGTAGATTGAAATTTTCCAAAATTCTAATTTTTGCTTGAGAGCTCAAATTTTTATTGTTGCTAACAAATAACTGTCACTTTTCCTTGAAGTGACAGGCATAATTGATTTGTTGTTGGGAAAATGTCCACCAACCAGTTTGTCAGTCATTCTTTGAGGTAAAGATGTTGTTTCAATAAGAAAGCAGCTAGGGGCGCCTGGGTGGCTCAGTCATTAAACGTCTGCCTTTGGCTCAGGTTGTGGTCCCCGGGTCCTGGGATGGGGCCCTTCATCGGGCTCCCTGCTCCACAGAAAGCCTGCTTCTCCCTCTCCCACTCCCCCTGCTTGTGTTTCCTCTCTTGCTGTCTCTCTCTCTCTGTCAAATAAATAAATAAAATCTTAAAAAAAAAAAAAAAGAAAGAAAGAAAGCAGCTAGTTCAGTTCTCATCTTGAACAATCAGACAATTGCTTTTCCTAGAGACAACCTCAGGATAGCAGAAGCGCTTTATGTGTGCCTCCTATTTTGACTCAAAGCTTATTAAAAAGATGTGTACCGGGGCGCCTGAGTGGCTCAGTCAGTTAAGCGTCTGCCTTCGGCTCACATCATGATCCCAGGGTCCTGGGATCGAGCCCCACATTGGGCTCCTTGCTGTGCAGGGAGCCCGCTTCTCTCCCTCCTCCCTGCTTGTACTCTCTCTCTCTCAAATAAATAAAATCTAAAAAAAAAAAAAAAAAAATGTGTACCCAGGGTTGAGATTAATAAAACTGCTATTTTTTTTAACTGCCTCATCAAGGAGATTTTTAAGTGAAACAGACTTTTTAAAAGTGTGAGTGCATCCTGCTGAAGAAATCAGTGAGCATTAGAACACTTTGGTGTCGCTGCCTTGGTTTGTGTTAAAATACCAGCAGTTTTACTCATCACTGCATTTGCAAATGTCAGAAACAGTGAAGAAAGCAAATGATGTCATAATATTATTATGAAAACAATTTCAGCCTCGTGGACCACCTACCTGACAGGGTCTCAGAGCCCCGAAGGCCTGAGGGCTGGACCCTGAGAACCGCTGACTTAGAGTATTTGACCTCCCTCAGATGATGTGCACAAGTCTTGTAATCATGGTTCTCCCTCAGGCCTTTTGATGCTGAACACAGTTGAGGGACCCCGACACTTCTAAAAAAGTCAGAATCTTTCAGTGCTTAGGGACAACAGGGCATGAGATGCCAGGTGGTCCCAAAGCGAGGATATAAATGGTCCCCCAGGACGTACATCTTAGAGAAGAGCGAAGGTTGCTAGGACGAGCTCATTTCTCCCTTTGGGTAATGTTCTTTGTCTTTCCTGTGGTGTGGGTGCTTATGATGGTGTTCTGCAACTGGGAAAGGGATGTCCCTCTTTTCTTTCTACCTCCATTTCCTTCATGTTAGCTTGGTTCAGAATGCCCAGTTGACGAGCCGTAAGGGAGCCTTCTTATCCGAGAACCATGACCTAAGGATCAATCTTCAGACTTCTCCTTGTCTTTTATGCTACTTGCAGGCCTCAAAGGATCAGGCTATTGCAAGAGGGATCCTGGCCCTGGCCAAAATAAATCATAGTGCGTATTAGTCTGTTTAGCTTCTTGAAGACTTGTGTCAGAGCTCAGAAGAAGGAGCTTTCCTGGACGCTGGGGTAATACCAGAAGGAGGCGATCTGGAGCTGAATGTGAAGAAAGGGCGGGTGGAGGGGACAGTCTGGCTGTGAGACTGGCTGGTACGGAGATGGCTCCACTCAAATAACCCACAGAGTCCTCAGCAAATGCTTGGCCAGCAAGAAATTGCTGCCCACCACAGTCTCTTCACAGGCTGTACATTACACTGAACTGGGCCGAGGCCCTAAGAAAAGGGGGTCCTAGGAAGGCTTCTACCAAGTAGAAGGCCCTTAGGTCCCTCACCTTGTGTAAAGGCTTCGTACATAGCTCTGATGCTTCCTAGCCCCCTGACCTGGGGTAGCTCTCTCTACCATTTTATGCCACATTTTTGTCTATAAAATGGGGATTATGCTTACTGTACAGGGTGGTGAGGATTAGATGGGTTAATACGTGTAAAGCACATGTTTATAAGCAGCACTGGCCAGAGTAAATGATCAATAAAATATAAACTATTATTATTACTATTATTAATTTCACTTCATTGAATCCTCTCATAACCCAAAAAGATAGAAGTGATTGTTTCTGTTAAGGCATAGTTTCACATGGATAAATTCATGAGTCTCATGCAATTATAAAAGGAACACATATCAGAGATTTTAGTTAGCTCGTTAATTAATGAAAACCATTAAGATGTTAAGGCTAGTTCAGAGAGCAATTGAGAAGCTGGATATACTGTAGGCAATGTTAGGATGAGATTGCTGGATAAGATACAAGGGTGAGTAATGTCCATCAGGGGTAAAACCCATAATATTTGTGGTTATATCTTCTGCTGGATAGAAATTCACATCTTGTAGGGGATGAAAAAGTTTTCCTTGACCCTCTTAAAGTCCCTGGCTGGGTCTGAGAGTTAAACTGACAAAGACCAATTGGCAGGAGAAAAGCGGACAAATTTTATTGACATTTTACGGGAACATAGGAGTCTTCACCAAAGAGTGAAGATCCAAAAAAGTGGCAAGAGCAGGAAGCTTTTATACCTTTTAGCCAAAGAAATGATAAGTTTGTGAAAAATTGACAAGACAGAGGCGTTTGGGCTGGAGGTGGTAAATGGTAAAGAAGTAACCAGGAAGATAAGGGTTAGTTTAAGAAGATTTGTTTGAATAGATTTCTCAGCCCGACTCCCTGTTTTTGGTGATGAGAATGTCCTCCTTCCTCCTGGTGCAGGGAAAGGACTTTTCACTTGGGGGTTTTACAGCGTCTTTCAGGGAAATAGGGGGCGACAGAGAGAGAGATCAGAGTAATCTTCCTACTTTTGCCATTTTTGTCGTACTCCTTTAGTTTAAGATAGTGAATATGCTAAAGTGGCCTGTTTTTGGGGTAGTGTGTCCTGAACTCCATCAATTCCTACTGGACAAAAATTTACAGGTTTAACTCTGCTCCTACAGAGCTGAAAAATATTCCAGACGATAAAAAGGCCAACCCAGTACTGTGCTCAAAGAACACCCAGTAATCCTTTTTGCCTGTTTTGAGATTTTGGATAAATATTCCCATAACTTCAAGGTATGAATAGGGAAATTGAGTCTCAAAGAGGCTAAATAGTTATAGGGCTAGAAACGGCAGAGCCAGAATTCAAATGCCTACACATCTATCCATGTTCTTTTCACTAAACCTATTGCTTCCGCTCAAATAGAATTCACTCTTTAAGGAGATGACTAGAGTATATACAAGGAACTCCTGGTCTTTGAGGGATGTGGGAGAGACTAGGAAAGAGTTAAATTAGCAACACATCTTAGCAAAAACATTTCTTTTCTCCCCCCCTTTTTTTTAAATTTACCATGAGATGAAATGAATTTCAGGGCACGATGGGGGTCCAAGTATGTGTGAAATCATTTATAGGTTATTCCTGGATTGGAAGAAAATACATTTGTTACTAATTTAATAACTCAATGTAAATTCTTCTTATACTGTTAATATAATTACTTTCAAATAGTGAAATCTTTTCTTTTTTAGGAGTGAAAATTTTTTATTGTAGTTAGAAAAACAATGTTTTCTAATTTTTAAGGTATTATTAGCTGGGTTATTAGTAAGAATAAAATTGAACTTTTTAGATGAGTTTGAAGTGAAGGCAGTTGGTTGCTTCGTATTCCTTTTTAACTTTGTCAGAATTTGTCAAAACATGATATAAAGCAAAAACGCATGGAGTAGGTGAACCAGAGTAGGTTTATTTATAAGCAGGAACTCAAGCCAAATGCAGTAGTAAACTGAAAAAAATGGAACAAATCACTTTAACTGGTTTTTAAAAATAAATTCAGGCAGAATTAAAAAAAAATTAACGAGCCAATTTTATCCAGATCTGAATAGTGTTGGGGTGGAAAACTTGCCATCTCAGTAATTAGCGCCAGGAAATATTTTAGGGAGGGCACCGTCTTAATTTAGGAAGAGATTTGTGAGCCACTTAGGGAGGAAGGGGCTGCCCTGGGCGTGTGGCCTGGAAGAAGTAACATCATCGTAGGACACACCTTGACGTGGCAGGTGAGGCGACCACAGTGTAGGAGCTTGGAACGTTGGAAGGGGTGCACCAAGAGACTGTCCCAGTGGAGGAGTGGGCAAACCCATTAAAGAACAGGGATTTTTAATACTCACTTTAAAATTATTTATTGTTTGCTTTGTCCCACCGCAAACCCCTCTGAGCTCTGGTAGCCTTACGCTGCATGTGCTAAGGACTCGGGTGAGTGGTGTTTGGTTTTTGTTTTGTTTTGGTGGTAGGATTGTCAAAGTTGCAGGGGACTTCAAGGGAAAATGACTAATTTCCAAGAAAACAGCCATGAAAGATGTCTGCAAGAGGTGGAGGGTCTCCAAGGAATAGAACTTTTTTTTTTTTTTTTCCCAAGGAATAGAACTTCAGGGCTGGTAGTGATCTTGGGATTGGAGCCCCTGGAGGGTGGGGTGTGTGGGAAAAGGGACCTGAATTAATGTGTTTTCAAAGAGAGTATTTTCTGGTGAATTACACAGTGAAGAAAACAAAGACAGAATATTAAAATTTTCTCTGGACCAGATGCCCATTGCCCTGAGCTCCCTCAGCTGTGGCCCATCAAGGATTGGGCTGACATTTTTGTTAAGAAATCAAGGAGACCATAAACAAGGGTTGTTCCTTGTCTATGATCCTTTAAAGGATGGTACCTCTGAGGTAATGATTATGAGTCAGTATGACTTAGTGCTTCTGCTTTTGTAAATAAATACTAGGGAACTTGTGGGGACTGCTCTAGATGTGAGAGAAGGTGACTTCTGTTCTGTGAGCCTGCAAGCTAAGGGAGGGTATGATCATAACCAGAGACGGCCCAGGGCTGGGCTACAGTGCAGCAGTCTACCAGGCTTCCCCCCACAACCACTTGAAGGAAGCTGGGTGAAAACTTCGTCGGGGTTCCACGTGTTGAAGGTCTCTCTCTTCTTCAAGGACCTCTCATCTGGTTAGGAGCTCAGTTTTCTTTCATTCAGTTACATTTTTTTTTTCTTCTTCAAATTCTCCGTATAAACCGCTCATTTTCTCCCTCTTAGGGCAGTGGTTGTAAACTTATAATTATTTTATGGAAGCACACTTTCTGCAGTGTGTATGAGCATTTTCTCAGCAGAGGTGGGCAAAAAACATGGAAGCCTACAACAAGGAGTGAGGGGTTTTGCAAGGAACTTACCAGTAAAGGACAGATGTGAAAGATTTCCTCACAGTGTCCACTGTCCTGGCCTTTCCGAATGTCTTCATATCAAGAGATCCCAAGGCTTTCTTAGCTGTGGCCCCTGTGGCCAGGGAAATGGAAGGAGACCCGCCGACGCCACCACCACAGCTCTGGCTCATGGTCCTGCTCTGTGATTCCTTGACCCCAGGCACTGCATGGTGCCCACAGTTGCTTCAGTTAGAAGTACCCTCCTCTTTCTGAACTGAAGCTGAGGTGGGTACTTTGAAAACTTATGCCCCAGGGTCTCATGAACATCCTCTCACCTCCAGACTTTGCCCTTCCTAGCTTCTGGTTCTTTCCAGCCTTGAGGCCTGGCCTCATCAGGCGGCGGAAGCAGCCTTGCTCTGGGTCTCCGTCCACAGCAGGGATGGCGCAGGGAGGACTGCCTTTTCCTCTCTCTGCTTCTCCTTTCGAAGCCAGCCTGGCTGAGCTTTACCCTGTGAAATCTAGCTCCTTCCTTTGGGCCTGTTCCTTTTTTACCCTGCATCAGGCCAGGGCTGGCAGGCGGGTTTAGTTTCTTTTCTTTCTGTCAGGATTTTGCATTCGTGCGTTAGGGCTGCCCCAACAAAGTTTCTCAGACTGAGTGGCTTACACGACAGACACGTACGTCTCAGGACTGTGGAGGCCAGCCGTCCGAGCTCAGGGTGCGGGCGGAGCCGTGTTCCCGCTGCAGGCCCCGGGGAAGGGTCTGCTCCAGGCGGCTCCCTTTGGCTCTGGTGGTTGCTTGGCCTTTGGCAGCAGAACTCCCACCCTCACGAGGTGTGCTCTTGTGAGTTTCTCTGTTGATTTTCCCATTTTTATGAGGACACTGGTCAAACTGGGGTAGGGGTTCACTCTGCTCCAGTGACCTCTTAACTGGTGACAACTGTAATGATCCTATTTCCAAATAAGGTCACATTCTGACGTACTGCTGTTAGGACTCCAGCATGTGAATTTTGGGGAAACACAATTCAACCCATGACAGATCTGTATAGAGATTTATTTTCTGAACATACTCCACCCATTTTGGTTCCTTGGGGTCCCCAATACTTAGAGGTTTATGAAAAGTCTATTAATTCCTATTAATTCTGGGAGCACCCGAAGCTTTTTTTTTTTTTTTTCAAACCAATCCTCCTCACCACCCTCTCTGAGCAGGCTGATTCCTTCCAAAGCAATGTTGAACACAGGCCTGCACTAACCCAGGGCTGTCCTGATGAGTCTCCATCGTAGGCCAGTCCGAGCACCAGGGCTGAAGGCCTCACGACCAGATCTGAGTGTCCCCTCATGGCACAGGCCAGGCCTGTCTCCCTGAAATGTTCCTGTAACACCTGCGGTTTTCCTCACGGCCTGTGCATATTAGGTTCTTACTGCTGCAGTGACAGATTACCACAGATCTGCTGGCTTCACACAACAGAACTTTTTTCTCTCAGAGTTCTGTAGTTGGGAAGTCCAAAAATCGGTGTCACTGAGCTCAAGTCAAGGTGAGGCAGGGCTGGTTCCTTCTCCAGGCCCTAGGGAGGATCTGTTTCCTTGTCTTTTCTAGCTTCTGGAGGCTGCCTTGACATTCCCTGGCTCACACTCCCTTTCGCACATCATTCTAATCTCTTGTTTCTATCGTGACAACTCCTACTTCAACATCAAGTCTCCCTCTACCTCCCTCTTTTATGGACACTTGTGATTACATTTGGGGCCCCCCAGATAATGCAGGATCTTCTCCCCATCTCAGTATTCTTAATGTAATCATATCTGCAGAGTCCCTTAGGTCGTGCTCACAGGTTATGGGCTCTGGATGTGGGTCTCTTCGAGGGCCGTTATTCAGCCTACAGCGGCTTTTCCTAGTCTGGCCTCTAAGTGCCTCTCTCTCTTCTTGAGGACAGCCCTTTCTTCCTTCAGCTTCATTTCCAAGTCTTCTTTAAGTTGCTTTTGCTCTCCCACTGCTCTGTTTTGATTATAAAGCTCCAGTTCCTTGAGTCTGTGGACAAATTTGACCTTCTAGATAGGCTGGGCAGAGGTCATTTACATTTTTCTATAACGTAACTATGACTACAGGTTGAAGTCAAGCAAAATAATAAGAAAAAGACCCCATTAGTTTCTGACTCATGTTCAGCTCTCCGGAAATTTCTCATTAGAGATTTGCTAGTGGTTGTCCCAGCCTTCATAGCCTCCAGTTCTGGTGGGGGGAAAAGCCTGTGAGGCATGGGGAATGGTAGAAGGAGCTGACGGGAGACGAGGAAATTGCTTCTGCAGTGATGCTGGTGTCCAAGACGGCCGGTGTGGGAGCGCCCGTGTGTGGCACACTATCATTTTCCCCAGTAGGACTAGGTTCCTGAGTGTAGATAGTAAGAAGGCAGACAGCAGCATCGATCTGGGTATGGTTTTGCCCAGCGGCTGGGGCAGAAGGACTAAGGGCCCGCTGGGGACAGTATTGTTCTACTCTGGCCCAGTTTGACAAATTTATATAATGACCACTGGTGCCAAGTGCTTCATAGTTGAATCTCACACAACCTGTTTGACAGGGTTGTTACCCTCATTTTAGACAGGGGGAGAGCTAGGTGCAGAGAGGCTGAATAATTTGTCCAAGGCCACGTAGCCTGTAAGTGGCAGAGGTTAGATGCAACCTCAGAGAGTCTGGTTTCAGGAACTCTGTTCCTCACCTCCTCACTGTGCTGAGGACGGGAGCGAGGGCGGTGGACTGGGACAGAAGGGGAGTCTCTGGGGACTGAGAGTTTTCATAAAGTCCGAGGAATGAGAGGATGAGAAGGTCAGAGTGGACCCACGGAGTAGGGTGTTTGACTCATTGGGGACTAATTCGGGGTTATGACAAAATCTAGAAGGTAGCTGTGGATGTGGGCAGCTGAAATGGAGAAGAATTGAAGGTCACTGGAATTCAGAGGTCACCATCCTCCGAGGGCAGGTGTCGGCTGGGACATGACACAGCCCTGAGGTGATCCCGAGTGCAGGGGCTGGAGGTAGAAGAGCAGGAGCCGGCTGCGAGAGTGTGACAGGTGGCGGGGGCGGTGTTTAGGGGGTGCTAGGCAACGTGAGGGGAGGAGGTGGTCTGAGCTTCCAATAAGAAGGCATTTTATATTCGGAAGTATTGTTGATGAACACGGAGAAATGCCACACTAACTACCATTTGATTCTGAAGTTCGATGAAGCAAGGATGACTGTAGGTAGAACTGAATTTTTAATTTTAACGAATTTAATGTAACAACTCATTCAGTTACTGGAAAATGTTTTGTCTGTTGGGAACAGCTTGGGTATGGGAATCTACTTTTCCATTGTAAATTATATGAAACACAGATCAAGGCCCAGTATTTCATACGAAAACATAAACATCTAAATTGAGATACTGTAAATGTAAAATATATACCAGATTCCAAGGAGTAAATAGGGAGAAAGACAGTAAAATATCTCACTAATAATTTTCTTATCTTGGTTACATGTTGATATCTAAGTTTGGATGCACTGGGCTAAATGAGCTATGTTGCTTAAGTTAATCCTAACCATTTCTTTTTATGTTTTGAGTGTGACTAGCAGAAAACTTGGATTATAGATGTGGCTCACATCGTGTTTCCTTTGGGCGGTGCTCTTGAGACCAAGGAAGACAAGGATGGGACATACGTGCTCGAGATCGCCAATCCTCCTGTCACCACGAGGAAGGGAGAGCAGACCAGATGACGGGAGCGTCCGTGGTAGCAGTGTCGCAGGCTTCATGGGGGCCAGATGGGATGGCAGATGTTTCACTGGGATCAGGAGAGGCTGTGATGTTTTGTTTGTGGGAGACGCTCCTGTGTACCGATTATTTATCTTTTAGGTAGAGAGGTATTTTAGGAGACTGCTGGGTGGAAAGAAAAATAGAGAAATGCCTTAGAGAGTTGGGGTGGGGAATCCAACTCAAGGGGAGGAGGAAGAAGAGAGTCGCAGAGTGAGTGAGGGTTTCAGGCGTGTACAGGTGGGTCAGAGTCCTTTGTACTAATCTTGGAAGATGCAAAACTTTGAGAGACAGACGGCACTACCAAGTCTAGAGAGGAAACATTAGTGGACCAGCTAACTATAAAAATTATACAAAGTAGGCCCCTTGAAATGAGAGCTAGGAGTATCTTTTTTTGCCCCAGAAAATTTTGACTCTTAAGAATGGGAACAGAATTCCTTGGCTTTGCTGAGTGAAATGATTCTTCCATGGATAGCCTAGAGAGACAGTGTAGATCTCCACTTTCAGCAGTGTTTCTCTCTCTCTGGAAGTGTAGCAGTGTCAATAAGAACTTATCGTAACATAATTAACATAATGAAGACTTGTCAGTTCTCTTCCCTCCCTTTGCAGCCAAATACCTTGGGGGAGGCAGTCAGGAGCATTGGCTGTTGGGAAAGCTCCAAGCTGGCTTGATTTTGGATTGTCATTCCCAAGAGATGAATGCAGGGATGATCCGTTGTGAACTGTTTAGCTTTGAGACTCTTGACTGGTTTTGACCTCCCTGTTCCCTTTCCGGGCCAACCTTTATCCTTCTGTTGCGGAACACTCTTAGGTGTAGAGACCAGGTAACTGATTTATGTGGCCCTGCTAATTGTCAGTAGGGTCTATAAAACACTCTACCCACCTCCTGCTTTCAAAAAGAAGTCTTCTAGGAGTCGTCTCCATAAACAGCTCAGAAGAGGGGTTTCCATGTCTGCGGTGATCAGAGTCAGTAGAGGATGGATCCGATCAGGCCATCTGTGAGCCATGCCCATCAAATCAGAACAACATGGGGACTCCCTCCAAAGCGGCTCCTTCTGACCCAAATGCCCTTTGGGATGACCCAGAATAGGAATATGGTAGATGGAAGGGACAAAGGCCCTGAACTCTAAGTTCCATATTTCTTCCAGCCATGAGCATTTTCGTGCGCTTTCACTCTCTGGCTGCCCCTTCTCTGGCGCTTCCTTATGGGGAATTAGAAAACCCAGAACTGTGGGAAGATACCTGGCTCACTCTGCTTTGTGATAAGACCAGTTGGCAGTGACTTTGGTTTAATCAGAACTTAGCTCCTACATTATTAGTCTTTCTACATAGTATATTCTTAGGCTGCAAGAGCATTTCCCTTTATAGTCAAACAAAGCTGAGAAACGAGGATTCTTTCTAACGGTCTATTGATTGGCATACATTGATTTTTATTTTTCAACCCTTTCGTATATATTAAAGTGATTCATCAAACCAAACACGGGTGCAAGTTGAGGGGGGCGGGCAGGAGGAACATTGAGCTTCTGTGTCTTGGGAACCTGCCTGTAATAAATCTCCACAGTGAAAAGGAACAGGAACCAAACACTGAGCTGGCCTCTGGAAGGCTTGACGTGCGGCTAGTACTTAACATTGCCTCTGCCGTGGAAATGCTCTCTTTCTAACCCATTGTCCATACACGTGGAAGAGACCTGAGGAAGCTTTGCTGGTCTGTTTATCCCTTGACCTCTAAGGGGATGTGCTAGGTGGTTTTGTCCTGTTCTAAAAATTCTCCTGAAAAGATCTCATGGGCTTCCCTGATTATACTCCGCCTGTCAGAACGCTACTTGGAGCTCCTTGCCTGAATTCTGTATGTGTTATTTTCTGGCTGTTTCTTCCTGCTATGGCTTCAGTGATGTAAGTTTCTTGGTTTTAACTCTTGCTTAAGGAAAATGAGTTTTAAGTGATTTGTTTGTTAAAAAGCTGAGTGTGAGATTTTGCTCTAATGTGGGGTGACATCTCCTTTTCCCTAATCATCTGCATATTCTCAACCCTTTATAGCTGTACTTGAAGTTGAGCCTATTTAAAAAGTCTTGAAGCCAAGATGTATACTGCTCTGATACCTACATGTATATATCTTTCTGTCTGTCTCTCGTCTTCTCCCTGGAGCCTATGCTTAAATATTAAACAAAGAGATAGCCAAGTGAGCCGGCTACATCAGTATCTTGGCCTTGCTGGGCTAGAGCTGCCATAAGGCTTGATACGGAAACTTTTAACTCCAAAGATGTTCTCCCTGAAGTCTTAATCATTCTTTATAAATAAAAATGAGCAACTTATTTAAAAAATATTCCTGAGAAAGAGAAATGGTTTTCTCCTTCAAATCTGAAATTAGGTTGGACTAGCACCCAATTTTAAGAAATTTAAAACCACTTTCTTCTGCTGAAGGTATGGTCTTAACTGACACAGGGGCTATTTAAACTTGGAAGCCTTCTTGGAATGCCCTGATTTCGTGGACTTGTGAAATGGTATTTTTGGCACGAGGTAGGGAGTGTCCCACACTAAGGGTTGGGGAAGAGAGGATGAAAGAGAACAGAATTTAGAGATTCCTGAAATTCCTGAACTCAATGGCTTACTTAGAGGAGAAGAGAAAACCAAAATATCTGGAGGCACTTGCAGACAGTTTCAATGCGACTGAACAGTTACCCCCAGAACCTTCTATCTTTTCTCTTTCACTGTTTTTTTCTCTTTCAGTATTTTGTTTCCCAGATACCCCTCAGACTAAGCCCTCAGCACCTCTACCTCTGCTTAGCTGCTCAGTCATTCCCAGTGCATTACCCTAGTGTGTGATCAGCTCTCCATACTCAGGATTATTTGTTTCTACCAAAACTCAACTACCTTATATTTTATTCCCTGATGGTCCTGTTCTCTGGAATGGATGAATGGAGTCGGACAAAGGTATTTTTCACTGGTAATGTCTTACTGTATCTTCTCATCCAAAACATATTTCATTTAGCTGCTGCATTCTCTCTCTAATCCAGAGAAGTTAATGATGACAAGACAATAGGGGCTCTATGCCTGTGCGAGGGTTTTGCCTTCATGAGAACCTTCTCCAGAACTCTTCATATCAACCGAACAGACAATGTTCTCTCCAACCAAAACTTCACATCAACCCTAATTATGAATTATGAAGCCTTTGCAATTGACCTGCCACAGTATATAGGTGACCCAGGGCTCTCCTTGACCTGTGGAGGACCCAGGTTTGGGAAGGAAGAGGGGAAAGAACTGATGCCAGTGGGCAGAGTCTAGAACTACATAGTCCAACGTAGAGGACACTGCCACATTTCCATCATTGCTTTAAGTTTTATGGAACAGTGCTGGCTAGCAAGTGAGGAGGACATTGCTAAAAGGAAGGTGTTTCCTTCCAAGAAGCTACTTCTTCCTGGGCATGCCAAGATCTCTCTCACTTTCTAGGAGACCTAAGGATTATGATCTCTAATGGGAAAAAAGGTACATACATCATTATGATGGATCCCTCTTCTAGAGAATTAGCTCTTATGAAGGAAGACTGTAGCTTATGTAGATCTAGTAATAATAACGAATAGCTTTCGTCATGTGTGTATTTATATTTTAAGGATTTAACATATTTCCAATGCAGTGATTCTTCAAAGTAGGCATATTAATTTGTGCTGTACATCTTATAGATCAGGAAACTGAGTTTTAAAGGACATAAAGGGACTTGTTTATTTGCAAATTAGGGAAAGGCTGCCCAGTGAGTCCTTGAAAGCAGCTGCCAACCCAGGCATCTCCTTTGAATATCTGGTTGTGGTGAAGGCCGTCCAACACAATCTTCCTGGATGAGCTAATGTAAGTCTCTTCAGTGAATGGCTCTATGTGACGTCATTTCTCAAATTGTGGTCCACAAATACTGTGTTATATGAAATAGGATTCCAAGATCAAATAAGGTTGGCAAATGTTAGGTTAAAGAAAATTAAACATGCCTATTTTTTGCAGAAGTTCTCAGAGCCTTTAATATAGTCATATACATTATGGATCTACAAGAAGGGACATGATAGGCAGGGCTTCCAAAAGTTACTTGGCCTCAAAACCATCTTGCAGCAGAGTATTTTGGAGGGTAAATGTTCTGTGGAACACTCTGAGACGTGAAGTTCTACGCAAAGGTTCTTGGAGGAGAGATCTCTAACCAGAGAAAGTGCTTCTCTGTTGCTGGTACTCTCATAATTGTTCAGCACATATTAAGTGCTCAATAAATACCTTAGAATGAATCTTTGTTGAACGAAAGAATCTGGAGTTTAGGCCACTTCTGGTCTGGATCCAGAAATCGGGGCGGATTTCCTCAGTGCGTGGGAGGGTACTGGCCGCCCTGTGTGGTGATGGAGGTGATGCTCGCGCGTTCTCTTAGCTTATCTATAGACGGCAGTGCTTTTTTTTTTAACCTTTATAATAATTCTCATAAATACTTAACATTATTAATTTTGGTTGAAGTTATTCATAGAATAATTTTTGGAAGAGTTTCTGGCCAGGTTCAAGGGTGCGTTTGATGTTGAGGGCAGGAGCTGAGTCAGCTCAGAGCGAGTAGGTCAGAATGCCTGCGAAGGGGCCCGTGAGAGGAAGTGACTGCTCAGACATTCTTCTTTGTCAAAAATGCTTCCTGTGCCACTGTGACCTGTCACAGAGGCTTCTGCTGTGTGGTCTGTCTTTAAACTGGCTTGCTGGGTGGGGTGGCCCCTGGCCAGTCTGTGGGCATCTCTGGCAGATTGGCTCTCTGTGCCCGAGCACACATTAGGAGGCAGTTTTCTCTTTCCCCATTGGCTTGTTGAAACAAAAAGGCAGTAAAACAACACAACCCACACAAAACAGAGTGTGGCAAGCGTCTGACCTTTCACATTGGTCTCCAGGCTCTTTGTTTAGCTGTGCAGATAGCGGGTGTGGCCCAAGCGTTCATGCCCTAAGTATCCCTCCAAAAAGTCTGGTCCTTTCCATCCCATCTAGCCTCATCATACAGCTCATTTCTATTCATTCTAGATGCTGTTCTCTTTCACAAAATCCCGTCTTAGCTAAATGAGCCTACTGGGCAGTGCATGTCATTCTTTTTCTGCCTGAGCACAGTGAGGATCAGGTTCTCTATGGACTCTAATGTTTCCTTTTTCCACTCTGGAAGGAATCACTAGGAATGAAAGATGCTGCGGTGTATCATTCAGTGGGTATGAGCTCAAAAAATCAACAGTCCCCTGGCCGTCAAACTCCATTGATTCATCTTTATCAAAAGTCACAATGCAATTAGTTAGGTAGCCAACAGAAATTAGAGTATATGTGACAGAAATGTGCACAAAGCATTATTCAAGGTAGCCCCAAACTCGAAATACCTCGCGTCTCCCTCAACACCCCTATGGGTGAATTGTGGTATATTCACACAGTGGAATGTTACCCAGCAGAGGCTAAACAAATCAAAGCCATGCGCAACAATGTGTGCTCTCTCATTGCCATAATGCAAAAGAAACTAGACCTAGGTTACGTTTATATACATTTCAAGGTCAGGCAAAACCAATCTGTGGTATTAAAGCCACTTTGGCGAGGATGACCGAGATAGGACACAAAGGATGCTTTGGGGATGTTGGTGTGTTTCCTCAGTACAAATTCATTGACCTGTATGTATACTTGTTGTTTACTCTTCCGTGTGTATGTTATCCTCCAATGACGAGTGTACTTAAATAATGTAAAAAATATAATTAGGATTCTTGGTAATCTTCTTTCAGAGGGTTTATAGCTGAAATATAAGTAGACAAAGGTAGGGGAGTGTGGTGAGGCCGGTTTTTCTTGCAAACTCTCCCACTGGGAGGAATGAGTGAGAGGATGGGGTGAGGTAGGTGTGTCCTGGGGAAATCTCTCCTTAAGAGTAGAATATATTCCCCAATGGTGTAGATTCTGGTTCTGTTTGTTTCCAAACGCCTTATTTAACCCAAAGGAATGGCACAGATATTGTATTTCAGACTAACAGAATACCTATTTTAGGATCTTGGCTTTAGAGCGGGGAGCTCCTTACATCATCCCAGAGAGGTTCCCTGCACCTGGAGACACTCGGTTGGAATGGCTGTTCCCATTTGCCACATCTCACGAGGAACTGATGGACCCCTCACCTGATCATAGATTCACAACTATGTTGTTAATGGTTTGTGGCTGCACATCCATCAGCAGCTAAATTATATATTGATTTCTCAGGAAATTGGAAAACCTAAGTAATATTTGATTAATGAGGATTTATGTTGGGCAGTTGGCTTCCACTCTGTATATATTGATGAATACTCTTATTAGCTGATCCTTTTTGGGGGATGGATACATTTATTAGGCAATGGAAAATTTCTATAAATAAAATGAGTATTTTTTTTTTCTTCTAGAAACACTTAGGAGAGAATAAAAACACCCTTGGAGGTTCTTTCATTACAGTGCCGTCAAGGAGAGAGGAATAGCTTAAAATAACCAGAACTCATGTGTAAAATCACAAATTCAGCATTCAGCATTGTCAAACCCCTCAAAATACACAAGCTCGACTGTCTAAGGGGACTCAACATTAACTTTATCAAAAGTGGATTCGTAGGATATGCCTAATTTGCAAGAAATCTTTGAGTTCAGAGAACTTGCTTAGTTGAAATTTTATTATGTATAAAGTTGTTCAAGTCTGGTTCAAATATTGAAACTCTGCAGTTTGCCAGCTGTGGATTGAAGGGGAAAAAAAAAAAAAGCCTGACAGTTTTAAAGGAGAAGACCAAGGTTGGGTCACCATTCAAGGCCAAATCAAATATTTAAACTTTGGTTCATTAAGCAAAGAGACTTTTGAAATTTATTTATTACGAAGGGATGACACTTAGTTGTGCTTTAATAATTATTACTAGCATAGTTCTGGGCAAAATTATAATGTAAATTTTGTTTCTAGATCTCTTTCCCCTGTGATGTCTCCTCTCTCTCTCTCTCTCTCTCTTTTTCACTTTCTTTAGGCCCCACCCCCAAGACAAAATTGCTTTCAGCCTTCCCTGACTTGAACATGTATGTTCTCTGTTCATTTGTTCTTCAATTCTTTCCTTCACCCATCTGTCCTTCTACCCAATATATAGGTTTATTTAGCTTGTGCTATACTAATGGGGTAGAATCAATCTTAGGAAATATATACTCTTTATTTTGGATCTTCTAGAAATGATATCTACCCTTTTGGGATTTTATCTGTTAGTGATTATGAAAGGAATTCCAAATTGGTTGATTGAAAAGAATACAAATGTCAACCAATGGGATAACTCTCAGTCAACATTCAGTGGGCTTTGGACTTGGTTGTGGAAAGAGATCTTTCTTTTCCCCTTCTTTCAATGTCTGATGTGTTTCACAAAGAAATGTGCCATCAATGAAGCCATAATTTATGTACTTGCCAAAACGGCCTTCCTCAGGACAACTTAGTCACCTACTTAGAGTCAAAACCTTTATCTGGGGAGGTGCATGGTTGTCTGTATTTTGTAACTGGGTATAGGTCTCTGTGACTTTTCCTTTATCTCTCACCTGTGAGTAAACCTGATCAGAAGGTAAATAACAAAGAGAGTCACTAAACAGAGGTGGTAAAGCAAATTTAGATTATAGGAAGCCCCAGCAATCCACAGCTATGGAGCGGTCCATTCTGAATGGACTTTGAGCCCTCTTATTACCTCAGGTTTCAGAGGCCAAGTCAGAGGTCTAGGTTCTGTTCTGGTGATCATGGTGTTGGTCACTCTAGCAGTTTCAGAAGGTAACTCTCCAGAAGGTGGGTGATTCCCAGATGCTGCTTCTGGTTAGTGTATTTCAAAAGAAGAGTAAGATGACCTCAAGGGACCACCCTAGGTGTCTGGGCCCCATCCTATGTATCTGTAAATGGAAGAACTCTTCTTTTTGGTTAGGTCTAGAAAATGAAAGAGTGTTATCTTCCCTTGTTCTCCTTTTTTAAAAAGTTGCCCTTTTTTCTCTTTTGAATTATTTGGTATCTTACCTGTGATAGAATCACTGAAATAGGGACTGTGGGATGCTGTGTAATTCATTCCTTTCTCATGTCCTCAAGTTATGATGCAATTATATCCGTATAGGAAGTACCACTACTGATTGCAAGTGGTTTATTAAACAGCTCAGTGGAATTCAAATAGAAAGTGATTTATTTTTCTCTTATCACCTCCTTCAAGCATACTCTTTTGAATTGACTTTTCTTTTGTATCCCTGACAACATCTTGGGCAGATTCTTCAGATAGCGGGAAGTCCGATCTTACTCAGTCTATCTTAAAACTTCAGTCTCACATCCGATTTAGTGCTCACCTCCTCCCTGACCCAGAGCCAGCCAGGCCTTAGCTTGAGGGATTTGTATTGATTGTGAAGAAGGCATGGTCTTTGCATCCCTCCCTCTCTCCCTCCCTCCCTCCATCCTTCCTTTTCTGCTTTTGGCTCCTCCTGGGATGGACCAGATGAGAGATCTCAGAAAAGAGCCAAAGTCATTTGCTTTCACTGCTGCTATTGTGGTTCTTTTTTTTTTTATTTTATTATATTATGTTAATGACCATACCTTACATCATTAGTTTTTGATGTAGTGTTCCATGATTCATTGTTTGCGTATAACACCCAGTGCTCCACGCAGAACGTGCCCTCTTTAATACCCATCACTGGGCTAACCCATCCCCCCACCCCCCTCCCCTCTAGAACCCTCAGTTTGTTTCTCAGAGTCCATCGTCTCTCATGGTTCATCTCCCCCTCTGATTTCCACCCCCTTCATTTTTCCCTTCCTGCGAACTTTTTTTTCTTTTTTTTAACATATAATGTATTATTTGTTTCAGAGGTACAGGTCTGTGATTCAATAGTCTTACACAATTCACAGCGCTCACCATAGCACATACCCTCCCCAATGTCTATCACCTAGCCACCCCATCCCTCCCACCCCCCACCACTCCAGCACCCCTCAGTTTGTTTCCTGAGATTAAGAATTCCTCATAACAGTGAGATCATATGATACATGTCTTTTTCTGATCGAATTGTTTCACTTAGCATAATACCCTCTAGTTCCATCCATGTCATTGCAAATGGCAAGATTTTGTTTTTTTGATGGCTGCATAGTATTCCATTGTGTGTGTGTGTGTGTGTGTGTGTGTGTGTGTGTGTGTGTGTGTGT